>NC_140937.1:136809835-137409835 GCF_014529385.1 Adiantum capillus-veneris | reverse complement strand
TCTTGTTCATCTAGTAGTTTCTGCCTTATCTGCTCTACTTCCTCCTCTGTGAAAGGGACATGGGGGATGTTTTCTGCTGCAGCATCAAGAATCTCAAAATTTTTGATATAATCTTCAAAGCGGTCCCTTTGCACTCTTCTGGACGATCCGGACATAGACTCGAGAGATGGCTTCCAGAGTTCTTTTAAATCACCCTTGAGGGCTCTCTCTGCTCGGAAACTCTCCATCAGCCTCTCTAGTCTTGCCGCTTTTTGTGACCTTGTCTCTTTGGTCGGCACTTGAGCAAACTCTTTCTTTCCTTTCTTCTGCTCAGGTTGCTCCTCTTCAACTGGCTCTAGCCGTCTTTTCAACCTCGTAGCCACCCTTGGTGCCCTTTGAGGCTCATCTTCCTTGTCTTCTTTTACTCTCAGCCAATCATTCTGAGATGGGGGGTCAGGCCAACTTCCTTTAGCGTGTAGTGCCCCATATACCACCCTGGTGATCAGTTCTCCTTGCACTATGTAGGTTGGCATTTTGTTGCCCATCTTTACTAAGCTGTCATGTATGTATGCCGCATAGTTGATTATCTTTGGGGTGCCTTTTGTCATTGCCCAAGTAAACGTTGTGGCAATTGCACCTGGCATCATCCTGTACTTCTGTGGCCTCTTCGTGCACATGTGGAAGTACTCGTTGTATAACTGGCTCATGATTGCCACCTTTGAGTTGGCAATGTCTTCAAAGGTGTAATTTTCCTTTTTCTCTTTGTACACCTTGACTTCATCCCTTCTTTTTGTTACACTGTCTCCCTCATTGGAGAGGTCTAGTGCATGGGCTACAACCCGCTCAGTGATTATTATAACTGTATCTGGTCTGCCTTGTAAATCTGTTACCTTGGCCACTCCATCCTCTTTGATGCTTGTTACAAACTCCCAGACTCTTTTGATGTCCACCCCTGCCGGTATTGCTTCGAAGTAGTTGTGGAGATCAATTTTCTCCAAGTAGCCGGCCATCTTGCTTCGTACAAACTCATTGAGTTCTTTCGGCATCATTGGTAGTTGTATGACATTGCCTTCATTGTCTTTGAACACTCCATGGTAGATCTTTAGGTCATTTGACTCTAACAGATCCTCTTGTATCCAGGTGCTGGTGGGATTTAGTGTTCCTTTTGGAATGACAGAGGGTTCCACTTCATCCAGATAATCCTTGATGCTCATTCTTCTCTTTTTTGCCAGTGACTTCGAGGCCGCCATAGATCTTGTTGCACTCAGTAGTCCGAAGTTAGTGGTTTTTTTTTTCATATTGGCTGAGAAACTGAGTTTTACTTATCCAAATGACTTGAAAATTGAAAATAAAGCTTAAAAGGAACTTGTGAAGCTATGTATGTGCTCATAGTGCAAATTTGGCCAAAAATTTCCATCTAGACATCCTACGCGTAGGATGTCTTTTTCATCAGAATTGGTTCATACTTGACATGCAGGTAGTGCAAGGCTCATGGAACATGGCTATATGCTTGGATTTGGATTTGCATATCAAAAAGTGGATTTTTGGGCTGATTTAGGCTTTAGGTCACAATTTGGGTAGAATGTCCATCATAGGTAGCAATTGATGTCCAAATGGGTTGAAAATTGGTATATGGGTTCATTGCACCATGGTATTGGCTCCCATGATGTCATTCTTTGCACAGAATACTAAATTTATGATGGAGACATCCTACGCGTACGATGTCTTTTTCATCAAAATGACATGAAACTTGTTCTGTGGGTTGTCCTTGGCCTATGGAACATGGCCATGTTCTTGGATTTGAATTTGGACAAGATTTTATGCTTGTAAGGCTCTGTGAGGTGTTTTTGGGCTCAAAAAGTGTATCTTGATGGTGTTGGGGGTCAAAAGTGATTAGAATGGCTTCAAACTTGATATATGGGCTCCTGATGATGAGGTTATTGGATCTAGAATGATAAATCATCCCTTGCATGCCAAAAAGGTCAAATAGACATCCTATGCGTAGGATGTCTATTTCATCAATTTTTCTCCATGACCACGCAGATTGTTTCTTGATGTGTTGGTGAATGTGCTGTGCAAGTTTCATGGGATTTGGACAAGATTTGGTAGGTCTATGGCCCATTATTGCCTCTATGCCGTAACTTTGCGTTTTTCTATGTATATGAGGTCAAATTTGGTCCAAATGTGATGAGACTTGGTGTATAGCTTGTAAATGTCATTCAGAACATGTGCATGATGAGAAATGTTGGAGTTTGTGCCATAAAGTGCCTTTGAGACATCCTACGCGTAGGATGTCTCCTGGTGATTTTTTCAGTGCTGGTGCTCCTAGTGCTTGCCCTTTGCCCCCCTAAGTCCCTTTTGACCTAATTTCAACAAAAAAGCCAAATGGATAGAGTATAACTCCCTGTGTGGACTTCAGAGCCTCCAAGCCGTTTTCTGACTTTTGGAGTGCTTTTTGGCGATGAAATTTCTCGATGTTGGTCTCCCTAGCTTCCCGATCCCTTGGGGATCCTTGCCGTATGGTTTTTGTCGACTTTGGCTTCACCGGAGCTCCATTTGGCAATTTGTTGCTCTAGAAGCACCCGTGGTTGCGTTTACATACCTTTGATGATTTGTGGTGGTCTACCACCATAGGGCTTGGTTGTTGATGGTCTAGGAAAGCCGCTCGTGAAGTTTGGTGGCAAACGAACTTGCGGTTTGGCCACAAGTGCAATTTGACGCTTTGTGTGTCTGATGCCGTTTCTGAAGTTTAGTGCCGCTTCGGGTCACTTTTTGGTCATGCGGGTCATATAGACTTTTCGAGCATGTCGAGATGCTCCTACCCATGAATTTTGGTAGCCGTTTCGCCGATTTCCCATTAGGTGGCCTTTTCCGGGTTTCTAGGAATTAGGGTTTTTCGCGATGGTTTCCTACTGCCTTTGGACATCCAGGACTGGTCTCCTAGACTAGGGTAAGCTGCCGATGAAGTCTTGTTGCTTTCGGATTAGCCGTTAGGCCGCCGTCTCTACTTGTAGGTCTCTATCGCGCGCTTTGTGTGTGACCTCTATGCTAGTTTTCGCGACATAATGACAAACATGCGCGAAAAGTTCAAGGTTGTGAGCCTACCTCTCATGTCTGGAGCTCATCGGGTAGTCGTGCGCATCGTAGAAGCTGCTGGAAGGTCAATCCGCTCTAGGTGGCAGAAGCTCTCTCCACAAAGTCAATAGTGAGAATGAGCTAAAAATGGGGTGAAAATTTCTTATAATGGAGGTCCCCGAACCACTTTTCATGAAATTTGACATGTGCTCCTATCTTCTTGCGAGATGCGGTTTAGGCTCAATAATTTCTTGATTTGGACTCCATTTGCTCTGTTTACCAGAAATTTGGCATTTCGGTCAAAATCTGGCCAAAACACGCTTTCCCTTCCAGTCTCATAATTGCACCCCCACTGTACCATAGGTTGTCCTATAGTCACTGGTCATCCCCATATTTTTTGTTTTTCATTACGACTGTTTTTCACCTGGTTTTTGTATTTTTGAAGTTTTTCTTCCGAAAATTAGCAAAATTAAAAGGAAAATAGCAAATCAAACCCAGAAAATCCCCAAAAATCATAATAAATCACAAACATCACCGCAACACATTATATACACTCACATGCAATTTTTATGGCCGGATTTCTCCGTTTTACCAATATTTTGCCTGAAAAAATGATATTTCTACTTATATACACACACCTAGGGGCTTGATTTGGCGTTTGGCCCCATATACCTGTAGCTTCATGCTGTATAAGGGCATATGTACTTGGGTTACTCCAGAAAATTTTGCAATCAAACAACAACTCTTAAAATAGTCGAAAATCATGCCCTTTTTTATTGTTTCTGTCATTGGTTCCGCATTTGAGAGTGCTTCTAGAATGCCTCCCCCCCTCCTAGCCGGAGTCCTCCCGGACGACAAGGTTTCGCCTCGGAGTATGTGCCATGCATAGGTTGAAAAAGTTGTGCTAATGCCTGACCGATTAATGTGGCCCTACTTAATGCATACTCTGTCAATGCATGGAAAAATTAATGTTGTGCAAGAGAAGGGAATAAGCAAGTTGCTTATTGGCAATCACAGTCGGGGTTTCCTGCTTTCTTTGCAAGTAACAGCTGTAACTCTACCGCTCTCTGTTTAATTGTCTTTTTTGCAAACGGCAATTGCTTTGCTGACACTGTTTCTAAGGATAGAATTGGCTGGACCGGAATGGTTATGGGCCATATTGCCTTTGCTTTCCATTGGTATTTTGTTGCTGCCGGTTTTTGTAGATTGTTTGGCACTTTTTTGTTTGCCACTGGTTTGTTTTTTTTTGGCATCCACATATGTCGGTTTTCCGTTTTGGAATGCAGTTGTCTGCTTTCCGTTGTTGCTTGTACTAAAGGGAGTTCCTTTTGATTTTTCTTTGGTATCCAAATGTGAGTGACATTTGGGTTATGGCTAAGCATTTTCTTTGGGATCCATATTTGTTTTATGCCCATGGTTTGTGGTTGAACCATCTGCTTTGTTGGAATTTTGTTGTTGCATTGTTCTTTGTCTGCCATGGCATTTCTATCCTTCCGTATCCATACTTGTTTTTGTTGTGTTGGGAACCTAGATCTTTGCATTGCGGCCGGTGACTTCATATGTCTGTAATTAGCATGGTTGGATTTTACTTGATTGGTGGTTTCGAGTATCATGTTGTTCTTGAATGGCATTTGTGCCTTTGGCTTTGTTTCCAGTGATTGCATGGCTCGCAGTTGATTATGCTTGTATTGCTGAGCAAAAGCTATCACCTGTTGTTCATGTGCATGTTGAATTTTGATCGCCTTTGCTTTCCAATCTATTTGCACATTGTATGCTTTTTGCCAAGGTTGCCCCAGCATCATTGGGTGTTGTGTGCTTTCATCTGTCACCACATAGAATTTGTGTGGGTAAATAGATTGATGTATCTGTACATGCAATATAGTCCATCCCAATGTTTTCAACGGGTGTGATGTGCTACTTTCCAACACTTGAGGAGTAGGATGAAGTTGACCTGTGACTTTGAGCTGTTGGTATAATCCGTTAGAGATCAAATTTTCTTGAGCACCGGAATCAAGCAATGTTGTTGATTCAACTTGATTGTTGCCCACTTTGACCGCAATTATTGGCTCCACTGTTTCCTCCTCCAACTTCGTCAGTCGAATTGCATTGATTCGCAATGGTGTTCCACTTTGTTGTTGTTGTCGCAGAAGCCGTCTTTTTGCAATACGTTCTTGTGCTTCGGCTTAATCTTCTTCTCGTACTCTCTGTTTTTCCTTCATTCTTTGTTTTCCTTGATGAATTTGTTGGAGCATCTCCTGGGTGAGGGGTAGATGATACCGCCTTAGTCGACATCCACTAACATTTCTTCACCTGCTAATGTAGAAAGCTTGACAGCTCCACTTTGTGATAGATCACTAATCACAAATGGTCCCATCCCTCGCTTTTTAAGTTTCTTGGCATGTTGCTTCAAGGTATAAACAAGTACGTAATCTCCTGTTTTAAACTCTTTGGTACACACATGTTTGTCAAAAATTTCTTTTTGTCTTCTCTTTTTAGCATAGATTGAAGCGACAGCTCATAAGCGGAGTTCATCTAGCTTTTCAAGATCATCAATTCTTGAAGAGAGCTCATGCCCTGTCCATTCTAAGATTTTTTCTACTCGTAGAGTTGGAATTAAAAACTCTATGGGTAGTATAGCATTTAGGCCAAACACCATGTTGTATGGTGTTGTTCCGATCGATGTTTTGTAAGCTACCCTGTATGCCCATAGTGTTGAGTGTAGCTGTTGATCCCAATCTGTTCTTGATTCTGACAGTATTTTAGTCAGAACCGTGCATAGTGTTTTATTAGTGGCTTCAGCTTGCCCATTGGCCTGTGGATGGTATGGTGCAGATTTTCTATGTATGACCATGAATTCCTCTAGCATATATTCTATGACTTCATTAAGAAAATGTGTTCCACGGCCACTGACAATTTCGATTGGTAACCCGTAACATACAAAAACATTCTCATACAAAAATTGTGCCGTGGTGCATGCATCAGCTTTTTGTGTTGCTTTGGCTTCGACCCATTTTGTGAGATAGTCTGTGGCCACAATGATATATTGGGTATGGGTGCGATATGCAGGGGGTGATATAGGTCCCACAAAGTCAATGCCCCATTTTGCAAATGCTCTTGCTCCCATCATTGGCCGTAATGGCATCTCATCTTTTTTTATTGGAATCTTGGTGCGTTGACATGCGTCGCAACGCTTTACAAACTCTTCAGCATCCATGTGTAATGTAGGCCACCAAATTCCTACGGTTAAGACAATTTTTGTCGTCTTATCGCCCAAAAAATGGCCTCCACTTATTCCACTATGTGCATGTTCTAGAATCAACAGGTATTCTCTTTCACTTGCACAAATTCTAAGTTGATTGTCCTTTCCCCGCTTATAGAGTTGGTTCCCAATTAACTGAAAGTCACGAGCTTCTAGCTCTATAGCTTTTTCCCGTGCTCTTGTGATGTTTTCAGGGAACGTCCTCGTGGTTAAGAAGTCAATGATATATTGACTCCATGCAGGTGCTATGTTTACCTGAAACAAAGCTGCGTGATCCAATGGTTGTTTGGCACTACATATAGTACAATTGGTAACATAAGAATGTGTGTCCGTATACATAGTTGGCCAATAAACCCCTAACTGTTTCAGTCTCCGGTGTGTCTTCACTGCTGTTGAACAATGAAATGCACAACCCTGGACATGTGCCTCTTCAAGGTAGCACTCGAATTCTTCCGGATTTATACATAATCGTAGGATTAGGTCCGATCCAAGATGATACAGTCGTCCTGCTATCAACTGGAAGTTTTTTTTTTGTTGAATTGTTTGTTGTTTGGATCTTCATTCCGTATTATCAAACCCACTTCCAAAGGAAAGAACACTAACAATTTCCTGAGACCATTTGGGTACCATTTCAATGTTGAAAAGATAAGCATCTGGTATGTCATCATCTACTCCTTCAGGAGCTTCCCCGTTGTGTACTTGAAAGATGATCTGCTGGTAGATGGGTTTTACCCTTTTTGACCACCACTGTGAAGTCAAATTCTAGCAATATAATAAACCAGCGTATGATTCTCCCTGTATTGCAAGGTTTATTTACTAGGTACAAAAGAGCTTGATGATCTGTGAAGAACACAAATTTGTTTGTAAGCAAATAATGCCGAAATTTCTTTACAGCATAAATCATTCCTAACCCTCCCGCTCGGTGGTTGTGTAGTTCTTTTCTGCACTTTTTAACTGTCGGCTCGCATAGCAAACCGGAAAATCCATTGTTCCGTCTCCAGGTTGAGCTAGAATACTTCCAATGGCATATGCTGAAGCATCAATGTGCACATGGAATATCTTTTCCCAATCTGGTGCCTTTAGTACAGGTGCTGATATAAGGTTTTCCTTCAGATTTTGGAATGAAGTTTCACACTCCTCGGTCCACTCGAAATTGACTAGCAAACGGTACAGAGGTTGTGCGATAACCGCATACATGTATATGAATCTTCAATAATATCCGCAGTGTCCCATGAAGGATTGAACTTGTTTCGCATTAGTAGGCCTGGGTAGGTCTACAATGACTTTGAATTTGTCCAGGTCAGTGGTTATGCCATTTCTTGAGACAATGTGTCCTAAGATTTGTCCTTGCTTAACCATAAACACACACTTTTCCGGGTTAAGACAGATTCGATATGTCCTGCACTTTTCAAAGACCTTTTGCAAATGGTCAATATGTTCCTCTCGTAGAAGAGAGTGTACACACAGGTCATCCATGTAAATTTCTAAGAATATTCTTAGGTATTCCTTGAATGTGTGAGTTATTAACCTCTGGAAAGTGGCTGGTGCATTAGTTAAGCCAAATGGCATAACTCGATACGCATAAATCCCCCATTCTGTGGCAAACGTTGTTTTGTGTTGATCCTCCCTTGCTATTGCCAGTTGGTTGTATCCTGAAAACCCATCCAGAAAGGAATAAACCCGTTTCCCGGGCACTTGCTCAAGGACATATTCTGTGATTGGCAAGGGATAATTATCCCTTATGGTTGCTGCATTCACCTTCTTGAGGTTTACACACACTCGCAGTTTTCCATTCTTTTTGGGAACTATCACAATGGGTGACACCCAATCTGTATGTTCAATCTCATAGATGAATTCCGCTTCCATCAGTTTATCAATCTCTTCTTTGATTCGTTTAGCAAATGTGTCATTATATGTATAAGGACATTGTTTGCTAGGTTTTGCATCCGATTTCAAAGGAATTGTATGTTGGCATATCAACGGATCAACTCCTTTGAGGTCTTTATAGGACCAAGCGAACACATATTTATACTTCTTGAGAATTTGTGTTAGATGTTCTTCCTCTTCAGGCTCTAAATCGTTAGCTATATAGACCGGCTGAGGCTTTTCACCTGGTTCTGCGAGGTCTATCTTTTTTGCATTTTCAGGCCCATCGTAAGACTCTTGGTTGGTTCTTTCCCTGACTGGTGGTGTCATGATGATTTTTCTGTCCTGGATAGTAAATTTCCGATAGTGTGATGGTACGTTCATGTTCCCCTTTTCTGACTCCCCTTTACCATCACTATCTTCTTCAGTATTCCATATCTCTCTCAAAGACCGTTTCAGTTCTTGGTATTTCTGTTTACGCTCCAGTTTGGTCCACTCTTGGTCTTCTGTTGTTTCTTTTTTTATTTTTGAGATTTTTAGGATTTTGTTTCGGTTTTAGCTTTTCGTACCCGTTTTATTTCCTCTCGCGTTCTTTCTTTTTGATTTTTTGAGAATCCTCCTGATATTTGATCTTTTACACAATCCTCTGCTTTTACAAGCATCAAATAGTGAGTTTTACCTTTTATCCTGGGCATCAAGTTCTCTCTCGCTTTGTTTCCTGCTCGTTTCCTCCTATAGCGTTCTTGGCGTCTAGGGTGTTTATTAGCAAAATCATAAAACTTGATATTCTCGGTTTCATTTCCATGCTCACTTGAGGTGTCTGAACACTCATTATCTGCATCATCATTTACTTCCAAGTGTTCAGAGGAGTTGTAAAACTCTTCTTGTTCTGGTGGTTCTACCGTCTCTTTTTCTAGTATAACGCTTACCATGTAATAGGGTAACACACCATAGCCATCCTTATCGCAAAATTTTGTTGTTGGACTGTCGGTAATGGTACAGACATCCAATGTTGCTAGTATGTGTTCCCATTCTAGAGGTTCCAAGGCATCTTCAGGGAAAGGTTCCGGAATATACTCCTTGTCCTCAATTGCTCTTTCTAAGACGCATTCCTCTCTTCTTAAGCTTCCACAATGTGAATCTCCGCACATCCATAGCTCTTTTGGTTGCCCTAACCATGCTGGTAGTTCTGATCCTGCTACTGTAGCCGAATCAAACTCTTCCACCGGTGTTTGGTTCACATCTTTGTAATTATGGTCTTTCAAGTGTATTTTAGTTGTTGTCTTGCCATGTCTGAGGTTTATGTGGTCATAACCCCAATCTTGGACCATCTTCAATTGTCGCATGAATGGTCGTCCCAAGATTATCTCATAATTGTTCTTTTTGTTGAAATCGACTATTGCAAATGTATGCTCATACTCGATTCCGCACGAAGTGACAATCACTTTTTCTAAGAGTCCTAGAGGCTTCTCCATGAACCCATCTGCCAATTACAGTTTCATTCTGGTAGCCCTCAAAGCCGGTTTTCCCCATTTTTTCCAGATTTTTTTGGTGGCGATAGCAACCCCCGCTCCACTGTCAAGAATAGCCTTGGAAACTACTCCTTGGAATTCTACCGGTAGCGTGGTGTTTCCGTCTTCTCCCTCGCAATATTCTCCAACCTTATTCAATGGTATTGGCCTAGTGTTTAGTTGAGGCCTGTCCAACTATCTGATCCCTTCTTGTAGCTTCAAGGTGGGGTCTTTCACTCCAAATTTTTCTAGGCATTTTCCTACTGTGGTCCACATGTTTGGCCTTAACCTTAGGAGTTCTGCTAACTTGATTGTGCATGCCACTGGGGTGGATAAAAACTCAATAAATCCTTGCGAATCCATCACCTTGTTAGAAGAAAGTCTTTGAGATGGGATTGCTCTCATTTTCGACTTAGCTTTGTACTCTTCCAGGTAAGAGGGTAAGGTTCTCAATGAGTCTGGTTGGCTGTGACCCGAACGAATAGATCCTTGGTCTCCCCCTTGTGAATGTATCTCAAAGTTCATCTGCGACCTTGCCTCAAATTCTTCAATAGGAGGTAAGATCATATTCTTTTCTTTTCTCATGCTATTCATGTGGTTACTCATCCTATTAGCCTCGTTGGCCTCACGGATTTGCTTCCACAAATCATCTAGACCGTTACAGTCCTTACCCATTTCTGCCAATATTTTAGGCTGGAACCCGTCACTTGCCCCATCGGTGGTATTTGGCACTATGATAGGCTCTCCTCTGGACTCATAGGCATTAGTGAGTCTTTCCTTTGTTTCCACATGTTTCTCTAAAGTTGGTTGGATAGGGGTTGGTGTTGGTGCCTCATGCCAATTTGCAGGTTTACCCAACGGTTCTTCCATCAATGATTGAGCCGTCGCGATCATCTTTCTACACATATCAACCTCTTTTTTTCTATTTCTGCATATGGATAAGTCATCCACCTTTGCTCCTGGGTTTGGTTCTTTTTAAGTCGAGCTTCATAAGTTTTTAGAAGCGCATCCAACTGCTCATTTACCTTGTCCGCCAGTACAGATCCTCCTGATCCTTCACTCTTGGGCTCTGCTATTTCCTTGGGTGCTATGGCTACTATGGTGTGTGAGCTTAAGCTAGCTAGATCCTCTAACCGCTCCAATCTGTCCTTGGTATGTTTCAAATCTTCGGATAGGGCTGTTTGCTCTCGTTCCTTCGTGGCTTTCCTACGCGCCTTTGTAGCTTTCCAAGTGCTTCTCTGATTTTTCGTTTCTGAACTTTGGGCATCGGTTTTTGATTCTTCAACTATGGGTTCTTTTGTCCTTCTTTGAGGTTGGGCCCGTGTTACAGCCTGAATAGGTATGATTGTTTCATTTTCCAATCCTCCACTGGAAGGTACTGTTTCTAACATGTTCAAGGTGGTTTTTGCTCCTTTGCTCGGTTTTTTAGGGCAATCGGGAATCAAATGAGTAATTCCACATTCTGGGCAATACGCATTGACTCTAATGATTTCATCATGAGGACAGTCTATTAGCCAATGGTCTCCTCCACACTTGTAACAGGGTCCCTTGGGTTGTTGAGGTGCTCCTTGAGCTCCTCGTTGTTGGTAAGCATGTCTCTGTCCGCCCATGCCTCCATTGGCTATGAACATCAGTGTTCGTTCATCTAGGCTATATCTTCCTTCTCTTGCTTCCTGTGTAGCAGTTGGTGGTCTTGTATTCCCTATCATGCTTCATGGTTCTCGCGTCGAGGGTTCTTCCGGTGGATAATAGACAGGGTTTGCCGCATATCCATTTGGATCTTCATAATATGAATGCATAGGCACCAAAGCCTTATCCTCTGATTCAATTACTATTGGTGTGTATCTTATACCAACTGGTCATATTCCTAGTAGGGGTGGTTGTTGCCCCAACATATCCCTTGTTATAATAACATTCCTCGGTCCCATGGTTTGTCCATTTTTGTTCAATAGCACACCACTTGGGCTATTTAGCATGGGGTTTGGCGTACAAGTTGATCTTTTTTAGCACTTCATCTACAAGATGCTCCTGATTTACCGCTACTTCTCCTTTCGGTGCTGTCTTAGAAGACTTGCTTCCACTTTGCTGTGAAGACGAATCATCATCAAGGTCCTTGAACTCCCCTTCTTTGTAGACCGCACAATTGTCCACAAGGTACAGAGCCTCCTTGGTCAACTCATTCAGCGTCGTGCTCCTCTTCATATGTAAGTCTTTCTAGAGATCTGCATTCCTTAGTCCTTGGATGAATATTAGCATAAGTCTGGACTGAGTTGGTAGTTCTTCAATAGGACATAACTTAACATATCTTTTTAGTCTTAGGGCTGCCTTTCGTACAGATTCTCCATCTTTCTGTTTGAATTTATGGATTTGTGAGACGGTATTATGAGCTATTCCCCTTTGAGAGAATTCCTCGATAAACTCACCAAACACTTCCTCCATCGACTCAAAGTCTCTACGCTCCAAAGAGTCAAACCATGTGGCAGCATCATCCTCTAGGGTTAGTCCAAATCCTGCAAATTGGGTAGGAAAATCTAACACCTCTTCGGCTCTAATTACACGGACAAAGGCTGCTACATGATCTCTTGGGTCTCTGCTTCCTGTGTATTTCTTGTTTACCCATTTTTGCACTTGAGAAGGTCTAATTCTTTGATGGTCTACAAACCTCATCATGGGATCTCCCCATCCTAGTCGATATAACTCCTCAGGCCTTCTGTAATAGGCTGGTTCCTCTCCCAGTGGTGCTCCTAAACCATAATTTCTAACGGTTCTCGCTGGAGGTGGTTCTTCTCTTCGAACTCGTTCTATGGGTGGTCCTCCAGGCTCTATCGACCCTTGTGTCTTTGGCTTACTCTCTGTCTGATACCCTGAATAGAGTGGTGGTTCTTGCAAATCCCTGAGCCCTCGTGCGGCTTGATAACCATCTCGGTTTTGTTCTGATTCCATTGTTGCACTCTGTCGAAACCATGCCTGCAATGATGGCTGGTTTGCTAGTTGGTCTTGGCCATTGAATGCTTGCGGTCGGGTGGAATGTGAGGTAGCGTCATACTCATCTGAAAAAGTATTCGTTGACTTACTTGGGGTGTAGGTGGCTCTTGGCACTTCCTCAGGGGCATATGCTGATGCTCCTGGTCCTGTTGCCCTCTCTACCTCCTCTAGGAGAATACGTTGGTATTCTCGCCCGTATCTATCAACAACAACTATGCCCTTCCCTATAGCAGTTTCATAAGAGAATAAGTAAAGAACCTTGTCTTTGCTTAATTCGTTTACGTATGGTTCTTTGCTGCGAAAGTAAGAGACTATACCCTCGCTCTCATGTTTGTAGATTCCCACATTCTCGTTATAAGTTGGAACCCTCATTGTTTTCTTATCATACCTAAATATAGCTCCGGACTGATCAATGTTTGGTGGCGGTTCTTGAGTTTCTGAAACCATTTTCCCTTTCGCCACGTTATCTCCATATCTGTTGTAATCTTCAGGGTTACTAACTATTAAATAGTGGTTCCCCTTTTTGTCTCGGAATCTATCTACATCATCATACACTCGGATTATCTCCAATCTTTGAGCTGGCCTCTCTTTGATACAAATGCACTTGCGTCCTCGATAGTCAAAATAGACTAGGGCTCCTCTCGAGTTTGTTCCCTCCAAGAAGATCACCGTGAGCTTGGAATCACTCAAAGGATTTTGGGAGGTGCTTCCTCCTCGCATAGGTCCATCATAGGTGAAACCTCCTGGCTGTTGACTACCCAGCATGAAGAAGGATTTGTCTGACGAAGTGTCAGTATCACTACCTTCCTCAATAATCGGTGCTAGCGGATCTAGCCTTGCCTGAGTTACACTCTCTTCGGTGGACACTAAGCTACCTTGGTCACCTGCCACCTTCTGGTCTCTAACAATGTATCTTCATTATCTTAAATTCATCAAACTTATCAATGCAATTTATCACAAATCCAACCACTCACCTGGCAAAGGTCAGTTTCTGCTCAACTTCTTGCTTTGTTGGCTGAATATACCTGTACACAAGCGTTTTAATTTCGGCAATTGAATCAAAGCATTTATCTACTAGAGGTTATCTTAGGAATTATTGGTATAACTGGAGAGTTAATCTCAACAACTACTGTATTTTATACATTGCTGCAGTTCTGGATTAGCTTTGCTAATCTAAAACAGTTTTACCCTCAGATGTTGGTCAATTTACGCGAAATAGTCTGAATTCAGTCTTTGCTTCGTCAAATGGGAAAACAAGGTCCAAATTCACTTCTGAAAGAAGTTCTGGAACCCTAAAGCCAAATGGAATCTCGCTGTCTATGCCAGGTCAAATTTTCCTTGCAGTAGGCCCTAATAGACATCCTACGCGTAGGATGTCTCCTGCTGTGTTTTGCCTGTATTTTTGCACTCTTGTTTCCCCTTGTTGTGGTGAGCCTACATGTCATAAAATCTAATATCTAGCCAACCCAAATGATTTTCTCATATTAAATTGATCACTTAATGTGGGAGAATAAATTGGAACAAGTGTTAAGATATAGATATGTGCTTATAGATCTATCTCAACACGGGGCCAATAGTAAAGGGGCCCAAATGGGAGATGGTCTATCAAGAGCAAGGCTAACCAATGGAGCATAAGACCTTAGGGTTAGCTTCATTGAAGACCTCCAATAATGTGTGTAAAAGTCCTTTGACCTTAGGTAAGCTAGGGCTGAGCTTGAGGTGGGAACCCGGCCCAAGCTCGAGGTGCTTGACCTGCTTGCGGTGCTTGTCGTGCTTGAGGTGTTTGTCTTGCTTGAGGTGCTTGATTAAGGTGCTTGAGGTGCTTGACTTAATCCATTCTTGAGGTGCTTGACTTGCCGCTTGATTAAGGTGCTTGAGGTGCCTTGACATGCTTGCCTGAGATGCTTGTGGGAATACCCCCTAATCCAAGTGCTTTGTCATGCTTGATGACTAAGGTGCTTGAGCTCCTAAAGTCAAAAGCATCCCTACAAGAGGGGGGGCGAGCCCTTTTCCTAGGGATTAGAGAGAGAACACACACTCACACTCACAAGGGAAGCCCCAGCTTGAAGAGGCAACAAGGTCACATGTCAAGTCCCTACCCATGTTACCTTCATGTGTTGCTTGAAGCCTATTGGCTAGGCTTCAAAGGGATCCAATGATAAATTACTTGAATTATCTAATTGTTTTTGCATTTATCAAGTCCTCTCTCTCAAAGGGGAAAGGGGGACACTTGTCCCAAGGCTACCCATGTTGCTTGTAATGGCTCCTGCTTGTGATTGGCTAGGCCTGGAGGGGTCCAATGAGCTTCAAGCATGAGCTACAAGGGGGGGTCGACCCAAGCAAGCTAGGGGGGTGCTTAGGGGGTATACTCACCCACACACACTCACAAACACTCTCATTGTGTACTATGCAAAGTGCAAGAACTCCCTCTCCTTCTCCAAGCAAGTAGAGGTTGAGAGCCTACACCAACACTCTTGGCTATGGAGTGCAAATCCATCCAAGAGCCATGCTTCAATGCTTGAGCTTTCCATCTATTTCTTCTTCATTACTATGCTATTATGTATGCTAGCACAAGAGTTATGATAAGTGAGGAACTAGCTCTTTCTCGTATGAAATGTTTCTTCTTCCTCTTCCCTACCCTCATTCCCTGCTAGCTCTCTCCACCTTCGAAGGTGTTTGAGGTCTTGGGACTGAGGCTTGGTATAGTTAAAGCTTTCTTCAAGTTCAGGTTATGCTATGATGGTGATGCATGAATCTTTCCATCTTCATTGCTTCACCTAGGTCACAAGGAACACAAAGAATGTATTGTAACAAGTCTCTTTTTATGGGAGAAATCATAATACAAATGCCTATTGGAGGGGGGACCGGCTCCACATAAATCCGGTCCTCAACTGTTGTCATGTTCTCTAAATTCTCTCTCTTGCAAAAGTATTGTATATGCCAAGTTAACTAATTGCTATGATTATGTTGCTATCTTCAATTATGTCAACCCGCTATGCTCACAAAATCATTTCTTGAAAGTACTCTCATTAAATTCCGCTACTCTCAAATTGAATAGGCAAATTCCATTACATTGGTATCAGAGCATTTGGTTTCTCTTTTCTTGCTTAAGAAGAGAGGTCCTTAAGTAGCCTATAAATGGTTGATGTTGTTAATTATAATAGAGTAAGTGGAACTGGGATCTAATATCAGTTTTGTTGAGCCCACTATGTGGGGGATGGTGCACACCTCGGGATCTTTGGACTTAATAATGGAGTCTTTCTAGACTTGCCTACGGCTTTACAATTATTGAGCCATAAGAAGTCCAAAAGGAGCTAACCCTTGGCAACTCTGCTATGCTAGACCTACTCCTCTACTCTCTATAATTAACCACTTTGAGCCGTGGGTGTAGATACTTAAGAGCCGATTTTCAACGGCTAAGAGGAGTGGCAACTAAGGTTTTGTATTGCCAAAGCATACACTAAGTATAAACATAAATTTTGTTAACATGGCTGACAATAATCAAGAGAGTAGAATGAACATTGATAGCTTTGATTTTGCACATGAAGGTGCTAATGATGATGCTCCCATGTTTGTGAATTATCTCGTCACTAGGTTACAACAAGCTATGGGCAACCCTGTTTTGCAAGCCGAAGTTACTCAACAACTTCGTGCTTATGGAATTTCCCTTCCTCTCCCAGAGGAGAGAGAGCTTAGGAGGCCTCTTGAAGAGACCCCCAAAAGAAGACTCTCTCCCATTCGAGAGGAGGAATCCAAAGAGAAAGAAAGCAATGACAGTCTAAGTTCTTCTGAAGATGTGGCTCCACGAAGACGGCGGTCTAGAAGATCGCCTACTCCTCCCAAGAGGAAAAGAGCAACCTATAGTCCTTCTCCTCATCACTCTGAAAGGCAAGAGAGGAAACAAAGGAAGAAAAGGGCTAGGAAGAGGTCACCCTCTTCTCCTTCTTCTTCACCTTCTTCCTCTTCCGATGAAAGTTATGGCTATTCTCCTAGAGAATACAAGAGGGGAGGACATCGCAAATCATTTCCTGCATGGCAAAGGTCACAAAAACTAAAGAAGTTCAAGGAGGGAGAAAAGAGTATCTCTTTTCTCACCTACGATGTCACCTTTGGTGCTACCGACAAAGTGTTGGCCTTCATCCAGCAATTTGATGCGGCCTTTGGGGACGAGGGCTTCACAGAGTCCTCCAAGCTACGCTATGTAGATATGCACTTCCAAAAATCATCTCGTTAATGGTGGGCTAGCCTTCGTGGCAATGGAGAAGCCCCAAACACATGGAAAACTCTACGAGTTTCCATCATGAAGCAATTTCTTCCAAGCGATACTAAAGATAAAGTTCTTACCGAATGGCGCGGCTTGAAGCTTCTCTCTCATGAGTCTATCAACAAGTATGTAGACAAGTTTTGGGATTTACATCTCAAAGCTACTGTCTTTCAAAAGATAGACTTTGCCGAACAAAGACAGCAATTCTGTGCGGGATTACCTGAGGAGATGGCCGAATACATCAACTCTCAACGGCCTGGTACTATTACCGAAGTAATCCACCACACCATGGTTGCTTCACGCATCAATTTCCATCAAGGGGCTAGACGTAATGTCAAGCCCATGGAAAACAAAGATAAAACACTACAAGAGGCTATTCATATTAGCGACGCTCAAAAAAAAATCCCCGGCGTCGCTATGAGCGTCGCAAATTTACAAGTAAATTTGCGACGCTCATAGCGACGCCGGCTAGGCTAAGAAAATTACAGAGAGCGCCCAAAAACTCAGATCTCATATCTGAGTTTTTTGGCGCCCTCAAGCAAGGAGCAGGTAACGCTCTCCCTCTCTCTCTCTCTCTCTCTCTCTCTCTCTCTCTCTTTCTTCTCCACACACACACACGAGGAGAGGAAGGAGAGCCAGGTATGCTCCTTCCCTCTCCTCACTCTCATGTTCCCTTCCCCTCTTTCTCTCTCCCTCTCTCTCTCTCTCTCACACTCACACACACACACACATAGTGTTTTTGAGAGAGAGAGAGAGAGAGAGAAGGAGAGAGAGAGAGAGAGAGAGAGAGAGAGAAAGAGTACAAACATAAACAAAAACGCACACACACATACATAAACAAAGAATGCACACACACATTGAGAGAGGAAAAGAGAGAGAGAGAGCATGCATAAACAAAAAACGCACACATTGAGAGAGGAAAAGAGAGAGAGAACATGCATAAACAAAAAAAGCACACATTGAGAGAGGAAAAGAGAGAGAAAACATGCATTAAAAAAAATGCACACACATTGAGAGAGAAAGAGAGAGAAACTAATTTAACGTCATAGGAAACTAATTAAAATTAAAAGACCTAAAGATCTAGCCGATGAGGAGTTGAACTCAAGACCTATTATTCAAGAGGGAAATGGCATAACCAATCTATCATACTTGGCATGGGTGATAGAAAGGTTATACCATTTATCTCTTTTTATTGGCACACATATCCACACACGCGCACACACACAAGAAGAAGAGAGTTATAACGTCGTAGGAAACTATCCTAAAAGACGTTAAAGATTAGGTTAGATGTAGACTTACATTAAATTAGATTTAGGTTTATTTAAGTTAAATTAGATTAGATTTAGGTTTATTTTTAGTTAGATTTACGTTTATTTACGCTAGATTTAGATTTACGTTATATTAGATTAGATTTAGGTCTCCATAGACTGCGCCGATGCCTGCATGAAGCGGGTGAAGAAAGCCCTCAATGGAATATAGGGTATTGCTGCCTTCACTCATGGTGGGCTCCGTCGATCCAAAAGTACTGGTGAAATGTCTTCAAAAGATAGGGAAGAAGGTGGATCTTCAGGGCGGCAAGAGTCACTACATCCCCGACAATGACCATCTAGACAACCTCTAGTCATTAAACAACAACTTCAAAGTTAGTAACAAGAGCAAGAACGGTCCAAAGGGCCAATTGCTGTCGTCAGATGTGGATGGAGATGAGGCAGCGTCACCGCCGGAAGTTAACTCTCACATATTTAGTGATGAGAATGCCAACTCTTGCCGAGTTATGTGAAAAATTATGTGTTAAATCAGTTTTATGGTTCTTATAATCCCTGTTAGTTTAGTTCTTTGTTTTTAATATAACATAATTTACGTTAGATTTAGATTTATGTTATATTAGATTAGACTTAGGTTTATTTAGGTTTATTTAGGTTTACCCACACACACACACACACACACAAGAAGAAGAGAGTTTTAACGTCGTAGGAAACTATCCCAAAAGACGTTAAAGATTAGGTTAGATGTAGACTTACGTTAAATTAGATTTAGGTTTATTTTTAATTAGATTTATGTTTATTTAGATTTACTCTTATTTACGTTAGATCGAGTCCACGCAAGAATTACTTACGGTTTAGGGTTTAGAGTTAGACGAACAGTGAAAAGATCTACTGTGAAAAGATGTTAAGATGCTGTGAAGTGCTACAGCTAGAGAAGAGGCAAAGGGGTTTTGTCCACTACATGCAGTATCATGTAGACGTGGGTCTGTAGATTTCTTGTACCCACAAATATAGGTATTGACCAATAAAGACGAGATTATAACCCGGTGGTTCTGATCTCCGTGCACCTCTAGACCGAGGTGTGCGGGGATTGGACATGACTAGAGAATGTGAGGTAGAGAGAGAGAGAGAGAGTGAGAGAGAGAGAGATAAGACGAAGAATGCCAATAGAATTTTAAATTTGTTGTCCAGGTTATAAGATTTTTATCCTCATTATGAGTAGTGACGAGGATGTGGGACCGTCCAACCGAAACACCTATCTCTCAACGAGGGTCTTATGTCCTTGTAATCAATGCAAGCATGCTGTGCGACGGACAAGACGTGTTTCTTTGCAGCACGTTCGCGAATTTGGCGAGTTCGATCCATCTATTATAGATCGAGTTGTTGCCAATTATAACTCGTCGGACTCTAACGCTGGCCAACAAGCAGCAATCTTGCAACCCAATAGACGTGTTCGCAGGCGCTTTGGTCAAGCAGCATATGTGAGGCCACAAGATGTAGCCTCTGACATCTCGGGGGATGATTATGTAGAGCACATTCCCAACGAGGCAATGTTTGAGCCCGAGATTGATGAAATGATCGAGACGATCATGGATTCAGAAAGGCTTATGTATGATGATATGAAAAGTGAAGCCGATACGCCATTGTATAATGGAGCACGTATGTCTAGATTGAAAGCACTCCTGGTTCTTCTCAACATGCAGGCAAAGTTTGGATGGAGTGACACTAGCGTCACAGCGCTTTTCAGGTGATCTATTACAATTTGTTTAATTTAATAAAACTCTAAATGTATAATGATCTGATACATTTTTACACGACTGTATCGTATTTTTATGTTGTGTAGATTGCTTAAAGAGCACATACTACCAGCTGACAATGTGATGCCAGATTCCCGAGATGAAGCAAGAAAGATTTTGCGAAACTTGGGGATGGATTACAATTCTATCCACGCTTGTCCTAATGACTGCATTCTTTTCAGAGGGGAATACATAGACATGGAGAAGTGTCCAAAATGTGATTCCGAAAGATATCGAGTAGATCTCCACGGGACAAAAATTCCACAAAAGGTTTTGCGACATTTTCCTCTGCTTCCTCGCATCAAGCATTTCTTCGAATGTAAGTTCATGGACGCCCTAGCATCATGGCATGAGGAGAATAAATCTTCGGATGGTGTGCTACGAATTCCTGCAGATTGCGCAGCCTGTAAACATATAGATGGAACATGGTCGGATTTTTCCAGGGAAGCTCGAAATTTGCGTTTAGGCCTAGATATGGATGGCGTAAATCCATTTGGTCAAAGATCAACCTCTTACAGTGTATGGCCCGTTGTCATCGTCAACTACAACATTCCCCCGTGGTTGACTACGAAGAAGCCCACCTATGGCTAAGCTTGATTGTGCCAGGGCAATATAAAGTGGAGAATATGGATGTGTATCTTCGTCCACTATTGGAAGAGCTACAACAATTGTGGATTGGCATAGAGGTGGTGGATATGAGCCGACACACAGGACGACGGAATGCTTTGATCAGAGGCATTCTAATGTGGACCATGCATGACTATCCCGGGCTAACAGAATGCTCAGGTGATCTATTGACACTCCTCACTCAGACACTGTAAATCTTGTTTTTTCCCATAGTTGATCTATTATCATGTGTATACATGCAAGGCTTCAAACAAGCGGATACAGAGCATGTGTCACATGTGGACCTAGACTGAATGCACGTAGGGCGCCCTCACTGAAGAAGCAAATCTACGAAGGTCATCAAGCGTATCTTCGAGAGAATCATGTGTTACGCGACAGCTTTTTGGGAAGAGAGCCACCAAGGATGTCTGCACAAGCATGGTTAGAGCAGAAGGAGATGTGCGATGATGGATTGCCTCCAGGGATGAAGAGACTATCTCTATGGTACGAGTTACCATACTGGCCCCGACTCATGATCAATCACTTGCTCGATCCAATGCACATATTCAAGAATGTGGGTAATCTACTATGGGACCATCTGACCGGCAAGAAAGATACTTTGGGAGCCAGAGTTGACCTTAGAAATGTGGATCGTATGGAGCAATATTGGCCGCAAACAACGTCTGATGGATCGATAAAACTCCCTAAAGCACCATGGATTTTCACAAGAGACCAAGAACGCAAAGTAAAAGAGACCATTCGATCTTTGCGGACCCCCACTGGCGTAATGCACTCGCTCCGAACGTGTTTTACTAAAGAAGGAAAGCTTACCGGTTTGAAGTCACACGATTGGCATAAAATGTGTCAGGTACGTTCATAGTGGACTTTAATATCATTGCTGCACATACTTTACAGTTTATTTTACCGGTTGCCATTGAGGGATGTTTGTCTCTCGACATCCGTAACACAATCTACAAACTTGCAAAGCTGGTGCAATGGATCTCACAAAAGGAGATCAACGTAGACTCCATACCATTTGCCAAACTAAATGCTGCGGAGCTTGTGTGCATGTTTGAGAAACATTTTCCTACTACCATGCTAACCATTCAGGTGCATCTTCTTGTTCACATAGTTGATGAGGTGGAAATTGCTGGCACAGTTCATTCCAGATGGATGTTCTTCTTAGAACGTTTCATGAAAACGCTTAAGGGATATGTGCGTCAAAAGGCACGTCCGGAGGGTAGCATGGCTGAAGGTTGGTTGGTATCAGAGTCCCTAGTGTACATTGGAGAGTGGCTAGACGGATTTGATAAAGCCCGGGACACGCTATTGCAAACTATAGATGATGAGCGCATATCTGGTATTGTCATGTGCAATCTCGGTGTTGAGAAGAAGATGACGGAAGATCTAGAGGCTAAAATCAACCGATTTTGCATGCTTCACAATCCAGTGATGCAAAAGTGGATTTCACAATATGAGGATGCAAAGCAAGAGCGACAAAGGGCACGAATCGAGTGGAGACAGGGAAGACGACCACCGATGCACTATCCGACGGGTCTGGAGAGCCTACCAACATTCATGAGCTTAAGATGGTTGCACAACCAATTGAAAAGCGCACAACAATGCGGTGACGAAGTGACTGAGGAAGAGTGGGAGTACTCTCGGGGTTGCGCGACCAAGGTAAGTTTGCAATGTATGACTAGCTAGTGACTTTATTTCTAAACGTTTGAACGGCCACTCATAATCTTTGTTCGTTGTAGTATAAGTCATACACAGCAGCATGGTGTAAAGGTCGACATTTTAGGGTGGAACGGATCGACAAAAAGCGTTTTACTCAAGATTGTGGAATCATGGCAAAATTTGAATAGCCTAGTCGACGACGTTCCTCTGATGCAGATCCTGTGGTGGCGGAACTCACTTACTTCGGCACGCTACAAGAGATTTTGAGGATCGATTACAGAGGATTTTTTGTCGACTTGTTCGACGTGCAATGGTTCAAGATAATCATGGAGGGTCGCAACGCTGCTGTGCGTAGAGGAGAGTCTGGTTTTCTTCAGGTGGATTCTACTAAGAAATGGACTGACCTAAGAGACACTTTCGTACTACCCGAGCATTGTGAACAAGTAAGTATGTAAATAGTTAGCATCCCCCTTTTACAAGTTATGTGCTTGAAAGATCTCATGTAAGTTATGTGGCTCCGGCAGGTAATATTTCATCCTACAAAGTCTACATCAAACTGGTGGTACGTCATAGAGGTAGCCCTTCGTAGTGCAAGGACGTATGAAGGCTACCATGTGCCAATCACAATAGCATCAATGGAGGAGATCAGAGAAGATTCTCAATCAAAAGCCGCCGCGGTGGTTCTAGACGAGCATCAAGATGCTACTACTCTATATGGGGTGCATGTAGAGGAGCTACAAAATGAAACAGAGGATATGTGTTTAAACGGAGAGCTCTATATAGATATAGGAAGTTATGCTAAGTTATGCGAGGATGAGAGAGAGATCTCTTAAAGCCACAAATATTGTATTTGAACAATTTTGCTCCGTGTTGTAAAAGCTCTGGCTCTCTAAGTACCTTCCATGGTGTATAACGCTCTTTTCTACTCGCGCTCACATCTTTTGATTGAAAATTCTGAGTTTTTGACTTGCCTCTTCTATCACTCAATTCATTGCGTCATTGTATTTATATGCGTCATTACGTCATTGTATTTAATGTTCTTTGCGTCATTGTCTACTCTATTCATTCAATATTAAGTTTAAATATTCGTGTGTTTAATGCAGGTATGGATGATGAGGAGTTTCTTTCTTCTTTGTCACCGAAGCAGAGACAGTGGTACGTGGAGTGTCATCGCTCTGGCGCATCATCGCGCGTTCCTACTCCATCCGCATCTCCCTCTCTTTCGGAGCATTCGGCGCGCTCCGAAGCTTCGGCGTCGATGAGACGAGCTTCACACTCGTCTAGACACCGGCGCTCTAGTGGTGGTGGTGGCGGTTGTTGTGGGGATTCCGCCGCCGATGCCTCCACACCGCCTCGTGTTCGACGAGGCTCTTTACCCTCCCCTTCTTTGCCCGCCCTCACACCAGCCAGAGCATCGCCACCTACGCCAGGTTTTGCGCGGCTGACTGTTCCTAGCAGTTACACACCTCTACCTACTCCGCCAGGAGCCACCCCACTCGACACTCCTCGCTTCAGGGCCCAGACGCCGGTGGAGACACCTGACGTCCGTACCCCCATCGACACGCCGCTAGAGACCCCTACCGGGACACCCAGGTTCACGCGTCACTGGCCAGAGGGCTTGCCTTACTCCGTCGACTTCAGCGGCGGCATCATCATGGATGATGACGGCAAGAAGGTGATCTCGTGCATGCGTGGTCTTTGCTCTCAGCTGTTTAGACACTACATACTAAACAAATGGAGTGAAGTACCAAGTGATTTAAAAAACAGAGTCATCAGCATACTTCATGATGAGTTTCCCGTTCCAACACGGGATCAGCGCTTCAATGAAGACCTGATGAAGATTCGAATGCGCGAATACTGCAAACACAAGCGTTCCGAAGTGCAAAAAGCAATCAAGCATGGGTGGAACAGGCCAGATTGGCTGGCCAAAGAAGATTGGAAGAATGCGAAGAAAGCAGCGCGCGAGAATCCCGACAAGTGGAAGCAACAAAAGGATGCAGCCAGAGCGCGAGTAGAGGCAGGGAGCTCGCACCACTTGGGGAGTGGTGGATGGGCATCATTTGAGGCCGATTTTGTAAGTGTTTTCGCATTCCTCTTTATGTTCGATAGTTTAGGGTTTATGAGTTTTTTAATTCTAGCATAATGAAATCTTTGTATGTTTTGACAGTGGTCGATGACAGGACGATCCCACACCGTACGAGCGCGAGTACGCAGGCAGGAAGGGCTTAAACGCCCTGATGGACATTCTCAGTTCTCGCGGCGGCATGGTTAGTATTAGGATTTACTCTTTTCTATTTTTTGTATTGTTTTATAAATGTCGTTATATGTTTATACTTACTGAAAGCTGTCTTATTGTCTTTTTTTGCAGAATCCGACAGATACGCCGTTTGGACGCGATGAGACGTCTGACTAGACGACGTCGGTTTAGCCGTAGCTAGATAGCATTAGTTTAGGTTTTCTCATAGCTTATGTATCATGAGACGGATTTTATACGTCTTTTTGAACCATGTATATTATTACATTTGTCACCGCAATTCATTTTGCCAATCAATTCTTTATGCCTATGATGTTGTACAATTGTCATTATTACATTTGCCAATCAATTCATTTTGCCTATGATGTGTACAATTGTCAATTTTATGCTTGTCAATTTTGCAAACAATGCGTCTTGTGGGTGACTATTTTGGGTCTATTATCTACCCTTGCACTTTTTTTAAAAAGTGAATCAAGTACAATATGGTTGATGGGTGGCAGGGCATTCAATGCCCTGTCACCAAAAAAAAATTCTCTCGGACGTCGCTATAACCGCCGCTATTTATGGCTCTATAGCGTCGCTATAGACTTCTGTGTAAACGTCGCTATAACCGTCGCTATGAGCGCCTCTATATAGCGACGCTTATAGCGACGTATATAGCGATGCATATAGCGACGCTCTCGTAGCGACGCTATTAGCCACAGTTTTAGCGACGCCGGGGGTTATAAAAACCCAGTGTATTTCCGTCGCTAACAGCGTCACAAGAGCACACAACCTCTTGTAGTGAAAATGATGCAAAGGGGAAATCCAATGCTCAAAATAATTCCCAAGGCACTTCCAACAACAACAACAATCGGTCTAAGGAGAAGGGAGTTTACAAAGGTAAAAACAAACTCTCTCCTGAAGAGCTTGAAGATTTTCGCAAGGACAATAAGTGTTTCAAGTGTGGAGAGCAAGGACATGGCTATCGTTCTTGCCCCAAGAAGAATACTCGCAATGAGACTCCTAGGGCTTCCACCATCGAAGCTCCAAAAGAGGATGGTCATTGCAAAGGATCATCACTTTCCTATGCTTGGGGAAAGGTAAGAGAGCATGATGCCTTCATCTTGTTTGACCCTGGCTCTACTCTCAACTTCATATCAATAGAGTTGGCCACCAAGTTGGGCATTCAAGCTTTTGAGATGGGAGATATAGTAACAGCTGATGCAGCTTTCAAGGGACAACAAGCCTCCGTTACTCCCTTGATTGGGAAGTTGAGGCTTCATGTCCAAAGCTATGTCGACAAAGAAGACTTCTTCATCTCTCCTCTCCATCATCAGGATGTTATCCTAGGGGCACCATGGTTTGATCGCATGGCTGCCAACATGAAGTTCCCTGAAAGGAGAATTTACTTCACCTACAGGGGAAAGAACATGTATATAGATGCTAGTGAGCGTGGTCGCACTATTCCACTTGGAAATCCTCTTTCTTTTGATAAATCAATGAAGAGCTCAGTTTTTGCGTACATGATTTATGTCAAAGAGTCTCTAAAAGCTAATAATGTTTCATCAAATGAAAATGATAGGAATCAAGAAGAGTTAGACTTGTCTACTTTTCTAAAAGGATTCCAAGATGTGTTCATCGATGATATCCCTATGGACCTACCTCCAAAACGAGGGGATGATGACCATCGTATTGAGCTCCTTCCAGGAAGCTCACCGCCTAACAAACCTCCTTATCGAGTCTCACAAGCTCAACAAGAGGAGATTATGAGGCAAGTACAGGAATTGGTAGACAAAGGGATGGTGAGGCCTAGTTCCTCTCCCTTTTGTTCTCCAGTCCTTTTAGTGCAAAAGAAAGATGGTACATACCGTATGTGTGTGGACTATCGAGCACTAAACCATATCGCTATCAAAAACAGATTTCCCGTGCCTCGGGTAGAAGATCTGTTTGATAAGATACAAGGCTCTACCTACTTCAGTAGGATTGACCTTAAGAGTGGCTATCATCAAATAAGGATAGTTGATGAAGATATCCTAAAGACCGCGTTTCGCACAATATTTGGTCTTTATGAATATCTAGTCATGCCTTTTGGCTTGACTAATGCACCAGCTACTTTCAATCGTCTCATGGAGAAAATTTTTAGACCATATCGTAAATTCACTGGAGTGTTCTTTGATGATATCATCATCTACTCCAAGTCTTTGGAGGAACATAAGCAACATCTCCAAGTGATTTTTCAAGCCTTGAGGGAGAACAAACTTTTTGTCAACCAAAAGAAAAGTGAATTCTTCCTTCAAGAGATTCAATATCTAGGTCATATTATCTCTCACGATGGTATTCGTATGGATCCATCAAAGTTAGAGGTAATAAAATCATGGCCTAACCCAAGGAATCTACATGATCTAAGAAGCTTTATTGGTATGTGTGCATACTATAGATGCTTCATAGCAAAATTCTCTCAAGTAGCACGACCACTACACGACTTAACAAAGAAGAACGTTAAGTTTGTATGGACTGCTAAGGAGCAAAATGCTTTTGAAAAACTCAAAGAGAAGCTTACTTCCCAACCAGTCCTCGTGCTTCCGGATCTCTCAAAACCATTTGAGGTCCAATGTGATGCTTGTGGTGGTTTCCTTGGAGCGGTTTTGCTTCAAGAAGGGCATGCCATAGCATATGAGAGCCGAAGGCTCAATAGTGATGAACGAGTCTTGGGCATTTATGAGAAAGAGCTTTTAGCTGTTCTACATGCCCTAGACACATGGAAGAACTACCTATTGGGGACTCCATTTATCCTACGAACCGACCACCAAAGTCTCAAGTATTTCATGACGCAAACCAAACTTTTCGACAAACAAATGAGGTGGGCAAATTTTCTTTCGCAATTTAATTTCCATATTGCTCACATAGCTGGTAAGCACAATCAAGTTGCCGATGCACTTTCACGACGACCAAAAGTTAATGCGGTGTCTATAGCTACTCACAAATGATCTATCCTCTATGATAGATGAGTATGCTACTGACCCTGACTTTAGAGACATAATGTCAGCCCTTGCTTTGGGGAAGAAAGAGGAACCATTCAACTTACAGGATGGTTATCTTCTCCACGGCAATAGGCTATGTGTTACCCATTCCCTTCGTGAGAAGGTTATGTATGAATCCCATGCTCCTCCATATGCAGGGCATAGAGGTATTCAACCTACTCTCCGAGGAGTAGAGACGTATTTCTATTGGCCTACCATGAAAGTAGACATACAAGAGTATGTTTCAAAATGTGTAGTATGCCAAAAGACCAAGTATGATAGAGGGAAGCAACCTGGATTACTCCAGCCATTGCCTATTCCAAATTCACCATGGGAGAGTATATCCATGGATTTCATCTTTGGATTACCCAAGTCTATCCATGGGAATACAGGAATATGGACAATAGTCGACAGGTTTAGCAAGCAAGCACATTTTATTCCTGTCAAAAAGACTATTAAGGCACATCAAATGGCAACTCTCTTCATATCTCACATTTTCAAGCACCATGGATTACCCACATCCATCGTGTCAGATAGAGATCCTAGAATGACCAGTAATTTTTGGAAAGGTCTCTTTGAAAATCTAGGAACAAGATTGAATTTCTCTTCGGCCTATCACCCACAAACGGATGGCCAAAGTGAGATAGCCAATCTTACGATACTCGATCTACTCAAGACTTATGTTACCAAAGTAGATCAACGCTCACAATGGGAAAAGTATTTACCTCTAGTAGAGTATGCCTACAATAATACTGTACATACTTCTACGGGGAAAGCACCTTTCGAGATCATAGAGGGAAGACCTAAAAGTCCCTTGCTACTCAAAGTACATGGGAAGATCTTCGCTGCCGATGAATATAGCCGTGACCTACAAGAATCTTTTCAAAATATTAGGGAGGCTATAGCCATCTCTCAACAAAGGCAAAAAGCTGCTGATGATAATCACAGAAGAGCCTTAATGTTCAAAGAAAATGATTGGGTCTTACTCAAGTTTCCTAAGGCTCGATTAAGGCAAACGACGGGCAAAAATCCTACGGGCCATCAAAAGTATTATGCTAAACTAGCAAAAAGATACTATGGTCCTTTCCAAATCTTAAAGCCCATCAATGAGACGGCTTATCAACTCAAGTTACCCAACCATTGGCTTATACACAATGCCTTTCATGTAAGCCTACTTAAGCCCTACAAAGGAGATCCACCAATTGAACCAATTATTGAAGACCCTCCCGAAGTTGAAGACCAAGAAGAGGTGCTACAACCCGAAGCTGTCCTTCGGCATGAAGACAAGGTACTACGACATGGTAAGATAATCCGACGGTATCTTATTAAGTTCAAAAATTATCCTTTTGAAGATGCTAAATGGATGCAAGGAATACAAATTAAGGATAGTATGAACCTTGTCAATACTTACAATGCTACCTTAGAGTAAGCAAATGTACAAATTTCTTTTAAATGACTCATGTTTTTGTCTTATATGACTAGTCCTCTTTTTAATTGTGCACAAATTTAACTAGTATGCATGCTTAGAATCATGTTTGTGATGACGACGTCTCTCAAACACCAAGTAGAATTTGTCACTCTACTTTGGGAGAATGAAATGGACTAAAGAGCAGACATGCTTGTGGAAGCTATGTCTCCCAAGCACCAAATGGATTAGTCATCCATCTTGGAAAGATGTCGTAGGGTAAAAAAAGAGATCCTCTACCCGCTAAGTACGATTGACTAATGACTAAGGCTTTATCTCTTCTACCTCATAGTCGAGGACGACTATGATTTCAAGAGAGAGGTAATGCCATAAAATCTAATATCTAACCAACCCAAATGATTTTCTCATATTAAATTGATCACTTAATGTGGGAGAATAAATGGGAACAAGTGTTAAGATATAGATATGTGCTTATAGATCTATCTCAACACGGGGCCAATAGTAAAGGGGCCCAAATGGGAGATGTTCTATCAAGAGCAAGGCTAACCAATGGAGCATAATACCTTAGGGTTAGCTTCATTGAAGACCTCCAATAATGTGTGTAAAAGTCCTTTGACCTTAGGTAAGCTAGGGCTGAGCTTGAGGTGGGAACCCGGCCCAAGCTCGAGGTGCTTGACCTGCTTGCGGTGCTTGTCGTGCTTGAGGTGTTTGTCTTGCTTGAGGTGCTTGATTAAGGTGCTTGAGGTGCTTGACTTAATCCATTCTTGAGGTGCTTGACTTGCCGCTTGATTAAGGTGCTTGAGGTGCCTTGACATGCTTGCCAGAGATGCTTGTGGGAATACCCCCTAATCCAAGTGCTTTGTCATGCTTGATGACTAAGGTGCTTGAGCTCCTAAAGTCAAAAGCATCCCTACAAGAGGGGGGGCGAGCCCTTTTCCTAGGGATTAGAGAGAGAACACACACTCACACTCACAAGGGAAGCCCCAGCTTGAAGAGGCAGCAAGGTCACATGTCAAGTCCCTACCCATGTTACCTTCATGTGTTGCTTGAAGCCTATTGGCTAGGCTTCAAAGGGATCCAATGATAAATTACTTGAATTATCTAATTGTTTTTGCATTTATCAAGTCCTCTCTCTCAAAGGGGAAAGGGGGACACTTGTCCCAAGGCTACCCATGTTGCTTGTAATGGCTCCTGCTTGTGATTGGCTAGGCCTGGAGGGGTCCAATGAGCTTCAAGCATGAGCTACAAGGGGGGGTCGACCCAAGCAAGCTAGGGGGGTGCTTAGGGGGTATACTCACCCACACACACTCACAAACACTCTCATTGTGTACTATGCAAAGTGCAAGAACTCCCTCTCCTTCTCCAAGCAAGTAGAGGTTGAGAGCCTACACCAACACTCTTGGCTATGGAGTGCAAATCCATCCAAGAGCCATGCTTTAATGCTTGAGCTTGCCATCTATTTCTTCTTCATTACTATGCTATTATGTATGCTAGCACAAGAGTTATGATAAGTGAGGAACTATCTCTTTCTCGTATGAAATGTTTCTTCTTCCTCTTCCCTACCCTCATTCCCTGCTAGCTCTCTCCACCTTCGAAGGTGTTTGAGGTCTTGGGACTGAGGCTTGGTATAGTTAAAGCTTTCTTCAAGTTCAGGTTATGCTATGATGGTGATGCATGAAGCTTTCCATCTTCATTGCTTCACCTAGGTCACAAGTAACACAAAGAATGTATTGTAACAAGTCTCTTTTTATGGGAGAAATCATAATACAAATGCCTATTGGAGGGGGGACCGGCTCCACATAAATCCGGTCCTCAACTGTTGTCATGTTCTCTAAATTCTCTCTCTTGCAAAAGTATTGTATATGCCAAGTTAACTAATTGCTATGATCATGTTGCTATCTTCAATTATGTCAACCCGCTATGCTCACAAAATCATTTCTTGAAAGTACTCTCATTAAATTCCGCTACTCTCAAATTGAATAGGCAAATTCCATTACATTGGTATCAGAGCATTTGGTTTCTCTTTTCTTGCTTAAGAAGAGAGGTCCTTAAGTAGCCTATAAATGGTTGATGTTGTTAATTATAATAGAGTAAGTGGAACTGGGATCTAATATCAGTTTTGTTGAGCCCACTATGTGGGGGATGGTGCACACCTCGGGATCTTTGGACTTAATAATGGAGTCTTTCTAGACTTGCCTACGGCTTTACCATCATTGAGCCATAAGAAGTCCGAAAGGAGCTAACCCTTGGCAACTCTACTATGTTAGACCTACTCCTCTACTCTCTATAATTAACCACTTTGAGCCGTGGGTGTAGATACTTAAGTGCCGATTTTCAAAGGCTAAGAGGAGTGGCAACTAAGGTTTTGTATTGCCAAAGCATACACTAAGTATAAACATAAATTTTGTTAACATGGCTGACAATAATCAAGAGAGTAGAATGAACATTGATAGCTTTGATTTTGCACATGAAGGTGCTAATGATGATGCTCCCATGTTTGTGAATTATCTCGTCACTAGGTTGCAACAAGCTATGGGCAACCCTGTTTTGCAAGCCGAAGTTACTCAACAACTTCGTGCTTATGGAATTTCCCTTCCTCTCCCAGAGGAGAGAGAGCTTAGGAGGCCTCTTGAAGAGACCCCCAAAAGAAGACTCTCTCCCATTCGAGAGGAGGAATCCAAAGAGAAAGAAAGCAATGACAGTCTAAGTTCTTCTGAAGATGTGGCTCCACGAAGACGGCGGTCTAGAAGATCACCTACTCCTCCCAAGAGGAAAAGAGCAACCTATAGTCCTTCTCCTCATCACTCTGAAAGGCAAGAGAGGAAACAAAGGAAGAAAAGGGCTAGGAAGAGGTCACCCTCTTCTCCTTCTTCTTCACCTTCTTCCTCTTCCGATGAAAGTTATGGCTATTCTCCTAGAGAATACAAGAGGGGAGGACATCGCAAATCATTTCCTGCATGGCGAAGGTCACAAAAACTAAATAAGTTCAAGGAGGGAGGAAAGAGTATCTCTTTTCTCACCTACGATGGCACCTTTGGTGCTACCGACAAAGTGTTGGCCTACATCCAGCAATTTGATGCGGCCTTTGGGGACGAGGGCTTCACAGAGTCCTCCAAGCTACGCCATGTAGCTATGCACTTCCAAAAATCAGCTTGTTAATGGTGGGCTAGCCTTCATGGCAATGGAGAAGCACCAAACACATGGAAAACTCTACGAGTTTCCATCATGAAGCAATTTCTTCCAAGCAATACTAAAGATAAAGTTCTTACCCAATGGCGCGGCTTGAAGCTTCTCTCTCATGAGTCTATCAACAAGTATGTAGACAAGTTTTGGGATTTACATCTCAAATCTATTGTCTTTCAAAAGATAGACTTTTCCTAACAAAGACAACAATTCTGTGCGGGATTACCTGAAGAGATGGCCGAATACATCAACTCTCAACGGCCTGGTACTATTACCGAAGTAATCCACCACACCATGGTTGCTTCACACATCAATTTCCATCAAGGGGCATATGCTGATGCTCCTGGTCCTGTTGCCCTCTCTACCTCCTCTAGGAGAATACGTTGGTATTCTCACCCGTATCTATCAACAACAACAATGCCCTTCCCTATAGCAGTTTCATAAGAGAATAAGTAAAGAACCTTGTCTTTGCTTAATTCGTTTACGTATGGTTCTTTGCTGCGAAAGTAAGAGACTATACCCTCGCTCTCATGTTTGTAGATTCCCACATTCTCGTTATAAGTTGGAACCCTCATTGTTTTCTTATCATACCTAAAAATAGCTCCGGACCGATCAATGTTTGGTGGCTGTTCTTGAGTTTCTGAAACCATTTTCCCTTTCGCCACGTTATCTCCATATCTGTTGTAATCTTCAGGGTTACTAACTATTAAATAGTGGTTCCCCTTTTTGTCTCGGAATCTATCTACATCATCATACACTCGGATTATCTCCAATCTTTGAGCTAGCCTCTCTTTGATACAAATGCACTTGCGTCCTCGATAGTCCAAATAGACTAGGGCTCCTCTCGAGTTTGTTCCCTCCAAGAAGATCACCGTGAGCTTGGAATCACTCAAAGGATTTTGGGAGGTGCTTCCTCCTCGCATAGGTCCATCATAGGTGAAACCTCCTGGCTGTTGACTACCCATCATGAAGAAGGATTTGTCTGACGAAGTGTCAGTATCACTACCTTCCTCAATAATCGGTGCTAGCGGATCTAGCCTTGCCTGAGTTACACTCTCTTCGGTGGACACTAAGCTACCTTGGTCACCTGCCACCTTCTGGTCTCTAACAATGTATCTTCATTATCTTAAATTCATCAAACTTATCAATGCAATTTATCACAAATCCAACCACTCACCTGGCAAAGGTCAGTTTCTGCTCAACTTCTTGCTTTGTTGGCTGAATATACCTGTACACAAGCGTTTTAATTTCGGCAATTGAATCAAAGCATTTATCTGCTAGAGGTTATCTAAGTAATTATTGGTATAACTGGAGAGTTAATCTCAACCACTACTGTATTTTATACATTGCTACTGTTCTAGATTAGGTTTGCTAATCTAAAACAGTTTTACCCTCAGATGTTGGTCAATTTACGCGAAATAGTCTGAATTCAGTCTTTGCTTCGTCAAATGGGAAAACAAGGTCCAAATTCACTTCTGAAAGAAGTTCTGGAACCCTAAAGCCAAATGGAATCTCACTGTCTATGCCAGGTCAAATTTTCCTTGCAGTAGGCCCTAATAGACATCCTACGCGTAGGATGTCTCCTGCTGTGTTTTGCCTGTATTTTTGCACTCTTGTTTCCCCTTGTTGTGGTGAGCCTACATGTCATAAATTCTAATATCTAGCCAACCCAAATGATTTTCTCATATTAAATTGATCACTTAATGTGGGAGAATAAATTGGAACAAGTGTTAAGATATAGATATGTGCTTATAGATCTATCTCAACACGGGGCCAATAGTAAAGGGGCCCAAATGGGAGATGGTCTATCAAGAGCAAGGCTAACCAATGGAGCATAAGACCTTAGGGTTAGCTTCATTGAAGACCTCCAATAATGTGTGTAAAATTCCTTTGACCTTAGGTAAGCTAGGGCTGAGCTTGAGGTGGGAACCCGGCCCAAGCTCGAGGTGCTTGACCTGCTTGCGGTGCTTGTCGTGCTTGAGGTGTTTGTCTTGCTTGAGGTGCTTGATTAAGGTGCTTGAGGTGCTTGACTTAATCCATGCTTGAGGTGCTTGACTTGCCGCTTGATTAAGGTGCTTGAGGTGCCTTGACATGCTTGCCAGAGATGCTTGTGGGAATACCCCCTAATCCAAGTGCTTTGTCATGCTTGATGACTAAGGTGCTTGAGCTCCTAAAGTCAAAAGCATCCCTACAAGAGGGGGGGCGAGCCCTTTTCCTAGGGATTAGAGAGAGAACACACACTCACACTCACAAGGGAAGCCCCAGCTTGAAGAGGCAGCAAGGTCACATGTCAAGTCCCTACCCATGTTACCTTCATGTGTTGCTTGAAGCCTATTGGCTAGGCTTCAAAGGGATCCAATGATAAATTACTTGAATTATCTAATTGTTTTTGCATTTATCAAGTCCTCTCTCTCAAAGGGGAAAGGGGGACACTTGTCCCAAGGCTACCCATGTTGCTTGTAATGGCTCCTGCTTGTGATTGGCTAGGCCTGGAGGGGTCCAATGAGCTTCAAGCATGAGCTACAAGGGGGGGTCGACCCAAGCAAGCTAGGGGGGTGCTTAGGGGGTATACTCACCCACACACACTCACAAACACTCTCATTGTGTACTATGCAAAGTGCAAGAACTCCCTCTCCTTCTCCAAGCAAGTAGAGGTTGAGAGCCTACACCAACACTCTTGGCTATGGAGTGCAAATCCATCCAAGAGCCATGCTTTAATGCTTGAGCTTGCCATCTATTTCTTCTTCATTACTATGCTATTATGTATGCTAGCACAAGAGTTATGATAAGTGAGGAACTATCTCTTTCTCGTATGAAATGTTTCTTCTTCCTCTTCCCTACCCTCATTCCCTGCTAGCTCTCTCCACCTTCGAAGGTGTTTGAGGTCTTGGGACTGAGGCTTGGTATAGTTAAAGCTTTCTTCAAGTTCAGGTTATGCTATGATGGTGATGCATGAAGCTTTCCATCTTCATTGCTTCACCTAGGTCACAAGGAACACAAAGAATGTATTGTAACAAGTCTCTTTTTATGGGAGAAACCATAATACAAATGCCTATTGGAGGGGGGACCGGCTCCACATAAATCCGGTCCTCAACTGTTGTCATGTTCTCTAAATTCTCTCTCTTGCAAAAGTATTGTCTATGCCAAGTTAACTAATTGCTATGATTATGTTGCTATCTTCAATTATGTCAACCCGCTATGCTCACAAAATCATTTCTTGAAAGTACTCTCATTAAATTCCGCTACTCTCAAATTGAATAGGCAAATTCCATTACACTACAACTGCTTTTACTTTTTGGTTTGGACACCTATTAGCTGGTCAATGAGTCAGAAATCTGTTCCGACAGCGCGTTGCTGATATTGATCAGTCTAATCAACTCCAAATTGGACCAAAATTGTCTAGGAGGCTTGCCTTAGGCTATCTAACACCTTACTATGCTCAAAGTCAAAGTCTGGCTTCAATTTCTTGCATTAGACATCCTACGCGTAGGATGTCTTTTTCATCAGAATGGCTTCAAACTCAATGCCCAGGCTCTCCTTGAGTTGCTGATCACTTTGGTATACTCAAAATTCAGTTTGGAGTCCAAAATCACTAAGAAGACATCCTACGCGTAGGATATCTTTTTGGCCTATTTGACCCCAGATTGGTCCCATAGCTTCCCCTTGATGTCAGTAACCCAATGGTATGCTTAGATTTTGGTTTGGATGTCAAAAGTCCCAAATTTCAGCTGTTTTTGCTTTTTCAGTCAAAAGTGCTAAAGTCCACTTTGAATCCAATTTTCTTACCCAAATGAAGTGAAACCCCTTTCAGTCACTCAATATATCATGCAAGACATGCTCATGCTGCCATCTTATGGTTTTGGTCTCAAAATAATGTTTTGGCACTATTTGGGTAGGATGTCTGGCAATTTCAGTCTATCTGGCCTTATCCTGTCAAGATATGGTCAAATTTTCACTTTCCAGTTGAAATTAGGGTAAATCGTACCTTCTGAACACACTGGTCAACTCAAAATCCCAAAATTCCTCCCAGATTAGCCTGTAGACACCCTACGCGTAGGATGTCTCCTAGCTAAATTTAAAGTTTTTTCTGATAGGAATGCTCCTGATGCTCTGTAGATCTATCAGAAACACTCACAGTAACTTTTGGACTTCAATTAGGCTTTCAAACACACTTTTGCGTCTTTTTGTGTTTTTTACAAACTCGTAACAATTTTACCAAGCAGGTGTACATGCATGAAATTCTCTAAATCCTGAATCAAGATGTCCTATTTACTCTACTCCTACCTATCATGTGAAATGGTGATAATGGTGTTTTTGGTTGCTTTTTGACCTCTCTGGACTCTCAAGCACTCCTCTGACCGCTTCTACCACTCCAACTCCTACTCTAGAACTCGACTACTACTTAAAACTACCTAAGTCGAAGGATCTAGGCCAAACACACGCTTCCTAAACTCCCTTTAAGACCTAGAGACTCCTCCACCCTCTGATCCTAACTAAATGTAAAGCAAGACTCTTGGCAAGCCAAAAAACACAATCCTCAAGGATTAGTCTTGGTCACCTACCTAAGGTTTTCGTCCCCGGCAGTGGCACCAATGTTGGACGGATACGCGGCGACGGACGTCAGCACAACGAGAACTCACCTAACATGTAATGTCAGCTAAGGACGAAGCTCGACCCGCAAGCAAGTGGAAGCAAGAATAAGGTGTCAACCTACACTCGACCAACTCCCCACCAATTCCTACAAAGGTCTCTACCAATTGTCTAAGTCACAGCCTTCAAGAGTGCATAAGAGGAAACTTCCTACAATGCTTTCTAGAGCCGAACACCCATCAAACAATCTCGAAACACCATAGAACTTGAAGGAGACCCTACTAATACCACTAGGTCGCTCTCCCTAAGGTCTATGAACCAAAATCCTGACCCCAAACACTTGGTGCAGAAACACGTAGGATGTCTGGCAGAAATCTGTAGGTCTTCGTTTCCAAAATCTAAAGTGTCTAATGTGTAGTTCTACTCAATGTGAACGCGTGGATATGCTGCAATGCAAAATCGGACAATGTATGCTCACCCAAACAACTAATGAAGCTCGTAGAAGGAGCTCGCAAAACCGGACCATACGTGCTCAATGTAGGTATCGACGCGTAGCTCTCGTAGGGGGCAATACGTTGCACTTCTTCGCACTCGATTCCAACCACCGGAGCACACGTAGCGTCAAGATGAAGCTCACACACACTCTCTCGTACACAGTACGCTCACTCACAGACTTCAAAACTTGTTTTTAAAAATGACAAAAGGGTTTTTTCATTAAGGTCAAAAGTGGTATATATACCTTACAATTTCTCAACCCTAAAGTTCCAAAATCAGTCATCTACTCAATCTAAATATCAAAACTGGATACAATCTGGAAACTTCTGTAAGTCCCAATAATTACAAGGTGAAAAATGAGGTTTCCTCAATGAATGAATAATTACAAAAAATAATAGTCCTCCGAGTAGTTACCGCCGTGGGGTGTGTCTAGCTTCTAACACTCCCCCCCCTCCTTGATCATGTCGTCCCCGACATGGCCTTGATCGGCTGCTTCATCTTATCGTTTCCCGCATATTTAGCAGTGATTCGTACCTGGCATGTAGGTTCAGCATTGTTGGGCCAAAGATGTCTGTATTCATGGGGAAGAACCCTGTATAGAATGCTTCTTCAAAATCCTGGAGGTGATAGGATGGTAGAAACATGATTCTTTGATACAGCGCATGTATCACCTCCTTGGAAGGCTGACCTGACAGATCCTAAGCACATCTGTATGTATCTTGGAAGAAGAATATGCTGTCAGTCACCTGGCCTGGCTTGAAGGTCTCGAGCACTGCTTAGATGGTTCTGCAGATTTTCTTCATCATAATGCATGTAAGGTCAGGTGAGCCAGTGAACAACTTTATGGCGCCCGTTAGGGTTTTCACCATGTATTGGACACTTATTCTCTCACCTGCCTTCACGCCCGGCAGCTTTGGGTAGTTCAGCCAAGTGGGTTCCCCTCATCCGAGATCTCCCTTGTCAAGCTTGCCCTTGAGTGCCTCCCACCCTCTTTGCACTTCACATGCAGTGAAAGCGCGATAGAGAATCTCCCCCCAAAAAAACCTAAAATTAGCACTCGTTTTCTCCCTTAGCAATGACGGCACCATCGTTGCTAGGGGGTGTGTAAAAGCTCTCTTGATGATGTGGCGGTAGTCCTCAAGGTGCACCAATTTTTTTGCAGCTTCAATCAAACGGGGTCGGCCCAAGGTGGCCATCATTTCTCCCTTTTTGATCTTGCTTGTTCAAGAACTTTGCATCCCGGTGTGAGCTCCTTTGTTCTCCTCTACACATTCGCCCGATGCCTACATGCCATGTGTGACTTCTTTTTCCTTCCTTCCTTACTTCACACTCATTGGCCCTTGGCCACTCAACCTTGGGCGGCCAAAGTAAAGGGCACCACGTTTTGTTATACACATCAACCGAGGCTTCGTTCCGCCTTCCCAATGCCATGTTTGGCATTCTCCGAACTTAAGTGAAAGCACACCGATAACTTTTTGTGCCTTAGAAAGGACACCGCATTTGGTATTCATATCAGCCAAAGCAGTGCTAATCCTTCATTTGTCCTTAAATGACAATGCCATCATGAATTTTACTGCTCACTTCAGCATCTCAGATAATGCCACATGCCTTTAAGACGCAAGCATAGGTGATTGCATTTGCCGAAAGGCATTCCCTTTGCATTCGGTTGAATTTTTTCATAGTTTCTTTGCCACAACCATATTGAAACGTGGCAGCCTTTAATAATACTATCATCTTGGATTCCAAAAATCATCCAGCTTAGCCGTGCCGGCCAATTGACATCGTCCCCTCAAGCCATATTATCTCATCAGCCCGAACTGGATCTAACAAGCCGTAAATTCCTTTAGACTTCTCAAGCTACATAAAACGCACACAAACCCTGTTGAGGCTGTGAAATTCCCAGATGGCACATCAACGGAGGTGACCCAATGGCATGAAACTGGTCCCCCAAGGAAATTTAAGATGGAAATATCTTGGTAACCGTAACTTTGATTGCGGATATGAAAAGACTGATGTTCTCCACAAAGTGATAACTTTAGTCCCATACATTCATTTCATTTCTGTCCCCTCAATTTTAGTTTCCCAATCCGGTACAAATCTGCCATCAACTCAAACGTAAAACTACCATAACATCCTAATCGTAGCTCCAATTGATGAGCCGCAAAGACAGACTCGTAGAGCACCTCGAGCACTATAGTTCTAGCCCATAAACTTTCATTGCTTATCACTTCAAGTGTACCCACTTTTAGCATAAAAAACATAAGTGTTGGCCCCTTAAAGCCACATCTAGCATACATTTAGCATTAAACTTGGCCTATTAACAAGCCCTGATCACTGCTCAATAAATGTGTAGACTTCAAAGAAGCTTAGCTTGTATTTCTTTTCTCTTTTTCCCCATATGGAAACGGAACTGCACAAAAACAATTACTCCCTTGATTGGGAAATTGAGGCTTCATGTCCAAGGCTATGTTGACAAAGAAGATTTCTTCATCTCTCTTGTCAAGCATAAAGATCTCATCCTAGGGGCACCATTGTTTGATCGTATGGCTGTTAATGTAAAGTTCACTGAGAGAAGGTTGTTTTTCAAGTATAAGGAAAAGAACATGTACATAAATGCTAATGAGTCTCGTCATACCATACCCCTTGTAAATTCTCAAGCTTTTGACAAATCAATGAAAAGCTCAATTTTTGTGTACATGAATTTTGTTAAACAATACATAAAAGGTCCTACTGTTTTATCAAATGAATATGGTAGAAATCAAGAAGTGTTAGACTTGTCTAATTTTCTAAATGGATTCCAAGATGTTTTTATTGATAATATCCCTTTGTAATTGACTCCAAAACGAGGGGATGTTGACCATCGAATTGAGCTCCTACCATGAAGCTCACCACCTAACAAGCCTCCTTATCAAGTGTCCCAAGCTCAAGAACATGAGATCATGAGGCAAGTACAAGAATTTGTAGACAAAGGGATGATGAGGCCTATCTCCTCTCCCTTATGTTCCCTAGTCCTTTTAGTGCAAAAGAAAGATGGTACATACCGCATCTGTCTAGACTATCGAGCGCTAAACAATATCACTATCAAGAACAAATTTCTCGACCATGTGGGTAGAAGATCTGTTTGATAAGCTACAAGGTTCAACCTACTTCAATAGGATTGACCTTAAAAGTGGCTATCATCAAATAAGGATAGTGAATGAAGATATCCTAAAGATTGAGTTCCGTACAACATTTGGTCTTTATGAATTTTTAGTCGTTGCCTTTGGCTTCACTAATGCACCGGCTACATTCAATCGTTTATTGGAGAAAATTTCTAGAGCCCACAACAAGTTTATTGGATTGTTCTTCGATGACATTATCATCTACTCCAAGTCCTTGGAGGAGCAAAATCAACATCTCCAGGTGATTTTTCAAGCTTTGAGGGAGAACAAGCTTTTTATCAATCAAAAGAAGAGTGAATTTTTTCTTCAAGAGATTCAATACTTAGGTCATATTATTTCTCAATATGGTATCTATATGGATCCATCAATGTGGGAGGTAATAAAATCATGGCCTAATCCAAGGAATATACATGAGCTAACAATCTTTGTTGGTATGTGTGCATACTATAGACCCTTCATAGAAAAAACTCTCAAATAGCAGGACCATTACATGAATTAACAAAGAAAAACATTAAGTACTCATGGATTGCTAAAGAGAAAAATGCTTTTGACAAGCTCAAAGAGAAGCTTACCTCCCGAAAATTCCTTATGCTTATGGATGTCTCAAAGGCATTTGAGGTCCAATGTAATGCTTGTGGTGATTGCCTTGGAGTAGTCTTGCTTCAAGAAAGGCATGCCATAGCATATGAGATTCGAAGGCTCAATCTCAATGAACGGGTCTTGGGAATATATAAAAAAGAGCTTTTATCTATTCTACATGCCCTAGACACATGGAATCACTATCTATTGGGGACTCCATTTATTTTGCGAACGGACCACCAAAGTCTCAAGTACTTCATGACGCAAACAAAGCTTTCCGACAAACAAATGAGGTGGGCAAATTTTCTTTCACAATTTTATTTTCATATTTCTTATATTGTTGGTAATCATAATCAAGTGGTGGATGCACTTTCACAAGAGTCAATGCGGTATCTATAGAAACTCACAATGATCTATCTACTACGATAGATGAGTACGGTACTGACCCTGATTTTAAATACATAATGTCAGCCCTTGTCTTAGGGAAGAAAGAGGAGCCATTCACCTTGTAGGATGGTTATCTTCTCCATGGAAATAGGCTATGTGTTACCCACTCCCTTTTTGAGAAAGTCATGTATGAAGCCCATGCTCCTCCCTATACAGGGCATAGAGGAATTCAACCTACTCTTTGAGGAGTAGAGGCTTATTTCTATTAGCCTACCATTAAAAAATACATACAAGAGTATGTTTCAAAATGTATGGTATGCCAAAAGACCAAGTATGCTAGAGGGAGGCAACTTGGGTTACTCCAGCCATTGTTAATCCCTAATTCACCATAGGAGAGTATATCCATTTATTTTATCTTTGGATTATCCAAAGACTATTAAGGCACACCAAATGGAAACTCTCTTCATATCTCAAGTTTTCAAACACCATGGATTTCCAACATCCATCATGTCAAATAGAGATCCTAGAATGACCATTAATTTTTGGAATGGTCCCTTTGAAAATCTAGGTACAAGATTGAATTTTTCTTTGGACTATCATCCACAAACGGATGGCTAAAGTGAGATAGCCAATCTTATAGTTCTTGATCTATGAAAGACATGTTACAGTAGTCAATCAATGCTCACAATGTGATAAGTACTTACCCCTTGTAGAGTACGCATATAATAATGATGTCTATACTACTACAAGAAAGGCACCTTTTGAGATCATAGAGGGAAGACCTAAAAGTCCCTTGCTACTTAAAGTACATGGGAAGATCTTTGTTGTTGATGAGTATAGCTATGACCTACAAGAATCTTTCCAAATGATTAAGGAGGCTATATGCATCTCTCAACAAAGGCCAAAAGCTGTTGCTAATAAGCAGAGAAGGGCCTCAACATTCAAAGAAAATTACTAGGTCTTACTTAAGTTTCCCAGGGCTCGATTAAGGGAAACAACGGGCAAAAATATTATGGTCCATCAAGAGTATTATGCTAAAATAGAAAAAAAATTCTATGGTCCTTTTCAAATCTTGAAGCCAATCAATGACATGGCTTATCAACTTAAGTTGCCCAACCATTGGCTCATACACAATGCTTTTCACGTGATCCTACCTAAGCCCTATAAAGGAGAGCCTCCAAGTGAACCAATTATTGAAGACCCCCTAGAAATCATAGACCAAGAAGAGGTGCTACAACCCAAATATATCCTTCGGCATGAGGACTGTAGGTGGATTCCAAGGCTCACTCTTATCTTATTGCAGACATAGCGAGAACCACAAACATAATCGTCAATCCATGGGACGAAGTTGACTTAACTAGTGCATGGAGGCTACAAGAGGGTGTCAATCTCTTGTAAAACAATAGGGACAACTCGCATATAACTCAAGATACACTCAAATGAACTAAGTCATCAAAAGCTAGTCGCTAATTGGTAAGCAAGCCATGATTGTTATAGCATCAAACGACATCCAAATGCTATAAAACTTCTAGGAAAAGTATATGAACTAATCACACATGCTTATGGTCTCAAATCTCACTTTCAATGAGTGGCCAAAAATCTGATAATTAAGAGCAGTGAGGGTTTGACCTAGTCATTTCTAACCTTGAATGCATCTAAATACTTAACAATGATGTCTCGATACCCTACCTATACTTACTTTGTGATTTCCTAGCTTAAATTCCTACTTACGATGAAATTTAGGCCATGGGTCAGCGACCTCAATTACTATGATTTATCATGATATGTTTACGTCAATGCATATAGGTCTTACTTGTGGTTTCAATGCAATAGAAGGCACTACAATGTGACAATCGACAAGGGAGATAGAAGCAAGAGAAGGATAGAGGAGAGCACCGTAACCTCACACTGTGTATTTCATTATCCAAAACTTTATAAAAACTTTACAAAGTTGGCTTGTATACCTTAGCCAAGGTTTCTTAGGTCAAAAACTAATCATTTGGAAGCTCTAACCAAGGATTAAATGATACAACCTAGAAGCTTATAGCTCCAACTCATAGATTACAATATCCACTCGTCAAATAGGAGTCACAATATTCCCAATTTATCAGAAGAATAAGTGTTTCAACAATGAAGCTCTCAAAAAATGCTATATGGTTTAGCTTGCTGCTAACATTCTCCCCTCCTCGACTGTGTCGTCCCTTGACACAGTTTCATGGAATGAAGTAGTCTTCAGGTTGACGGCTAGCGAGGCTGTCTTTAAGTGCTTGAAGATCTTTTTGATATCCGATGCGCTGTTCTTTGTCATGGACTTGCAAAAATTGAGTAGTAACTCTATTCTTTAGTTCTATGGTTGAATATTCGATGAACCTTGTTTAATTGCTAATCACTGGTCCAAAATGTTTTGTGCGCCATGTGAAAAATCCAAAAGGCTTCTTCAAAAGCCAACATATTGATCGATGGCAAAGACATGCGTCTAGCATAGAAGTCGTAAAGAACTTCTTCTGAAGGCTGCCCACTTAAATCATAGCATAAGCCCTGGTTACCTTCTAAAAAGGACATCCATGAGGCTCCCGCTTGTTGAGATTCATGAAAACCTTGGATACATGTGAGCAGCATCTTGCACATTTTAAAAATCATTGCACACAAGAGGTCAGGGAGGCTCTTGAAGAAGTTCGTGGTGCCCGTTAGGGTTTTCACCATGTATTCTTTAGTGGCATGTCCTTGCTCTCGTGATGGCAATTTTGAGTAGTTAAGCCAAGGCAGGCTTTTCTTTTTTAGTGCTTCATGTGCTTGCCATGTCCTTACCCTTGGTACATGACAAATTGTTGGGTCCTTTTGAATTGATGTCGGTGCCCTTGTAGACAATATGAGGTCCCTTGAGTTTGTGTTGAGCCAAACTTTCCTCCATGTGGGGTGGAGAGCACTTGTCCCTTGGTCTTGCATATCCTTGTAGAGCCTCTTTCTTTTACTTGCAACAACTCCATCTTTATCAAAGGATATGGAAGCAACTGTTGATGCCACTGAAAATTGATTTTATTGGGAGTGAGATGAGTTGCGTTGACAGAGTGAAGTACTCTCAACTCCCAATCCATAGCTGCTTTTTATTGAACATCCACTTCTTGAACAATATGCTCTTTAAGTGCATCTCCTTCAGATTTAGAGATCTGCACCATTAGTACTTGTTCCTCTTCAGTGATTGGTACCTGCAATTGGAAACTTTATACCTGCTCTTTAGTTGGTTGTGTTTCTATGTTAGCAAAGGAGATTGATGATTTCTCTAGATTTGGTTGTTCAGATGTATGTGCCTCCTCTAGAGTTTCCACATTCCCTTCTCTTAGCGAATGATTGGCCTTTTTCAATTCTTCTATCTCTTTAAGAAACTGCTCTTCCCTTTGCATGCGTATTAGGGCGAGGTCTCTTCTTTGTTCTTGTTCCAGCTTCAACTCAAACTCCAATTGTTTTTTTTTTCTAAAGTTTTTTAAACTTCATCATTCCCATTAAGTGAACTGACTGATGGGTTTTCCCTTATTTGCTTTAAAATTTCCGCTTGGTCATTGATTCTCTGCTTTGAGTATTGCAAAGAAGAATTTTCTACATTCAACTATACTTGGAGATTTTTTGTACAGACTGAGTGGCGTTCATAAGTTCATTTGTCACTTTAATCAGCTGTTGTTCTTTGCTTTAACATGCATCTGATAACTTTGTGAGGAGTTCCCCTAACCCTTCCATCTCCTTTTCTTGATTTTTCTTGAAGTTTTGATGTTGTTCTACTTTTTTCTTGAGATCTTTGATTTGGATTTGAAGATTTTACATGATATTCATTATATCTTCAAGCTCACCTTGGAGTGCATCAATCACCTATTCAAGTTCTTGAGCTTTAGTGCACGGCTGCTAAGAGCTATTGTCCGTATTTTATCAGTCATTAACTGCATCTGCTTTGCATATTCATTGACTTGAGTGATAACTTCATCAGTCATGTCCCACTCTTCGGATTCTTCTTGAGGCTCTTTGGAAGGTCTAGCCTCATCTTTGGTTGTTTCTAATAGCTGATCTTGAATGGATTTCTTCTCTTTCTTTAACCCATCTCCATTTATCTCCATGAACTCATCTGATTGGTCACTTGATGAAAGCTTGGACTAGGAAGAGGCTGATCCCCCTATTTGATATTGGGTGAGGGTAGTCGTGGAGACATCACCTCCCTTTCATGTTGTGTTTTAGTTGGTTTCTCAACTTCTACTTGCTGTGGTTTTTGAGCAGTTGATTCTTCTCTAGCTTTTTTTTTTAGCTTCTTCTAATGCCTCTTGTATTTTCAGGTCTTTATCTTCCGCATACATCCTTTCTAGGATTTTTGTAGGATCTTCTTCTTAGGGTTTTTGGTCCTAGGGACCCTTGACTTCCCTTGGATTTTATAGAGTTGAAGTATGTCCTGTAGCTTCTTGACTTTGTTCATAAGCTTCCTTTCCTTTTCGAACCTCGCATTCTTCTATGGAGGTTCTTCCTAATGGGAGGCCACTTCCTTTCTCATCATCTCTTCCCATCTTGCCCTTTTTTCTTCATTGTCAAAAATTTCTTCACTGCTATGGGCTTGAGGTGAGATTTCATTTGACCCTTCATCTGCCTTATAGATCCCTTTCTTTTTTTATTGTGTGGCTCGTTGAGAGGGTTGAGATTTCTTCATAACTATCCATGTGTTTTGATATGGGCTTGGTGGCAAGATATTGGCCATCTAAATGGCGTGGTATTCAATTTGGGTTAAGACTTCCAAAGCTCCTAAGTATGTGACTTTCCCTTCCTTCTTTGTACTCTTGAGTGTTGTAAGCACATACTGAGAATGATCTATGGATTGTCTAGCTGACAACTTTAATACTTGTGTGAATGTGGTTGTAACAACATGATTTGGGGTAGTGTACCTTGGTGGTTTCTTGGCGAGGAAGTGGAAGTGCTGGTGGTATAGGCAGGCGGGATCCTCTACTTGCTTTAGCATAAGATTGGAGAAGGTGGAGGCAGTTGTACTCTTCACGAATTTTCCAGCTATTTTTTTATCTTTGGCTCTCATCGTCATACCTGTTGTTGGCATCTTTAGTGCTTCATCCACTATACCTTTGTTGATGACTACCTTGACTCTTTGTCCTTAGTGATCTGTAATTTGGGTAGATCCATCCTCTTGAATCGTGGATAGTGGTTTATAAGCCCTTTGGAAATCTATTCCACATGGTTCTTGATCATAAAATGATGGAATTCCCAACCTCTTGTTGGCTTCTTTCATAGGTCTTTCATCTCCTACATCATGTACTTCGTTCGGTAGTATTTGCAACTCCACCTAACTTCCATCTTCACTTTTGAATTTCCCGGTGAAGACTGTGGTGTTGTGCTCCTCACGCTTGTAAGGGCCTTCTCCTAGTCCTTACACAAGGTCAACACATCTAAGCCACTGACTTAAAAGTTGAACAAGAAAAAGAAAATAATAGAAAGAAAAAAAATGTACGAGAAAATTTGGGTTCAATTTAAGAATTAAAGTATACTCACGAGACACTTTCGGCTTATGACATGGGAACATCGACATAACCAATGCATAGGAAATTAGCTTTTCATTTTGACAAAAATTAGCATAAAGGAAAAGATAAGATAAGGAAAAAGGAGAAAGATAAAAGATAAAGGAGAAAAGGAGAAGATAACGATAAGGTGAGTAAGTAACTTGTTGAGAACATTTTGATAAGTAAGATAAAGTATCAAGATAAGTGAAAGCACTTATAAAAAATGTGCATAAAAAGAGGCCTTCCCTTCTCAATTTTCACTTCTCTCCTTTATTTTCTCAAGGTGCAAACTTGAGAGTAAGCTTGAGAAATCCATAGCCAAACCTCTTTCACACACACCCCTCTTACACACACACACACATCTCCAAGAGAATGCATGGCCAAAACCCTAATCAAATTTGTCAAAACTTGATGTTCTTCTTCACACTACACTCTCCCTCTCCTCTCTCCTGGTTCTCAAGCTTTCCATAGCTTGAATTCCTTTTGCCTCTTACCATTATCTCACTCCAAGTAGCCAAATTGGTGGTCTCCAAGTGAAGTGAAGAGCCGACTACATGAAAGCAAGGAGAAGACTAGACCATACACACACTAAGGTAATTTTTTTCTTGTTCTTTTTATGCTCTTGCACTTTCTTGAAAGAAATTTACTTTCATGCTTACATAAATTTATGATTAAGCTCTCATTTTTTCCATAAGCAAGCCTTTTTCTTGGGAAGAAGAAATAACTACTTAATTTTTTTTCCTCTAATTATGGTTCATTACTAATCATAACTAACCATGTTGCTAGCAACTAACCCCGGTGTTATTTCAAGTTTCGTTATTTCAAGTTTCTTAGACTACCACACTAATAGGGCATAGAGAGAGTAGAAATATTTCAAGTTCCGTTTTGTAGGTTATCAGACTAAAATGGCGTAGAGAGAAAATAAAACTCTCTTTTACCATAGGTGACTGGAGATCATACTTATGTTTCAAGTTCTCTAGATTTCTAGACTAATATGGCATGGGGAGATTAGAAAGTACTCTCTTTAACCATAGATGACTGGAGGTCATACTAAAATAGCATGCATGTTGGATGATGATTAATATCTATGCGTATTCTTAAACCTCATCAGAAATATCTTTTTTCTATTTTTAAGATGCACAAGATAATTTCCACATAATGACGGGCAATTAAGTATTTGAAAGTTTTGGAATTAACAATTCTCTTCAAAGTGGCATTATAATTCATTCTAAAAAGAATGCTCTTATGACAGGTTCACACATTTTTCTTTAGATCCAAGAAATAGGATTTTTATTCTTTCAAATAGAAAAAGAGCATGTGTGTAAGATTTGTTAAGTGATATCAATAAAGTTAATACTAATTCTCTCAAGGAGAGTTAAGTTTTGAAGGGTAGCACTATATTAATCAAAGGAGTTTTTCCTTGGAAGTGGAAATTTCTTTCCAATTAAGATTATCCCTCCTCCTCTTATCAATTGGAAAGTTTCAAAACCATAATCCTAGATAGATAATCATCTCCACATTAGCAAAGGTATATCTAAATCCCTTCTTAAAGAATAATTTTTTAATCATTCATACATTATTACATGAGCATTTTTCATTACACTAGCATGTCCACTCTTAGGAAAGTCGCATTTTTTCAGTCTTACACTACCGTACATGGAAGGGTTTCACTCTCGCAAAAGCACTCAAGGAAGTTTCTTGATTATTTGTCTCAAGATTTCAAGTTGGTGCATTCCGAAGTTGTGTTCACCACTGTTGACCGTTGGGTCAACAACACGACATAACTCAAGTTTCGTACCAAAGTCTTATCTTTTGCGAGTTATGAAATGCTACGGATTATGGCTATAAATGTCATTTGTAAAGAGTAGTTATTCTAGTTTCAGAAGCCGGGGTGCAATGGCACTTCCAGATTGTAAATACAAATCCATTTGACCCTTTCAACCCCATTTTCGGTTAAACCTAAGGTAGCCTTAGTATATAAGGTACCTAGGTCATTTTGTAAAAGGACTTTTATCATAATCAAACTTTAGCGCTACCGTCTACTGTGAGAGAGAGAGAAAGAGAGTGAGCGTGAGCTTCATCCTCTCGCTACGCCCGGCTCGCTCAACACATTGGAGATCCGACTGCACCATTGCTGTAGGCTCGAGTTGAGCTGCGTGACGACGCCAAACATTCCACGCGAGACGAAGCGCACACGCCGATGCATCTACGAGCTACTTGTGGCTGTAAGTGTATCAAACGATGTCTGTTTTATGCGTGCTAGTAGTCTATAGAATTGTGGCAACATAAGCTACGCATAGGTACTCATAAATTTCAGTTTCGGGCACTTTCAAAATTCTTCTCTGTCATCCTACGCGTTTTTTGCAGATGGGTTTAGAGTGAGGATTTTGAGTGTAGAAGCTTAGGGACAGGTGTATCCTAGTGAGGGGATGGTGTTCCTTTAGTTTCGTACGAATCTGGCATGATTAGGTGAGTTACCTTCCATATGTGTGTATGTGGCTAGGTGGTGTAGTTGAGAGCAGTGAGGTTCTTGATTGTGGTTTAGTTGGCCTTCTAGAGTGTTGTATGTGTAGGATGGTCTCAGCTTGACAAGCTAAAGAGATTTCCTCCGTATGCCTATCGTGTCATCTGTGTCCTCGATTGACATTATGTTGATCTAGGTAGTGTTTGCATGCACTTCATGGGTGTGTGAGTCGCTCCCCCTCCAACATTGGTGTCGCTGCCGGGGACACAAGGACCTAAGTAGGTTTCCTACTAACACTCGTGTGATGGTTGCTTGATTTAGTTTCGGCTAAAGAAATCGTTTTTCTTAAGTGGATCCAGAAGAGGATATTCCGCGATCAAGTGGATAGCCAGGAAGCATGTGTCTTGCCGAGGGTTTGCGACTAGATAGGTTTAGTTAGGATCTGTGGATTAGAGTAGTTGTTGGTGGTCGAGTTATTTGTGAGGTGATAAAAGCGTTTACTAGTCCGTGTGTGGCAATAAAGCGTTTTTCTACTCATAGATGCAAAACCCCATATGATTTGTAGGATTAGCTTTAGGTAAATGATCCGATTCTGATCTAGAGCTATTCAGCATTGAATTATTTGCTAAAGTGCTTGATTGCATTTGAAATCACAGAAAAGTGTGCTTTTGAGGGTAAAAATACATTAAACAAGCTTTTGTGGATATTTTTGTATGACTGACTGATGTTGTGCATATAAAAGAGCATTTGCAAGGGTTCTGTGAAGAAAACCTGCAATTCTGTAAACATAGACATCCTACGCGTAGGATGTCTCAAGGGGGTTCTAGAGACCAAATTTGAAAATTTTGACTGCACCAGTGTGTTCAGAGGGTAGGTTTTACCCTAGTAACATATTGACTTGGGTGTTTTTCCCTATTTTTGTTGACCAAAAGCCAAAAGGCGGAGTCAGAAAACGTAAAATTTCAGAAAAGGCTTTAATTGAGTGATTTTTGCATGTTTTTTCAACTGTGAAGCATACTAGCACTTGTTGAGAGCATAAGGAAGCATCACAGACACTTCAGTCTGAAAAAATCAGCAGTAGACATCCTACGCGTAGGATGTCTACAGGGTGAGCTGGTGGAAATTTTGAAATTATGAGTTGACCAGTGTGTTCAGAAGGTAGGTTTTACCCTATTTTCACCTGGAAAGTGGAAATTTGACCAAATTTTGACAGATCAAGACCAAAAGATGAGAATGGCCAGACATCCTACCCAAATTGTGTCCAAGGCCTAATTTTGAGACCAAACCATAGGATGGCTTCATGTGCATGTTATACATGATGTTTTGAGTGCATGTGAGAGTTTTCAGCTCATTTGGGTGAGAAAATTGGGTTTTAAGCAGACTTTAGTATTTTTGATTGAAAAAGGCAAGAATAGCTAGTTTTTGGGTCTTTTGACATCCAAATTAAAATCTAAGCATAGCATTGGGTTGGTGACATCAAGGGAAGCTGTGGGACAAGTCTGGGGTCAAACAGGCCAAAAAGACATCCTACGTGTAGGATGTCTTCTTTGTGATTTTGGACTCTAAACAAAATTCTGAGCATACCACGGTGATCAGCACCTTAAGGAGAGTCTATGGTTCAAATTTGGGTTCATTCTAAGCAAAAAGACATCCTACGCGTAGGATGTCTACTGCATAATTCTGAAACCAAAATTCTATTGTGACCATACCATGTTGTCATATAGCCTTAGGTAAGCCTCCTAGTCAATTTTGGTCCAATTTGGAGTTGATTTGACTTGAGAATTCATCAGAACAGACATCAGGCTTTTGGAGCAGATTCTTGATCATTTGACCAACCTATAGGTGTCAGAATCAAAAAGTAAAAATAGCTGTGAGTTTAGCACGTCAAGGGGAAGCTACAGTGCAAGTTTGGACAAAATCTGAGCAGTTAGACATCCTACGAGTAGGATGTCTCCAGCTTGATTTAGGACTCCAAACCAACCTATGAGCACACCACTGTGATCAACACATCAAGGAGAAGCTGGGGTGAAAATTTCAAGTCATTCTGAGCAAAAAGACATCCTACGCATAGGATGTCTTAAGGCCATTTCTAAATCCAAATGAAATTCTGAGCATACCATTGTGTTGCTGGACTTAAGGGGAGTCTCTAGACCAAATTTTGTTAAACTCTGAGCATATAGACATCCTACGCGTAGGATGTCTCTAGGCTAGTTTTAGGGTCCAACTGTGCTTTTGACCACACAGAAGTGTTCACAGTGTCACAGAGATCCCAAATATTTTTTCAAAATTGAATTTGGACTCATTTTGACCAGTCTAAACTGCATTTCATTGTTTTGGCCATAACTTTCACAAACGGTATCGGATCGGAAAAGTTTTTATATCAAAACGTAGCCTGAGAGCAGCTCTACAGATCTTAGAGCACAACCTAAACTAAATGCATGTGCCTTCGGCAACCATTTTGTTCAACTTTGAAAAAAACATCGTTTAAGGCCTCAAAATTCATCCGCAAGTTAGGGGTGTCTAAAAGCGACAATTTGCGAGAATTGTGACGAAACGATTGCGGTTTTGGACATAGTTTCGACTTTTCCCTAACCAAAGAACTTGAACACAGTGGACTAAGTCTACTTGAACCAAGCAAAATCTCTTAAGCCCATAAATCATGTCTACCCTAGATTCAAACGCAGCTTACACAAGCTTGGAAATCCCGACGATAGAGGAATATCCTCCCACAATGGATCTTCCAAATTTGCAATTGATAAAGACCCATCTTGTTGAGAGAGTTTGGATGATTGGTCATGAGAGTGAAGGACTATATAGATACATTGACGACAATGAGGTCAATCTTTATAGGTGCTCAGATCCATACCTAGAAGAGATAACGGATTACAAGCTCTTATATGTCTACACATACGGAGTCGAGTGTCAATGGAGATCTATAGTTGTCGACAAGTATGGACGAGAATACAGAGTTGTAGAAAGCACAAATCCACAGAATGTACTAGAAAGAGGTGGATATTTGGTCAATGAAGGACCACAAATGCCTCCACCAAACACGATAATTCCTATAGGAATTCCAAGAAGAGAGCCACCAGGATTCCCTTCAAGAGCGATAATGAGAGAAGGATTGGGAGAGTCTCTGGTTAGACTTGTAGACAATCCACGAGTTAGACCATCCCAAGTCCAGCAAAGGGTAAACAGAAAATACTCCGGCGATAAAGATCTAAGAGATCACGTAACGGCTTTTAGAAGAGTGATTAGAGCAGAGGAAGTTTTAGATTTTGCGACACAGTTTGCGGGATTTGGATTAACTCTAGAAGATGATGCAGCTACATGGTTCGACTCGGTGGAAAAAGGGGATTTTGAGACCCTAGATGAGCTGTTTGAGGAGTTTATTGAAGAATTCTCGCCAAAAGGCATTGCTCACAACACGGTCTCGCAAATCCATAGATTCAAACAGAAAGAGAATGAATCAGTACGCAAAGCATCATTACAACTCAAGAGATATGTTAAGCTCTGTCCGAGAGCGGAATTACCTACGCAAGCACGACTAATGCTAATCTTTATCCAGGGAATGAGAGATGAGGGCCTTCAAAAGGATCTGCATATGATAAGGAAGATGACGCTAAACGAGTTGATCAAAGAAGCTCTTTATCTAGCGGATAACTATGAGGCATACAAAGAAAAGGACTTAAAGAGTCAAGGAGATAACACATCCTCTCAGCACAATGTTTCACAAATAAGTGAGTCCATTGCCAAGCCAACGGCACCTATTGATCAAGAAAAGCTTATCGACGACTTGGTCAAGAGGTTGATTCCTCTTGTAAGTTCTGATTCGGGAGAGCCGAAGTGGTGTGAAATTGAGAGAAAATGGACGAACCATATGGGGGAAGAGTGCTATTATAGCATGGAAAATTCTAGTGAGAGGTATGCCCAACCTGTTCCAGAAGCACCTACTCCACCTAGATACATTACGGGGAATGCGCCAAGACCAGTAGGAGTATTAAGGCCACAACTTGTCTTAGGAAAACAACCTCCGATGCTAGGTGCTAGAATGCCGGTAGACATGAGATGCATGCTAATGATGGAATCATCAAATAAACCAATGCCAGTACCAGCTACAATGTGGTATAGCAACCAATGTGAGTACTACCCTTCGGAGCAACAAAATGTGAGAGAAACACATGGAGTGGTGAGGCCTGTACAACCTCCACCTCCTGGGTTTTAGTCGAAAGAAAGAAGGTATGAAATGGACGAAAGGACATTGCGATTCATTGCAAATAGTGTCTTATCTAGGTCAAAGCTTGCTTATAGCCAAGAGGAAATGCTAAAAGAATCTCCTCAACCAGAGACAGATTGTCACAAAAGTCGTGACAACCACTTGGTCAAACAATGTCCTCATACGGGGATCATTGAATTAAATGCCTATTGTCTTGAGTGTGGCATCACTCACTTGATCCCCGATTGCTCGAAAAACCCAAACCAAATCAGGAATCGTATCAGGAATTGTTCAGCTCCCTAGTAGCTCAGAAAATGAAAATGTTGTACCAGTTCAAGTAGTTACGAGAGCACAAAGATCAAAAGAAATCTGATGAGAATCCAGAGACAAAGAACACGGAAAGTGACACGAGTCCAAAGACAGATGATGGACCAAAGACAGACGCACCTAGTCAGAAAACCAAGATCAAACGAAATAGTTGGAAAGCTAGAAAGACTAGGATGAAAGCACGCAGGGAATGAGAGCAAAAATTCCTAGCTGAGAAGCTTACCAAAGCTGAGGAGAAGATAAAACAACATGAGGAAAAGGAGGCACCTTCTCTTACACAGATGGTTAAACCTCTAGAAGAACCATCCACGGATGAGAAACCGAGAAGTGCTAGTTCAGGAGGATATGTGTTGGCAGAGAAGGTTAATGAGACATTAGATGCCCACTTGAAAGCCTATGATGCGAGGCTCAAAAACAACCAAACCCAAGAACACAGGTGGATGACATATCCCTATACGGAACTAGAAAAGCAAAGGTTTGAAATGTGCAAGAAAATGATTCAAACAGCCCAAGCTTTACTAGAACCACCAGTTGCAAAACCTGGGGATGTGATCCGTGTCATGTCTACACAAGTAATCCCACCAAACCAGGAACTAAAAGAGCCAGATTCTAGTCATGAGCACAGACCAAACCTCAAAGACCAAGCATTAGAACCAAGGATAGTATTGAATACCACGGATAACTCTTCTGAGGGATTTCACCAAGCTATACCTAAGGATTGTAAAGAGATAGATGGTCTTGACAAATTGTGGAAACAAGTCAGAGAGGCCAATGAAGCCGATGACCTAAGAAGACGAGTAGACAAGACTGGTGATGAACAAGGAGTGTTTCTACCACCAATAGAGTAATTTGAGACTGGATCTCAAATGAATCTAGACGTGCGATCGTGTTGGGACGATAAAGGATCTGTACAATCTATGGATAGTCAACCCCATTCGCTAAGAACACTACCATCCTACATGGGAGAGTACGAGACCAAGTCAGATGTGGTTGCGGTCCCATCATAGAGATTGTCTCCTAACAAGGCCATCGATTCAAAGGGGCTAGTAGATATTCTATCTACCCTAGTCACCTGTACAATAATGTTAGCCGAGTTGCTCAGAATAAGACCAAACATGTGGGCTAATGTGGGTAAATGTCTAGAGAAATTTGGTGTAAAAACCCCAATGACGCAAATCGAGGAAGGCATCAAAGAGCTTGAAATGCCTCAACTAAATACTAGGCCAGTGCCATTAAACAAGGTAGGCGAGTATTATGAGGGAGAATATGGAAACACCACCCTTCGTATGGAATTCAATAATGTAAAAACCATGGCAATCCTTGACAGTGGAGCTGGTGTGGCCATTGCAACCAAAGAGGTTTGGAAAAAATGGGGACAACCTGCCTTGATATCCACACGAATGACCCTGCAACTTGCAGACGGACACAAGGAAAAGCTCCTAGGACTGCTAGAAAAAGTACTTGTTACTTCTTGTGGCATTGAATATGAACACACTTTTGTTGTTGCGACAATTGAAAATGGTCCAAGATTGGGGTTATGACCATATATACCTGAGACATATGGAAACCATAACGAAGGTAAACTTGAGGGACCATAGCTATAGGGATGTGACGAGAACACCGGTTGAGGAGTTTGATTCTTCCACAGTAGCAGGATCAGAACTTCCAGCTTGGTTAGGTAAGCCTAAAGAACTCTGGATGTGTGGAGCTTCACAATGTGGTAGCTTGAAACATGAGGAATGTATCCTAGAGCGAGTTATAGAGGATATGGACTATATCCCAGAACCATTTCCTGAAGAAGAGTTAGAGCCTTCTGGATGGGAACACATCTTGGCTACTCTGGACGTGTGCGCCGTGGAGGATGCTCCCACAACAAAGTTTTGTGATGAAAATGGCTATGATATCGTTCCTTATTTTTCAGTGAGTGTAATCCAGGAAAACGAAGAGATCCAGACATCAACAAGCTCTCAAACTAAGGAGCAAACAAAGAAATGTGGAGAATCAAAAGATGAAGAAGACGACGAGTTCTATGAATCTGTAGAACACTTCGAGCTTCAAGAATATCAACGACCCGGGAATCAATGTCATCGCTACATGAATAAAGTGCATCAAAAGTGGATTCCAAAGTCCTCCGTGAAGACAAAGCCACCACAAGCATCCTCATACAGGGCTCCTAATAAGGATGCAAAGACTCAACTAGGAGGAATACAACCAGAGCAACGAGCTAACAATGCTCTAATCAATGGCTAGAAAAGTTCTCCAAGAAACTACCACCCACGAGCAAACAGACAGTAACTTTTCATTACCAGCCAAAAAATCAAGGGAAAGTACAAGAAGTAAACCTTGCTGAGGATAGTAACGATAGTGATGAATCTTATGACATCCTCTATCATCAACTGAGGACATCACTATCACCAACCCCTTCAGCAACAACCATGACAGGTCAAAAGAACAGGACAACAAGCCAAAGCCAAAAAGCTCGACAAATCTGGATACCAAAAAGCCAGATCGGCCAAAAACAGATATGGATCAATAAGACAAAGATATCTAATGAAAAATCACAAGATCCAACACCAAAACAAAAACAAGGAAAGCGTGCACGAACGCGTAAGAATATCACAAAGTCGCAAGATTTCACAACTCAGGTTTGGGCTCCAAAGAAGTTGATTCAAGCACGAAAAAGTCAGGAATTCATTTGGATTCCAAAACAACCACAGTATCAACTTTCAAAGCCTAAATCCCGTCCCCAACCAAGCATACAAGGGCTGAAGCAAAGACCACTGTCGACTCACACAACAAAAAGGTGGGTCCCAAAGAAGTCTCTTCAAACACAAACGAAGCATGGGCAAGTATGGGTTCCCAAACGAGCGTCAGCAACAAAACAACCAATAATCGCAAAGAAATGGGTCCCAAAGAAGAACAACAAAACTGTTGTCAATGCATCGTTGCTTGAATTCTTACAATTCTTCCTACGATTACAGTACAGTTAGAAGAGAGCAAGTCGCTTCAATCAAGCAATGATACAGGAGCTTCAAAGACCATTACATTTCTTAGAATAAGAAGCCTCGCCAACAAATGCCAATAAGCAAATTGCTTATACCCACATCTTGCACAACATAAATCTTTTCCATGCATTGATTGTGTATGCATAATAGGGCTACATTACAAGGCCTGCATAGGCACAACTTTTAATTGCCCAAGCACAACACATACCCTTTGCGATACTCTATCGTAAAGGATGACTCCAAATAGGAAGGGGGGAGGCATTCTGAATGCGGACCTAACATTATGACTATTAGAGGGCAATGTTTTGTGAGATGCATTGAATTTTTGTGTTTTATTGTGATAATTTTTTGACGAAATTTAGAGTATATGCCCTCATAGTAGTGTTACAGAGGAGTATGGGGACAAAATCCATATATGAGCCCCTAGGGACATGTGTATAGTGTACATAGCATTTAGATTTCTATTTGAATGATTTTTCTTTTGTTGAGTTGTTTTAAGATTTTCTTTGTTTATTATTAAGAAAAAATAAAAAATCCATAATACACATGAAGAAAAGACTGACGAGAGGCCTGAGCACTACAAAGAGAAGAAGGTACAGGAAAACGTTGAAACTTCACGAAGTATGTCTCAGCAGCCACTACAACAGCCGAAGAACTTGTCACAAAGCAGTGTCAACATGCAACCGACAAGTCATACAAGTCAGAGTCGAGTAGCTAAGCCACAAAATGAGTGAGGTGTTAGTCCCAAAGCTTCAAGTAATATTCTCTGTGGTCTAAGCATCTTAGCTATTTTAGGTACTTCTCAAGCTGGAAGAGTTGAGCATATTTACGTTGTGTCGCTCATGTTGGTATAGGTGAGCAAAAGAGTCGAAGTCTAAGTACTTAAGTCTGGTGAAGTGAAGGAGAAGGTCCAAAAGACACTCACGTACTGAGCACAATGAGATACGAGTGGAGAAACTTCTACATCGAAAACCCTTCTTGGAAAGGTGGAAGCTATTGAGACATCTTTTGATGTCACGTGTGCTACATTTATTCCTCGAAACACCCATCATCTCCTTCTTTCACATTGCATGCTTTTGTTGACAAATTTCTCATATGCATATAGAGTGTCCCATAATTGGCACTTGCATCAGGCACTCTTTCCGTGTTTCACCCAAGCACTCACCTTTCATGAACATGTACTTCACGTTCAACTGCTCAACTCCAATAAGAGCGTATACCAAAGGCATTTTTTTCCCACCGGGTTTTTTCCCTTTGGTGATCTAGGTTTTAGACCCTAATCTAAGGACACCTATCACCATCCTCTTGTACATATTCCTTCTACATCAACAATAAGGAAATGCTACTAAAATCAATTGACAAATGAATTGGAGCACCAATTTCAGACCATAGCATACTTCTCCTCAATGGAGAGTCGAAGAATGGCTCACAATGACAAAGCTGCAGACAACACTAACAACATGATTGCACAGGAACAAAGAAGTCCCCAATGAAGAAGAGCAAACATAAAAGTAATCAGAGGATCTCAAAAGATGAATGGTTATGATGATAGATGTCCACTCTAATGGATCATAGTTCTTGTTGTGGTTCGACAAAGATACAAGCAGTGCAACAGATGAAGCAAAAACAACAACAAAGTGTTGACCGTTTGGAGGTGATAACAACACACAAGTGCCCACCTAGCCAAGGCGCCCGTTGGGTCATCCGGCCAAAGTTTTGATGTGGTCACATTATTTTTCCGATGTTTAATACATCAAACCCTGTAAAAGCCTAATGTCAATCGTCTATGTCAAGTCTGATTCAAAGATGTAATTTTTCCAGTGATGTATGTAAAGGTCCATGAGAAGTTGGCCGCCGGCCACTTTAGAAAGCCCTAGGTATATAATACACTAAGGTTAGTGGGAAAAGGGAGATTATCTTTTGAAGATAAGGGACTACAGCGTTACGTACAGGGAGCTATCTCTTTGCTCCAACTTGTAATCATCGCTTCTGTGGCTACGGTAATCCAAATTCAGTTTTGTTTCTTGCATTGTGTTCCTGTTACTCTGCTCTTTCATTCAAGTGTAAGCATTCAAGATTCGGTGAAGGTTTCAAACGAGTCTGTTTAGGCCTTAAATCGCTGTTTTGAGTGTTTATATGCGTATTTTATGTTGTTTTGACCCTAGGAGAGGCTTTAGGGACCTAAAAACGACCCTTTAGGATCATTCATTTACTGTTTTTGCGTACTGTGGGATGAACGATCGCGATCATTGTACCTCTCCAGAATGCTGTGACAGTGATAGGATATGTTCCTGATAGTCCCCTGTAGCTTCCCTTCAAGTTTCGTGCGATTCCGATATGATTTGCATGGTGAACGGGCGTGATGACTGTAGAGCTATGTAGAAGGACATAGGCAGACTACTTGGCTTTAGTGCGTTTGATTTGCTTGTAGAGTTAGTAGTTGCATCTCTTCGAGTTCACTTCATTAGGATTGACACCCTAGTGAGTTTCCATGCCTCATCCGAGTCGCTTCCCCTGTATCGATAATTTTATGTTGATGCTTGAGAGCTATGCTATGGACGTCCGTCGCGGCGACCCGCAAACATTGGCACCGTTGCCGGGGAATGAATCTTAGGTGATGAGTGACCGAGTGCGTATTCAGAGTTTTCTTATTGTTCCAAAAGATAATTTCCATTCCATTTACATTTCAGTGAAGCATCAGACAAGGGTTTAGTGCTTAGTGGAGTCTAGGGTCGGGGGACTAGCTAGATCTACTCTTGAGAGATATAAGGAGTTGTGAGTGAGGTTTCTTTAAGCATTTTTTCTCTTCAAATTTGTTTGTATTGATTGAGTACTGATCCATCATCCATTTTTTATCCTGTTTGTTTTGTTTGATTCATTTTCTTATGTTCTTTCATTTCTGTACTTAGGAGTAGGATAAGTAAATCACATTCTAGTCAGATTTGGGGCAAAAGTTAGAGTCAAGAAACCAGAAAACCATAACTTTGGCAAAAAGGCCATAAGACTCTGAAATTTAGAAAATCTGACCAAACAGAGCTGAAATTGATTCAAATCACAAAGTGGTAGCACCAAACACTTGGAAATACTTGTCAGAGTGAGCCTTTAAAATTTCATCAGATTTGGCTCTGGTACTACGATCGCGATCGGTGTACCTCAGTGCCATAATTGGACAAGATTTGACATGTGCCTTCCTTATAAGATTCTAAACAAGTTTGTCTAAAGCAACCACACCCAAAAACATCAAAAATCAAGGAAATCAGGCCACTTGGGTAAAACTAGCCTGACAGACCCAGAAACTGCAAAACCTTAACTTTTTGTGATCCAAATGCAAAAAGACTTGGGGGATAGCTCTAAAACATCAGTGTCTACAAGCATGCCAAATTTGGTCTAATTTGGGCTCCAAACTATGATCGCGATCGGTGTACCTCAGTCCCATATTTTGACCAGATTTCATCTGTGGGATCCTCAAGTGTATACAAACATAAAAGTCTAAAGGACCTAGGGTCAAAAACCACAAAAAACAGGTCAAAACGATTGAATACAGATCCAAGTCAAAAACTGCTAAACTGGCATAGAAATTGACTTTCAGTAGACCAAAACACATCAAAAGTGAGAAGAAAGCATACAGAGGGATAGCCTGTACACAGGACAACCCCAGATAGCTTTCAAATCCCAAAACAAACACCAAAATCAAGTCAAATTGACAGATTCAGGAAATTAGGCACTTCAGACTAAGAAATTGTAAATTCTTGACTTTTTTGAGTCCAAATTCAAAAAGATTTGGCAGGTAGTCTTAAAATAGCCTAGTGAACAAGCTGGTGAAGTTTCATCCAATTTGGGCTCAGAACTACGATCGCGATCGGTGTACCTCAGTGCCAGATTTTGACCAGACTTTACCCACACATACGCCTAGGTTATATAAGATAGCAGGAGTTTTCAAAATTCAAAAAAGTGACCAAAATAGCCAAAAACAGCAGACAGTCAGGAAATCACTGCAGCAGACCAAGATCTAGTGAAAACATGACTTTTTCTTGTCCAAATTCAAAAAGATTTGGGGAGTAGACTGTACACATCACTGTCTACCATATCCACCTGTTTCATCCAATTTGGGCTCCAAAGTACGATCGCGATCGGTGTACCATAGTGACATTTTGAGTTGAGACTTGGTGAGTAGGTAGCTGATAACTAGACAAACAACTTTCTCAAAAGAACCAGGGTCAAAAAACCAAAAGAAAGTTGTCAAATAGGGCAAACACTGATCATTGATCCTTCAGACCAAAATTTTGAGAAAATTCAAGTTTTTGTGATCCAAATGCAAAGTGGGTTTGGAAATAGACTAATCATACTCATGTCTATCAACTCCTAAAATTTCATGCAAAAAGGAGCTGGAACTACGATCGCGATCAGTGTACCCCAGTGACATTTTGGATTGAAAATTTATGAGTAGGTAGGTGACATCTAGTGCAACATATTTTCCAAAAGGAGCAAGGTCAAAAAAGCAACAAAAAGTGGTCAAAAGTCCCATTTACACAATCAAGCCAATAGCCACAAAACCACCTGGGATTTGGGTTTTCATTGGTCAAAACATCTCCAAATTCAAAAATACAAAGACACTTGGTATCAAGACATCAAGGGCTAGCTACTGTGCAAAAATCTTCCAAATCTGTGACATGGGGTCAACGATCGCGATCGGTGTACCTCTACATAGTGGGGGTATCTGACTTCATAAGTTTGTAGACCTACTTGAGTACATCCCAAATCTCAAGTTTGAGTGAAAAATACCCTCTGGAAGCCAAGATACAAGCACAAAATCTCTTTGTGTCCTGATCCTGAGACTGTTTTGAGTGCTATTTCAAGTGCAGTTCACTAAAAGTGCTCTAACTTTTGACACATAACTCCAAACTGAGTCAGGTATAGCTAGGAAGAAATCTTGTGGGCAATAGCACTGGTTTTGGTTTTAGAGCTGAATTTTTCTAGGTTTCCTAATTCCAAACTTTTAGGGTACCCCAAAACCAGTGTCCAGAGACCAAAAAAGTCACAAATTCCTGACTTTTTAGAGACTTGACCAGGGGCAAAAAGGGATTGTGTGCACTAAGCCAAGGTGTCCTTATCAAGGATCATCATGAAAGTATTGAGTGAGGCTTAATCATGAAAACTCATCCATCATTAGGGTTTCCCACTCAACTCAGAGCTATGCCACCTACACAAACAGCCAGAAATACTGCAACACCTATAACAAGAGGGTTGAGACAAGACCATGAGGCTTATCAATCATATCAAGCCAAATCTCAAGGCAGGGCTCATGGATATTTGTCAAGTGATCATGTAGCTCACTGGAAGCCAAACCAATCAACTAAAATGCAGGAGTTTGGAAGAACAAAAGTGGAAATTGCTCGAGACTTAGAGGAGAAGCATCCTCTAGTCAACAAACCCAACGTGAGGCTCATCAAAACCAATGAAGCCACGAGAGTTCTAACAGATTATCCTTATGATGGCCTTTATTGGTTACCTATTGGGGATCAAAACAGCTTCTATAGATGTTTAAATTCCATCATTGAAGAGTTGACAGAGTACAAGAACCTCTATGCCTTCACATACACAAATGACCAAGGAGTGCAAGTTCTAATGGTAGATAAGTATGGACGAGAGTACAAACTTATCAGCCCAAGTGAGTTAGAGAGATACATATACAAGGGTACTCCGATTCCTACTTACTTTCAGCCAAAAACGATGCCAGAGTGCATATCAAAGGGGATTCCACCAGGATTTGCTCCAAGACGAGAAGAAGGAACCGGGGATGTCTTTGTGAGAGACCCCAACACGCTAAGATACATGGTTGAACCAAAACCAATGAGACCATATCAATTGGCCAAATGTGTCAAGAAGAAGTATGATGGGTTAAGGGATCCATACGTACATGCATCCTTGTTCAAACAAGTGTTAAGAGCCGAACAAGTATTTTATTTTCATACACAGTATGAGGGATTTAGCTTAACCTTGGAAGGGATAGCATTGAATTGGTTCCAACCGTTGGACAAAAATGCCTTCTCAAACGTTGAACAACTGTTGCAAGAATTCGTTGTGGAATTCTCTAAAAGGGGAATCAAGCATAACACAGTGTCCCAAATCTATGCATTCAAGCAGAAAGAAGATGAGAGAGTGAAGGAAGCATCGCTACGCTTCAAACAATATATAGAGAGATGTCCGGAACGCGAGTTACCACAGGATGAAAGATTATCAATTCTCTTCATAGAAGGTTTGAAAAATGAAACACTCAAGAAAGATTTGCACTTAAAAGGATGTACTTCCTTTGAACAAGTCACGAGAGAAGCGTTATACCTAGTTGACAATTGTAAAGCCTATGGCGAGGAAATTGGTGATACAAAGATCACTATGGATAATGCTCCTTTAGCATCTAGTGAAACCAACACAAGGCAATTGGTTATGTCTCAATTAATGACCAACCTAGATGAGTTAGCAGCGCAAGTAGCACAACGAATAAAATGGTGTGCCATTGAGCAAAAATGGACCAATCATGAGATGAGTGAGTGCTACTATAATCAAACCTACACAAGGGGGACACTATTTGGACATCAAATAGAAAAACAAATGCCTTTACCAAATCATCCATTATTTCAAAATAGGGTTGTATCAAGGGCTTTACAAAGAGCTGAGGTATCACAACCTAGGCTAGGGCAAGAACCTATGAGAAAACTCTATTCCTTGAATGAGGACACTCTGATGTTCATAGCCAATCAAGAGCGTAGACCAGAGACCATTCTGGCTAAGCAAGAACAACCATCAATTGTGCCACCAGTGACTCAACAAGATGGACCATGCTACAAGTGTGGAGGTAATCATTGGGCCAAGAATTTTGTTCTCGTGTAGAGGTAATTGGATATTGTTTGGAGTGTGCCATTACACACCTTGTTCCAAATTGTCCAAAACACCCAAACAAATAGGGGAAAACAACAATGAATGTTGTGGGAGTGGTACCTTCTCCAAGTGGATCGGAGGCAGAATCCAAAATTCCTGTGAAGGTAGTGACTAGAGCCCAAGCAAAAGAAAATTCTGAGGACCAAGCTAATGAGGAGAAAGATCAACAACCCAAACAAGGGGAGACAACTAGTGTGTTAGTAAGGACTGGGAGAAAATCCTGGAAAGCCAAAAGAGACACAATTAAAGCAAAAGTAATTACAAATCAAACTGCACTACAACCAGAATTACAAGAGACAAAGGAGCAGTTAAAACAAGAACGGGAAAACAAAATGGTGGTGAGCGATACGAAGCCAAGGAAGGCGTCTTCGGGAGGATCTGTGTTGGTAGACAAATTCCTAGAGCCATTAGATACTGCATTGGAAGCATATGAGGCTAGATTGAAACCCAACCAAACCCTAGAGCAACGAGGGATGAAATATCCTCATGCTGAGGTAGAGACTGAGAGGTTGAAAATGTGTAAGGAAATGGTAAAAACTGCACAGGCAATGATGGAGCCTGAAGCACAAATTCCACCTCCAGAAACAAAACCAAAAAGTGTTGGATTTGAAATGCCTAAGGAAAAGGTTGTTGAAACATTAACTCAAAGAAACATTGAGCTAAAATCCCAAAAGGATGTGCAAGCAAAGACTGCAACACAAGAAACCAACAACCTAGAAATTCAACTAGATGATCGAGTAGTGGCCAACACCACTAATGATGCAAGGTCAAAATCACAATTTATGGCACCTATCCCAGAGATAGATGAGCCATGGCCAAATGAATTGTGGGAAGCAATTAGAAGTGCAAAAGATGGAAGTGCGACTTTCCAATCTGCACCCATAATTGAGGTCAATACAGGGAATGAAGTCTATCAGGGAGACATTCAATCTCTAAATGGAGATGCAGGGACAGAAGTTTCAATTGAAAGAAAACCAGAGTCCTTGAAGACCCTACCCTCATACATAGGAGAACATGAGGCAGGCTCAAAGACTAGAGTGGTGCCATCTCAGAGAAAAGCCATATCCAAGATGATGGATACAAAGAGTATGCAAGAGTTGATGTCATCTCCAATACAGTGCACAATTACTCTATCTGAACTGCTTAAGATTAGACCACATGTAGGGGATGAAGTAGGCAACAATTTGGGGAAGATGGGATTAAAGATACCTCTTCAAGATTTACCCTCAAATAAACAATCAAACAAAACTCAACAAGAAAGTGCAAACGCTAAACCTGTGCCAATAAACAAGGTGGGGGAATATTGCGAAGGAGAAGAAGGAAACACCACTTACATGTGGAATACAAAGGAGTTAAAACATTGGCTATACTTGATAGTGGGGCTGGAGTAGCCATAGCCACAAAAGACATTTGGAAAAAATGGGGTAGACCAGCGCTTAGAAAAACTAGAATGAAGCTACAACTTGTAGATGGATACACGGAAAAACCTCTGGGTATCCTAGAGCAAATTATTGTGACTTCTTGTGGAATTGAATATGAACATACGTTTGCAATGGTAGATTTTGAAAAAGGAAACAATTTTGATATCATTTTAGGAAGGCCTTTCATGCGTCAACTTAAGATGGTTCAAGATTGGGGCTATGACTATATCTACTTGAGACATAAAAAGATCACCACAAAAATAATCATAAAAGACCATAGCTATAGAGATGTGAATAGAACTCCGTTAGAAGAAATTGACTCTTCTATAGTCAATGGGAAAGAGATACCTGCGTGGCTACAAACCAAACAAGAACTTTGGATGTGTGGTGCTTCGAAGTGTGGAAGCTCAGTGAAGGAGGATTGCATCCTAGAAAGATCAATGGATGATGAAACTTTCATACCGGAACCCTTTCCAGAGCAATTATTTGAGCCATTTGGATGGACTCAAATATTGGCAACCTTCGATGTGTGTGTGAATGAGGTGACCCCGACTAAATTTTGTGATGAGGAAGGGTATGATATAACTCCCGTATTTACGATAAAGGTGTTGAAGGAAGCTAACGAGATTTGTGAGTGTGAAGGCAGAAAAGGTGAAACAAATAGCTACGTCATGGAGCATGATGCCAAGGTGCACATGAAGAAAGCAGAGCAACAACGAGAATATGTCATCATTGACATACCTGCAGAATCGAAAAAAGCTATTTCAAAGAAGCAGACTCCAGAAAAAGTGCAAATGAAAGCAAATGAAGGAGAAAAGATTCCAAGTTCAACAACAAATCTTCAACAAGTGCAAGATCAAGACAAGAACAAGGACAGAGAATAAGATTGACTGTCTCATACGGCGATCAAATTCACCATACGTGGAGAAACAGGACTCAAAATCACATGTTTAGCTGTGATAAATCCAAAAGCAACAAAGAATCTAATGACTTATGGAATGTGGATCATGACGGTGAGTGGCATAAAATGGTAACCATCTTTTTGCAACATTTGTCAGCCTACTCAACGTCCTCTTCCTCATATGTGTATATATTTTTCTACGCTATTAAGTTATCTAGAGTAAATTCCCCCTCATCGTTTAACCTTTGTGGCGACACATACATTATACTCTTCCCAAAAATGTCACCTTAGTCATATATTTATATTACCACCCTTTTCTTTTTTGCTTTGTAAATAGAATAAGCATACAATAACCAACTATATACCCCCAAACTTTCTTACCTCTTGTGAATTAGTAGTAGAAAAATAATATATCCATCTTCTACCCCATATAGATAAATTCCCATGGAAATCAACTCTCCACTTGTCTTTACCAAAGATTATGGTCCCTCTCTACAAGTCTTCTATGCCCCCTACATAGGTGGCCCAATATCTCTTAAGAATATACATATAGTTTCTCTCCTTTCAAAAAGACTCCAGTTGTATATCCTTTCCACAAGAAAATAATATTGGGCCCTCCTCTATTTGTTTAAGCATCATAGCCTTTTGAAAAAGCATGATTCCCCTTGGATGCATACAAGCAAAGGGCCCATACAAGAAGACTTGGAAGCAAAAGGTTCCCTAGCCTAGTGTGGACCTTCCAAACCGAATTCCTTGGTGCATGGGCATGAAGAATAGTCCAAATTCATATCAAACATGTTGAGAAGGTCAATTTTGCCTTTTGAAGCATGTCATTCCGAGCTACAGGTAAAAATTTATGGTCAAAATAGTGTAAATCTGTCAAATTCCCAGCAAAAGAGAACTGTAAATCAAGTAAATCAAGAGGGTGAGATCTTATTTTTCCCCTACTCATCTTCTAGAAGAGCAATGAGTGTTCAAGGTCACTTGCATGTGATGGGACCAACCTAAAGATGCTTTCTAAATGCCAAGAAAAACAAGTTAAGATACCCCACAGGAGCCACCCGTAGGGCCTCATGGTGGGGCCCACCTACATTATGCACCCCTATGGAGCCTTCACGGTCTAAAATGATATTTTTGGTGAATAAATAGTCCCTTTTATGTCCAATATTCAATGAGTGGGTCAAAGGACACTTAATTAGGTCTAATCACTTACTCTAATTAAGTGTAGCATAATCCCACTCCTACACAACTATAAATAGCCCCCCTTGGAGAGACTCAAGGACACACACCTATATTTTCAACTTCATGTTGTTTCTTGATCAATAGTAGAGAAAACCCCAACTCTCCCTCTTTCACATCCTCCCTCCTAACCCTCCTCTTTGGAGGAAGTGCAACTCTATTCTCCACTCTTTCCATTCTACAATCTCTTACTCCATCAACCCAATAAATCATTTGTAGCACCTCAATAACTTGTAAATACATCATGATCTCTCTCATGGTTATGTTAATGATCATGAAATCATCTTCAAAACTTTCAAGTGTCGCAATTCATGATGGTTAGCCAGCGTCTGTCCTCCCCTTAAAAGGTGTGCGAGAAATCAAGTAAGTGTTCTATTCTCAATTTACCATTGGTTTGTTTCTCCACACTTATTCAATTGGTCTAAAGAAATTTTTCACTCCAACTCTCTTTTGCTTCATTACATATGCATGTGGCTACCTCTCATGATGATTTTATTTGTGTCATGGCATTGCATAGATGAGCTCTCTATGCAAAGTGTGTTAGTTTGATGTAAGTGATTCTCTTGTGTGTTTGAGAGGCAAGTCTTGTGCGCATGATTTTTTTATGAGTGCTTGAGAGAGGAAGAGTTTGGATGTATTATAGGTATTCTTATGGGGAGAAGGTGAATGCTATTCCACAAATTGCATATTTCATTTTGATGCACAGCATTGGGTTGCATAATCGTTGATGGTGTTCAAGTGTCCAAAGTGTATATAGAGTAAGGGGGTTTTCAAAGTGTGTTGCTTGAGTGGGTGAGTGCAATTGTTATTTTGATTGGTTTCCTTCTCCACTCCCAAAAGAAGGTGGTGCCCCAAGTAGTTTGCGTACCTCTTTACGAACATTTTGTGAGGGTAGGCCCATTGGTTTGGGTTTAGAGGCCCCATTTCACAAAGCTCGCCCTCATAAAGTGGTGCCCCCACTGAGGAACATATTTCCAAGTTACCTTCAAATTTTTTAGTGATGAACAATGGAGTTCCCATCTATCCATTTCATTTTGCACAACACATTAGAGTAAATGTTCACATAGATAGAAAAGTCTTTTTCCAGCAACGCATTGTTTTTATGTTTGGTGCAGAAAGACTTAGAGAAATACTGGCATCACCCAATCCAATTATACTTCGAATCATCAATTATGAAACTTCTTTTGATGTTCACGTTTTCATTTTGTTTTAAAGGCAGGAACAAGGAGTGGTGAAGGGGTGCTCAAGGGCCATATGAAGGAACGAGGTCTTCAAACCAACAACGAGGAGTAGCACATGAATCACGATCAAAACAATGAACCTTTTAGGCCTATTGCTTGGCAATCCATTCATATAATCATTGCAACTACGTTTAGGTTTCAATCTATCATAAGGAGGATATTTGGATCCACTCGCCTCAATGAAATCAATGCTTCAATTAATCCATTTATTCTACCTATGATAAAGTACGAATTAACAATGGATGTGTACATCTTCATTTTAATGTAATCAGATTTATAGTGTCAATAATCTTGTGCGGCCCGTAAGAGAAAAGTTTCTTTAAAAAAAAGAGATCTCAAAAAGTCTAAACAAAATGTCAAGTTCTTTTCCCACGTTCTATGCAAGAAGTGGGGAAGATGCGCAAGAGTTTCTTGATAACTTGGAGATGGCACATCTCATATCCGGGAGAGATGAAGAGGAAGTAAAGCTACGAGCCTTCCCGTTGGTTCTAAAAGCAGAAGCTAAAGCATGGTATGAGACCTTGCAACCCCAAATCAAGTCCAATTGGGAGAGACTGCGAGCAAGCTTCCTCTCCAAGTTCGGGCAAGGTGATACTTCTGAAGGACTATGGAAATGTCTTATTTGACATAAGCAAGTATCACTTGAAGACTATCCCTCTTATGAAGCAACCTTTGTCAATCTATGGGGTAGGTGGGAGGCTACATTAGAAAATCATGGTGGTGCACCTAACTTTCTAAAAAAAGAGAGATTCATGGTTGGCTTGTATCCACTTTTAAAGGCTAAAGTAGAGCTAAAATTCCCATCCACCTTCGAAGAAGCACGTGAGGTAGCCATCATCAAGTTTAGAAAACTACACTTCCAAGCACATAGAGCAAGGGGTTTGAATGAAGTGAGTGAGAGGGAGTCTTCACAAACCATGGAAGCACCAATTAGGGCCCCTCTTGCACAATCTTCACAAATAGGAGATAACTCTCAACAAGAGGTTTTACAAAGGCTAACTCAACAGCTTGAGAACCTCACTCTGAATCTAGTACAAGGCCTACCTCAACAACGACAACCAAGAGAAGGGAATCGCAATCAACGAAGACAAGCTCAAGAGTTGCGATGTTGGAATTGCAATGAAATGGGCCATGGCATGTACAATTGTCCACATCCAAGGCGACTTTCGGGAGACATATATCCCCCTAGACCGCCTCCTCTCACTGTGCAGCAAGAACAAGCTCAAGGCCCACAAATCCTTCGCCGACCACCACCACCAGCAAATATACCTCCCGTCCCACATGAGGAGGAAGAAAGAGGAGTCAACATCATCAAGCTAGAAGAGGTAATAGATGAGCATACTCTAAACTTTGATGTTATGCCGGCAGAAAAACGCACAAGAGCACATGATAAGGATGAAGACATGAGAAGTGAAGGAACAAATTCAGACAGAAGGGACAAGAAGAAGTCAAAGATGGAAGAAGCTGAAAGTAGCAGGAAGAAAAGATCAAGGCGAAGGGAAATTGGTATCAACGACTTCCCATTGGGAAAGGAGCTAGAGCCCTACAACATCTTGGAGGATTTACAAACCCAAAAGCCAAACATTTCATGGCCTCAACTTCTACACCTATCAGCCAAAGTAAGAAGGCAATGGCCAAAGTTGGTAAGTACAAGAATTCCAAAAAAGAAAGCAAATCTTTCCATTAAGGTTGTGGCCTCAAAGCTACAAAAAGATGTGGAACCCATTGTGGATGCTTACATAAGGGGTAAAAAGGTGTCTAATGTATATGTTGATGGTGGAGCTCAAATGTGTGTGATCACGGAAAAATCAATGAACAGGTTAGGGCTTGAAATTACAAAGTCCTCTAATTGTCAAGCTAGGCTAGCCAACAACTCAAGTGTGAAGTGTTTGGGGATCATTGAAAATGTAAAAGTCTATGTATGTAACATAGATGCACGAGTGGATATGTATGTCATGCCAACTAAGGGGGAGGGCTATCCCATCATCCTAGGGAGGCCTTGGCTCATTGCTGTGAATGCAGATCAAAAATGGGGAAGTGGTCGTTTGATTCTTAAGAAGGGTCAACCGGTGGTGTATGATTGGCGAGAAGGAAAGCAACTAGATATCAACTATGAAACCACGGCAGATGAAGAGAGCGAGGAGGAGAGTCCTTACCCTCAAGTGATGAGGAAGCATCAACCAGTGCATCAACCAGTGAAGAGGAGTCTTCTTTGGAGGTAATGGGAATTGTATTCAACGCCAACACTCAAGATGTTCCAGTAGAAGAAAAGCCAACAGACAATCACACACGAGGGGATGAAAGATTCCACCACCTTGAAGAAGGATTTGAGAAGATGCTTGCAAAAGATCTTACTTGTGAGGAGAAGAGGTCCTACATCAATATGTTAAGGAGGTATCCCAATTTTTTTATCACTGACTACTCACAAGAGGTGTAGATGTAATAGAGCATCGAATTGAATTGAAACCAGGGACCAAACCCGTGGCTCAAAAGTTAAGGCGACTAGGATCTGTGCAACAAAAGGCTCTCCTACAAGAAGTGAATCGACTCTTGAAGGCTGGCTTCATCTATCCAGTATCCAACTCCGAATGGGTATCACCTATTGTAGTCACTCCCAAGAAGAATGGTAAGTGGAGGGTCTGCGTGGATTACAAACCCCTCAACGCTGCGACAAAGAGGGACCACTTCCCTCTCCCTTTCCAAGATGAAATTTTGAATGAAGTAGCAGGTCACGAATGCTACACTGTGTGTGATGGGTATTCAGGATATTTTCAAATTAGAATAGCAGAAGAGGACCAACCAAAAACCACCTTCATCACACCTTGGGAATGTTTTGCATTCAGAGTAATGCCTTTTGGGCTCACCAATGCTCCTAGCACCTTCATGAGATTCACAATATTTGTATTTCAGCCATTCTTTGGAAAATCCATAAGAGTCTTTATGGATGATTTCTGTATTTATAGTTGTAGATCACTTCATTGCCAAAAGGTTGAAGAGGGGCTTAAGAGGCTCCATCAATTTGGGGAAAAACTCAACCCAGAGAAGTGTCATATCGGTGAATCTCAAGTGGTTTTGCTAGGCCATGTGGTTTCTTCACAAGGAATTCAAGTGGATCCCTCTAAAGTAGAGGCCCTTTTGTCATTATCTCCACCAACAACAACTAAGGAGCTAATGACCTTCAACCACAAAGTGAGGTACATGTCTCGCTTCATCCATCTCCTAGCAGAAGCCATCGCCCCTTTGCATAGGTTGGCAAGCCAATCTACATTTGAATGGGGGAGGGAACATGCAAAATGTTTTGAGGAAGTGAAGGGCATTCTTAGCTCTCTCCCAATCCTAATGCCACCAGATCCAAAGGAGACCTACTATGTCACTCCAAGTGTAGGTTTCGAAGCAATTGGTGTTGTTTTGATGCAAAAAGATCCTAAAACATCATACATGAGTCCGATCTATTTTGCAAGCAAGGTGATGACTCCGGCCGAGAAGGGATACACTGAAATGGAGAAAGTGGTCTTTGCAATCTTGTTTGCGGTAAGGAAGTTTCGATCGTATCTTCTCCCTGTGCCATTTTGTTTTCTCACCTTAGAGCACAATCTACCATATGTAGTACAACACATGAGCCTCTCATCTAGAATAGCAAAGTGGGTGCTTGAACTCCAAGAATTTGAATACACTTTCCTTGTAGAAGATAGCACAAGAGCAGGACTTGCAGACATTCTCACCTACAAAGTGAGAGAAAGGGAAGGATCGTGACTACAAAGAGAGGAAGGCTCAAAACAGTTCAAAGTAAAGGAGATTGATAATGCCCATACTTTATGCTTTGACGGAGCTTATCAACGCCAACAAGACAAAGCAGCAGGGGGAATCATCCTTTTGAACCCACAAAAGGAGGTAATGGTTAGAAAAGGTATCACTCTACCCAGTGTTCACTCTAACAATGAGGCTGAGTATGCTGCTCTAACCCTTGGGTTAGAAGAATGCAAAGAATTAGGCATACAAAGACTTATTATAAAAGGTGATTCTTTGCTAGTGGTCAGGCAAATCCAAGGGACTTGGAGGTGCAAGAATCGTACATTGTTTGAGTGTCTTAGTAGTGTAAGAGCTTTGATGAAGGGTTTTAAAGAAACACAGGTACAACACATTGTGAGAACTCATAACAAGGAAGCAGACTTACTCGCAAATGAAAAGCTTCAAATGGCGGTAGGAGGTGTGAAACTATATGAACCCAACTATCAAGGTCAAGAGGAGCTAAAAGACATTATCTTCTTTCTACAAGCAGGTGAGTGTCCCAAACACTTAGACAAGGTGCAAAGACATAGACTAGTTAAGAAGGCCACACCTTACCAGTTGATCGGGGATGATTTATATCACAAAGGGAAAGATTTGGTCTTAAGGAGAGTACCAGGTGTGCAAGAGATAGAGAAAATTCTTCTTTCATGTCATGATGATGTCTGTGGTGGTCACTTTTCTCAAGATATTACAAGTAGGAAGATTTTACAAGCAGGGTTTATTTGGCCGAGCTAACATCGTGATGTCCAATATTGGTGTAAGGCATGTAAGCCATGCCAAATTGCTGGGGATAGACGACTAACATATGAGCCTCGAGTCCCAATAATATCTTATGGCCCTTTTGAAAAGTGGGGTGTGGATGCAATAGGTCCCCTACCTCGTACTTCTACAAGGAAGGTTTTCATCATCATGGGTGTTGACTACATGACATGGGTGTAGACTACCTCGTACTTCTACAGGGAAGGTTTTCATCATCATGGGTGTTGACTACCTCGTACTTTTACAGGGAAGGTTTTCATCATCATGGGTGTTGACTACATGACACGATGGGCGGAAGCAACAAGCAAAACCCGAATCACAACTGAAGAGGTATCAAAGTTTATTTTTTATCATATTTGTAGTAGGTTTGGAACACCCCTAGAAATCTTATCAGATCGAGGCCCGGGTTTTAGGGCTGACCTTCTGAATGATCTCGTCAATGCAATGGATTGGTGGAAAAAGTGAATGGAATGATATGTAAAATCATTTCTAAGCAGGTTGTGGACCGGCCTAATGATTGGGATCGCCATTTGACGGCTGCTCTTTGGGCGTATAGGACATCTTTCAAGGTATCTACCCAATTCACCCCTTTTCATCTAGTTTATGGACAGGAAGCACTTCTCCCCATTGAGGTAGAGCTCTCAAGCTTGCGCGTTCTTGCAAGAGTGGCAAAAAAACCAAAAGAGGTTCTACATGAAAGGATCTTAGATCTCCAACGACTTGAGCTAGATAGAGAAGAGTCCATTGATCACTACATCACCAAAGCGACAAGCCAAAGGGATAAAATCAACAAGAAGCTCAAGGGGAAAGGATTGAAGGAAGGTATGTTGGTTCTTCGCTATGATAACCGACTTGATACTCGACTTGACAAAAAGTTTTTGCAAAGATGGGAGGGACCTTTCATGATAAAAACAAAGTTTGGGAATGGTAGTTACAGATTAGAAGATTTATCAGGAAAACTCCACAAGACCAGAGTCAATGGATGGAGATTAAAGCCCTACTTTCAACGTATCAATCCGTTGATAGGCAGTCATCTGCCTACATCGTCTAAGCTCCAAATTGACATGGCTCCCTTCGGCTTGGCAAATGCTCCACCTATTTTTGAAGCTTTGATGTGCAAACAAGAACCAGCCTTGGAATCTGAACATACCCAAGGCAACCCTCCCATCTCCGATTTATGGGATTGAGGTAATGAAAAGCAGGTCTAATGGAGTAAAAGAGTGCATGACACTCCTCCTATTGAAAAAAAAAAGTGGAAAAGGAAAAAAGACCAAAAAAAGAGAAAAAAAAAGAAGAAAAAGAAGCAACACCGTCCTCCTAAAGATATGAATATCTCTAGGCTTGGGGGAGGGCTAATATGAGTGGCATAAAATGTTAACCATCTTTTTGCAACATTTGTCAGCCTACTCAACGTCCTCTTCCTCATATGTGTATATATTTTCCTACGCTACTAAGTTATCTAGAGTAAATTCCCCCTCTTCGTTTAACCTTTGTGGAGACACATACATTATACTCTTCCCAAAAATGTCACCTTAGTCATATATTTATATTACCACCCTTTTCTTTTTGCTTTGTAAATAGAATAAGCATACAATAACCAACTATATACCCCTAAACTTTCTTACCTCTTGTGAATTAGTAGTAGAAAAATAATATATCCATCTTCCACCCCATATAGATAAATTCCCATGGAAATCAACTCTCCACTTGTCTTTACCAAAGATTATGGTCCCTCTCTACAAGTCTTCTATGCCCCCTACATAGGTGGCCCAATATCTCTTAAGAATATACATATAGTTTCTCTCCTTTCAAAAAGACTCCAGTTGTATATCCTTTCCACAAGAAAATAATATTGGGCCCTCCTCTATTTGTTTAAGCATCATAGCCTTTTGAAAAAGCATGATTCCCCTTGGATGCATACAAGCAAAGGGCCCATACAAGAAGACTTGGAAGCAAAAGGTTCCCTAGCCTAGTGTGGACCTTCCAAACCGAATTCCTTGGTGCATGGGCATGAAGAATAGTCCAAATTCATATCAAACATGTTGAGAAGGTCAATTTTGCCTTTTGAAGCATGTCATTCCGAGCTACAGGTAAAAATTTATGGTCAAAATAGTGTAAATCTGTCAAATTCCCAGCAAAAGAGAACTGTAAATCAAGTAAATCAAGAGGGTGAGATCTTATTTTTCCCCTACTCATCTTCTAGAAGAGCAATGAGTGTTCAAGGTCACTTGCATGTGATGGGACCAACCTAAAGATGCTTTCTAAATGCCAAGAAAAACAAGTTAAGATACCCCACAGGAGCCACCCGTAGGGCCTCATGGTGGGGCCCACCTACATTATGCACCCCTATGGAGCCTTCACGGTCTAAAATGATATTTTTGGTGAATAAATAGTCCCTTTTATGTCCAATATTCAATGAGTGGGTCAAAGGACACTTAATTAGGTCTAATCACTTACTCTAATTAAGTGTAGCATAATCCCACTCCTACACAACTATAAATAGCCCCCCTTGGAGAGACTCAAGGACACACACCTATATTTTCAACTTCATGTTGTTTCTTGATCAATAGTAGAGAAAACCCCAACTCTCCCTCTTTCACATCCTCCCTCCTAACCCTCCTCTTTGGAGGAAGTGCAACTCTATTCTCCACTCTTTCCATTCTACAATCTCTTACTCCATCAACCCAATAAATCATTTGTAGCACCTCAATAACTTGTAAATACATCATGATCTCTCTCATGGTTATGTTAATGATCATGAAATCATCTTCAAAACTTTCAAGTGTCGCAATTCATGATGGTTAGCCAGCGTCTGTCCTCCCCTTAAAAGGTGTGCGAGAAATCAAGTAAGTGTTCTATTCTCAATTTACCATTGGTTTGTTTCTCCACACTTATTCAATTGGTCTAAAGAAATTTCTCACTCCAACTCTCTTTTGCTTCATTACATATGCATGTGGCTACCTCTCATGGTGATTTTATTTGTGTCACGGCATTGCATAGATGAGCTCTCTATGCAAAGTGTGTTAGTTTGATGTAAGTGATTTTCTTGTGTGTTTGAGAGGCAAGTCTTGTGCGCATGATTTTTTGATGAGTGCTTGAGAGAGGAAGAGTTTGGATGTATTATGGGTATTCTTATGGGGAGAAGGTGAATGCTATTCCACAAATTGCATATTTCATTTTGATGCACAGCATTGGGTTGCATAATCGTTGATGGTGTTCAAGTGTCCAAAGTGTATATAGAGTAAGGGGGTTTTCAAAGTGTGTTGCTTGAGTGGGTGAGTGCAATTGTTATTTTGATTGGTTTCCTTCTCCACTCCCAAAAGAAGGTGGTGCCCCAAGTAGTGTGCGTACCTCTTTACGAACATTTTGTGAGGGTAGGCCCATTGGTTTGGGTTTAGAAGCCCCATTTCAAAAAGCTCGCCCTCAATGGGAAAGCCACCAATTAATGAGCTAGAAGAAACAGTTTACACAAGTTCAAAAATTCCGATTCCTAGCTTTGGAGTGGCAGAAGCTGTGCTCAAATTGAATACCGAGGAGTATAAAGATACTTTCCACATAATCAACTCCCATCATATCAAAGAGTCTCTGGTCCTGACAGAAAGATGAAGGAACGTCTTCTTTCAACAACAATCAAAATCTTCAACAACAACAACGGTGAGACTCCATGAAGCTTCTCAAATCCATGCAGAGAAGAAATCGCCAACCATCACAGAAAAAGGTAAAGCAAAGGTAAACATTGAAGAATATCAACCTCGTAAGACGACTTTACCTTCAACAAGCTTCCATCAAATTTTCCACGAAGCCTCTACATCAAGAGCCACACCATCAACAATGCAATGGAAACCAAAGCAAAGAGTCTATCAACCAAAGTTTCCATCACAAAAAAGCATCCAGAAGAAGCCGAAGAATTTCAACCAAGTGTTGGTATCCAAAGAGCACATCCAAGTCAAAGACCCAGTTTGGATACATGAAACACGGGTTCAACCACAACAAAAGAAGGTGACAGGGTGGGTAGCATCAAATGAGTCAATCATTGCTCAAGGCTACTTCAAAGGAAACATTAATGTTTGCGCCAAAAAGCCTAAAGTAACAGCCTGGATGTACTCACCTCAAGAAATAAGTTCTACAATGAGCGAGCCAAGCTATCAACAAAATAAAAACGACTCAAGCAGGAGAAAGAACAACAAAAAAGGAAAGAAAAAAAGACCTTCCAAGAAAGCAACACAACAAGTATGGGTACCGAAATTAGACTTCAACGAAGATACCCAACACAAATAGGTGAATCAACGGATGATTCCAGTGAAGCTACTTGAAGCACAAGGATTCTATGCAGGTAACACCCAAATATGGTTACCCAAAGTAGGTACTCAACCTAGAGCCACTAAGACCAACCAAGTAGCAAAGGACCCCACACAAAGACAATCAACAACAACAAAGAGCCAATGGAGATCAAGCACAACCAAGGGAGAAACAACCTCAAAATGGATACCTTGTCATCAATTACAAAAGCAAGGCTTTTACAACAGAAATCATCAGGTTTGGATACCAAAGCCTAGTGTCCATCAAATTATAGAAGAAAATAAAATGCCAAAGAGGGTCACACAAGGACCAAAAACAAGATGGGTTCCAAAATTGCTAGTGGAAACTCAATCACAGAGAACCCACACATCTCGACAATCGCTTCTCATGGAAATTAATGCAAAGGCTACATCAAGCCCTATCAGAGCTGAAGGACTTGTTTTACAAATAAGTATCAACATACAACAAGCAAGTCAAGAGGAGCCAAAATATGCCAACCTACTCGACAAAATGGTGGCATCCAAAGACCAACACAATGATAGAGGCCTTAATCTCAAGAACTTATGGCATTGGGTTTCAAGCCATGAACAGGTAAGTCCAAGTCGCCATTAAAAATACATGGCATAAAAGTCAAGAGTCGGGCAGCTGAGCCACTAAATGAGCAAGGCATTAGTCCTAAAGCTTCAAGTAATATTCTCTGTGGTCTAAGAGTCTTAGCTATTCTAGGTACTGCTCAAGGTGGAGGAGTTGAGCATATTTATGTTGTGTCGCTCATGCTAGTATAGGTGAGCATAAGAGTCCAAGTCTATGTATTTTAAGTTTGGTATAGTGAAGAAGAGAGTCCAAAAGACACTCACACACTATGCATAGTGAGGAATGAGTGGAGAAGCTTCTACATCGAAAACCCTTCTTGGAAACGTGCAAGCTATTGAAACGTCCTTTGATGTCACATGTGCTACATTTGTTCCTTGAAGCACCCATCAACTCCATCTTTTACACTACATGCTTTTGTTTGAAAACTTATCATAAGCATATAGAGTGTCCCATAATTGGCACTTACATTAGGCACTCTTCCTTTGTTTATCCCAAGCACTCACCTTGCATGACAGGTACTTCCAGTCCAAATGCTCAACTCCAATAAGAGCGTATACCAAAGGCACTTTTTTCCCACCGGGTTTTTCCCCTTTGGTTATCCAGGTTTTAAGACCCTAATCCACACTCATCACATCAACTTCTTGTATATATTCCTTCTACGTCAACAATAAGGAAAGGGCTACCCAAATCAATCAAAAACAACTTGGAGCAAAAACAACAGGTCTCCATATGCTTATCAAGAGAATCTTTTATCTTCACGGGTGACAACAAAGCTCCATCCAACAATGGCACGTCAAAGAATGGCCTACAACATCAAGCAATGAGAAATTTAGCAAGCGAGCTATCCACAACAATCAAAAGTAGCTCACACAGTGCTTCAACATTGGTGACCTATTACAGACAACTCAAATTGCAGTGGACCTTGAAAGAATATCTATCATAAAGTCCACGCCACAAAGAGGATCAGTTCTACATGATCAAACACTTCAACATCCATCTTTACGGCGGCTAAGATTAGCCACCAAGAGGCGAATGCACAACAAGAAGAAACGTTGCCTCGATAATCAAAGCTCAAATCATGTATCAACGACATGAAAGCTATGCATCACTCAAGGAAGGGGGGAGCGTCATCAACGACAACGTGCTCCCAAGATGAAGACCAACCTTGAAGACAAAGCTGAAGACAACCCTATGACAAGACTGCACAAGGTCGTGTCAAGGGATGACACGAGCTAGGAAGGGGGGAGTGTTTGGAGGTGATAACAACACACAAGTGTCCACCTAGCCAAGGCGCCCGTTGGGTCATCCGGCCAAAGTTTTGATGTGGTCACATTATTTTTCCGATGTTTAATACATCAAACCCTGTAAAAGCCTAATGTCAATCGTCTATGTCAAGTCTGAGTCAAAGATGTAATTTTTCCAGTGATGTATGTAAAGATCCATGAGAAGTTGGCCACCGGCCACTTTAGAAATCCCTAGGTATATAATACACTAAGGTTAGTGGGAAAAGGGAGATTATTTTTTGAAGATAAGGGACTACAGCGTTACGTACAGGGAGCTACCTCTTTGCTCCAACTTGTAATCATCGCTTCTGTGGCTATGGTAATCCAAATTCAGTTTTGTTTCTTGCATTGTGTTCCTCTTACTCTGCTCTTTCATTCAAGTGTAAGCATTCAAGATTCGGTGAAGTCTTCAAACGCGTCTGTTTAGGCCTTAAATCGCTATTTTGAGTGTTTACATGTGTATTTTATGTTGTTTTGACCCTAGGAGAGGCTTTAGGGACCTAAAAACCACCCTTTAAGATCATTCGTTTACTGTTTTTGCGTACTGTGGGACAAACGATCGCGATCGTTGTACCTCTCCAGAATGGTGTGACAGTGATAGGATATATTCCTAATAGTCCCTTGTAGCTTCCCTTCAAGTTTCGTGCGATTCCGATATGATTTGCATGGTGAACGGGCGTGATGACTCTAAAGCTATGTAGAAGGACATAGGCAGACTACTTGGCTTTAGTGTGTTTGGTTTGCTTGTAGAGTTAGTAGTTGCATCTCTTCGAGTTCACTTCATTAGGATTGACACCCTAATGAGTTTCCATGCCTCATCCGAGTCGCTTCCCCTGTATCGATAATTTTATGTTGATGCTTGAGAGCTACGCTATGGACGTCCGTCGCGGCGACCCGCAAACACTCCCCCTCCAACAACCACACATAGATCACACCAAAGAAAAAATTCATTGTAAAAAGCATATGCATTGTTCATTTCAAGTTTGTCTACTTTCAAGTTTGTTTCGCAATTTCAAAGGTTGCTTGAGCATAAAACTCTTATCGCTTCCATGGAGATGCCCCATAAATGGAAAATTATGCAAAGAGACCAAAATGGGATTCCTCAAAGTCGGGGTTAACTTGAAATCTACGTCGAGACAAAACCTTAAACTTCCAAGAGATTAATTGTTGTTTTCTTAAGGTCTTGTTTGAGTAGAAATTATAAATAAATAGGAACTAAGGAATTATAACTCAAGGAGCTTAATCTAAATTTAAACTAGGATTAAAACTTTATCGAGAAGATTTGACGTGGATAACCCTAGCATAACATAGAAGATTTAAGTGTGAGATTTCTCTTACATGCTTGGAAAAGGCTAGCGTAGGTGTTTACTTGTGGGATACAGTGGGGGATGGTCCTTTTTGGCTAGTACTAATAACCGTTGATCTATGTTTGGAGCTCAGGTTCATTCACTACCCTAGAAATGGGATTGAATGGGACCCATGGATGCGTCTAGAAATTAGCCACCATTAGGGAAAATTTGGACTCACAAAGGGGCCTTATAAGGAGTTTGACCTCCTCTCTCATGTCCAAAACGGGTGTGCGGTAGAATTTTTGCAAATCAACTTTAAACTTGGCAGAGATTTGGCATTTAGAATCTACTCTTCAAGCTCTTTCTCTTAGTATATAGCACGCCACGAGATTCCTCATATTTTGAAAGATTCTATTTTTTATTCTCTTGTGAGATGACAACTCTGTCTAATAAAAAATAGAATCTTTCAAAATATGAGGAATCTCATGGCGTGCTATATATCAATAGAAAGAGCTTAAAGAGTAGATTCTAACTGTCAAATCTTTGCCAAATTAACATTTGATTTGCAAAAAATTTATCGCACGCCCGTTTTGGACATTCAGAGAGGAAGTTAAACTCCTAATAAGGCCCCTTTGTGAGTCCAAATTTTCCTTAATGCTAGTCAAAAAAAGGAGGAAGGAAAATGGATCCATGAAGGGATCAGGATAAGGGAGGGGGATGTGATTTAATTAACAAACTCTTCCAATTGTTTGGTAAAAAAGGAACCTTGGAAAGGCTAGGAACCTAAGTGGGCTAGTTCGCAATTGTCCTCATAAGCTGGACCTTTGCTCTGCTTCTTGAATTATTGATTTAAAAAGAATCTAGAGTAGATTATATTTGGAAGCCTTTTCCACACCAGATAAAGAAAAAATAAATTGAAAATTGTGTCATGGCGTCACCTCTACACGTGGCGGAGGAGACAGGATACCCAAGTTCTGGGACGTGGATAGGGATATGCCAGGAGGAGTATATGTGATTGCTTGAAAGATAACTAGATAGTTTTACTAATATTAAAGAAAAAAGAAGGTAAAATATTCTAGAAAGGAAAAAGGTGGAAACAACCTGATAAATGCACACTTGCAAGGGTATGCAATAGTTTGCATGCTGATATCAAATACTTGAGATGTATTCTTGGTTTGACATGATTGAAATATTGTTTTCTAGTATCATAGTACTACCTTCAGAAGGTGCACTTATCAAATGGTTCGGTGGGTGGGTGGAATTCGGAGGGTTAATTTGTTGGCCGAAAAGTTGAACCCATTTTTATGTTGTCTGTTAAGACAAGAATAGGGAAAGGCATTCCGATCTATGGAGTGGGGATCAAACTTGGGAACAAAGGATCGTGTACTTAGTAAATACACTCATCCTAGGGGAACGTACTGACGGTTGTGCTCAGTCATAACCGGGAAAAAAGCGTCAGTGATCTTGAACCAAGGATGAATTAGAGGACTTCCACCAATTGATCCTGGAAGGTTGAGTTCACATATAATATGATGACTTTCACTAGAAATTTTAAAGCAATAAGGAAATATATTTTGAGCTTAAGGTTTTGTAAGAGAAAAGTGAATCTTATCACCCCCTTGAGTTGGCATCGAAGAGCGGGAGGAGTCCGAGTCTTGGTGTCGGTCTCAAGCAGGAGGGATGTCCTGCATCGTGGTGTATCCATTTGGAGATGGTGAAGCCGACGGTCCCTAGCATGGCCCTCACAAAGTTGTTCTTTTGACAAGTAGGTTACTTTGGAATTTTCATAGAACTGGGCTTCAACTGATATGGTGGCATCTCTTGCAGCTTGTCTTTTTGTGTCTTTCTCCTCTTTGCTTTCTCAGCAGCTTGCATTGAGCCCATGAGGAAAATTAAAAAAGTAGAAAGAAAATTTCCACAAATTAGAAAAAGTAGTTAGAAAGTTTCAAAGTCAGAAAAATTCCACAAATTCCGCTATGACATGCTCCATTAGGAAGAGAATGGGGTCTAGGAGGGCCTCTTTATTTGGCAGTTTAAGGAAGTCAAAGCTCTAGTATTAAGAAAGCAATCAAAGGAGAGCTTTTGAATTCAAACAATTCAAATATTCCCCCCAAAATAAAATTTAAAATCTAGTGAGCAAAACTATATCAAGTAACATATCTATGGAAAGAGCTCGACGTGTAGATTATAGATCTATAATCTCCGCTCAAACCGGAGATCGTATGTAGGAGTTCTGGAAGGCCGAAAATCATAAACTTTTCCCCTCCCTTTTTTGGGGGGAAAAGTGCATCCTTTGACCATTCTTGCACCTCTCCTACACACCCACCATTCTTGCACACATGGCATGCACCTATTCGTCAAAATGTTAATCACCTCCATAATCTCATGGCAAATAAAGAGGCCCTCCTAGACCTCATCCTCTTCCTAATGTTTGTCTGAATTGATGGGTGGCAAATGATGTCTGTTTTGCTTCAAATCAATTTTGGATAATGCATATATGCATAAAAACATGTATAGCTCAATAAATCATCCACTCAAGGTAAAAAAAAATGCAAGCAAAGTAAAAAATCATGATTATTTACAACACGAAATTCTTTTCATATTTTTGCACTTTTGACTATATATGCTTGAAGAACATGTGATTTAGATACTTTGAGTGAAGTGTGAGCTCATTTGAGAATACAGGGTGGAAGTGGTGCCAGATTTAGTCTTTAGACTATGAAACAATAGATATGAAGGGATTTTGGATTTTGAGATCCAAATGTAGTCAAACTTGATTGGTAGACTTGTCACATCATCATTTTGGTCCGATGAGTTCAAAGACAAGATTTGGTCTTATTTGGACAAAAATGTAAATAATCACGATTATTTATATTTTTATCAACTTGAATATTTTTTCTTTCAAATTGATTCTAGACATGCTATAGAATCTTTGTGTGATATATGGGAGTTTTTGGATCAAGAAATGTGACAAATAATTCAAAATTGAAGAGCTTATTAGTGCGTTTTTTGAAAAAAAATGAGAATTACTAAACATTTTTGGTTCATATTTGACATGTGACATGAAATAGATGTGTACATGAGATAAGTGAAGCATGATGATCGTTTTCAAGTTAAATTTGCAAAAAAATAAATAATCGCAATTATTTACATGAGGTGAAATTTTTGCTTGAAATGACATTTTTATGATTTACACGGCTTTATTACATCTAAAACATGTCCTAAAATGAGTTTGGTAAGATTTGGTCATGTCGGCATCACTTTGTGCTCTTGTCGACTTTGAAGTCACCGTTTTTTGTTACCACTTGGTGTGTAGAGATGCTTGGTCACTATTGAAGCCATGGACTTGTCCGTTACGTAGTTTTGATGGTGCTCATCCACTTTGGGCTTATTCGGAGTCATTTTGACTCCATATGTCAAAATTGACACGTTGTAGTCTGCGAGCTATTTCTTGTTGTTAGAGTTCTTTTCTTGGCTATTTTTTTGAAACAAAGTGGTAGCAAAGCTTATAGTATTTGTCGATATGCTACCCGTGAGGTCAGAATTCAATTCTAGCATGTGGCAAATACCAACATTATTTACTTGGGGACCCCCTCGACCCCTACCAAATGGTCATCTAATGATATGGAAGTGTTGTACTATCTAGGGGCATGCTACAGTTCAAATCTTGTCCAATTTGGTTGTAAGCTAAGAGGCCACTATGGTTGTTTTGGTGTCGTAGGAGTCTGTATGTACACAACTGGGAATCTAGGGTTTTCCTCGGGACCTATAGCTATTACCCGACTGCATAGAAATATTCTTTGATGAGTTTAGAACTTACCCCTCATGTCGCCTGTGAAACGGTGCTGAAAATGGGTGACTCTGGACTTCGGAAATCGTGCACGGAGTAGGCCAAGAGCTCTCTTCTCCAAGGGTGACTAGTAGAAATGAGGTGATTTTGGGCTATCTAAGATATCTATACTCGGACTTCCCAAACTATTTTTCCCCAAATTCCCATGTTAGATCTATAGGCTATAAAATCTATGTTAAACTCAAACATCTCCTCAATCCGACTCCATTAGCTCATTCTGCGAGAATTTTGCAAAAAACAGGCCTTGGCGGCCTAATTTAGGCCTCCTGCATTTTTTTGACGTTTTGATCAAAACAATTTGTGCATGTTCGTCTTGTCCTCCTAATTATCAACATATTTTCACTTTTTTCATGTGAGCTTATTTGCTATTTATCATTAATTTTTGACTTGTTTATTGAAAAATCAAATAAAATAATAAAATGCACTAAAAAAAGAAAATTGAAAGATCAACAATTAAGAAAATCCATTGAAAACACTATTTACTTACTTTTTGGTGAATTTCTCCATTTTTAAGCTCTAATATCAAGAGAAATTAATGAAAATAAGCAAAAGGACTATTTTTAAAAATAATTTTTGATAGTATATACAATATTTACACTCATCGGGGAGATTTTATCAGCTGAAATTTCCCTGTTGATGATTTTTTAGGGCATTATTAGGTAATTTTGCAAAAATCGCCACGTTAAGATCCAACTTTTTCTCTCTCTTCAAACATTGCCCTTAATTAATGAAGTTTCCTTCCCCCTCTCCTAGATGGAGTACTCCGGGATTGTGTGCATGGGTTGAACAATCGTTTTTGTGCATAGCATGGTTGACTCTACCATGATTTGAAGGTCAATGCAATTCAAATCAGTATGCGGTGGAAGAGTTGGGTCGTTAGTAGTTAAGGGTTTCCGTGGTCGAGATATCTTGTGGATTTCTTCTAAATAGCAGATTTCGTACTTTAAATGCTCTTTGCTGATTGTACCGTCTGGATTCTTTGGCACACTGATTTCCTGAGCTATTGATAACCATGATGACGATTGCTGAGACTTAACTCTCCATTGGTATTTCAATTTTCGGTTGATAAACTGTTGTGGTGGAGTTTCTTGAGATTTAGCTTTCCATTGATTTATCGGCTTTGCATTTTGTGGAGAATATAAATGCTCCTTTGGTTTCCAATCCGAGGCACCCAGATTTGAGACGGATTTTCTTTGAACTGTGCTTTTGGTACCCAAATTTTCCTGACTCCTTGCATGCTGTTTGTAGCATTTACTTGACTAGAGGCTGACGTAGATGGATTATTCTCTGGTTTCTTTTGTGGCCAATCTCTTTTCCATTCCTCTTTGCTCGGTGCAATTGGAACTAAGAGTTGTCCTCCTTTAAGTGATAGATTGAGTTTATTGGTGTCTCAATCTGGTACTACCTTGTATGTCCGCATCCATGAGATTCCAAGAATCATCGTTTCATTCATATGCTCATTTGGTATGCATATAAATAAATGAGAGCATGAAAATACATTTACTATCACGTTTAAGTTGACCACTCCCAATGTCGTTGTTGGGTTTTTGTTGCATCCTTTGATAGTAGATATTCCCAATGCTAAAGACTGATTTGTAGCTTTCTTATGAGTGGAATAACTGACTACATTCATTCAGGCGTCGGTATCTACTAATGCATTTATGCTATGATTGTTCAATTGTAGTGTGATGCAAAGGTTAATTCCATCCAACCATTCATCATCCATTGATATTGCATCATTTTGTGATTCCCATAGTCTTTTATCTGGTTCCAAAGTATTGATGGAAATAGGCGTTTGTTAATTTTGAAATGCAACTTTCCTCTTGAGTACTCGAAGTCGAGCTTCCTCTTGAGCGTCGTCCACAACCTGCTGTTGTTTAATCTTTCTCTGCTTTGTTGCATGCATTTTTCTAGCAAATCATTGGTTAGTGGAAAATGATATTGCTTTAAGCGGCATCTACTAATCCAGTTAGCCATGGGTTCACCATCTAAAGTGGAGAATTTAACTGCTCCACTTGGAGAAACATCTTCAATGACAAACGGTCCATTTCCCTTTTGCTTGAAACTGATAATGTGTTGCTTAAGGGAATAACTAAAACTAGGTCCTCTTTTTTTAAGATTTTTTGACTACATATGAATCAAAAAATTGTTTTGCTTACGTTTTTGTGCATAGATGTGAGCTATAGCTGTTAGCCTTTGCTCATCAAGCTTTCCTAATCTTCAAGCCTCTTTGACAATTCATGTCTTTTCTTTTCAAGATCTTTAGCTACCCTTAGTGCTGGCAATAGAAATTCCATCGGTAGTATGGCATCAAGACCATAAACCAGGTTAAAGGGTGTAGCATTAAAGCTGTCTTGAATGAAACTCTATAAGCCCATAGATCAGTATGTAGATTCATTTCCCAATTAGTTTGTCTTGAACTAACCACTTTAGTCAATAATTTTATTTCTGTGCTGAGCTTGTCCATTCTCTTGTGGATGATATGGAGTGCATTTGTTATGGATGATCATAAATAAAATCAGTAGATACTCAATTACCTCATTGAGGAAATAAGTTTCCCTATCACTAAAATGTGTTCGAGAAATGGGGTCTCGATGCCATTGGACCCTTACCTATGACTAGCAAAAGAAATGCTTACATCCTGACAGCAATGGGTTATTTGTCACGACGGACAGAAGCCAAGTCTGTCAAATAGATTACCAATAAGAGATGGGAAAATTTGTTTATGAGTACATATGTTGCAAATTTGGTGTGCCACTAGAGCTACTCTCTAATAGAGGACCAAAATTTAGAGAAGAGTTGTTTGATTTCTTATGCGAAAAGCTCAATATACAACATACGTATAGTTCTCCCTATTATCCACAATGCAATGGTCTTAATCAAAGGTTCAATGGAGAGTTGGTAAATATTTTGACAAAGATGACTCAGACACATGGGAAGACTTGGGATTCAGAATTGCCTTGTGTGTTATGGGCCTACAAAACTGCTACCAAAACGAGCACATGATTTTTCCCTTACTTGGTTTATGGCATGGAAGCTTTATTGCCAATTGAAGTGGAAATCTCTCCTCTCAAGTTGTTGTCATTGGAAGATGAGGAGCAAACAAATGCATGACAAAAAAGGTTATTGAATTTACAATGTTTGCAATTGGATAGAGTTTTAGCTTTGAGCTACTATGAGGAAGTGTCAAGGAAGGCTCAGCTAAAAGCCAATGAGTACGTGGAGGATAAAAATTTTGAGAAGGGTGATTTGGTGTTGCAATACAATAGTAAATTAAACAATACCTTTCAGAAGAAATTTCAAATCAAATGGGAAGGTCCTTTTACTGTTGTAAACAAATTTGAAAATGGCACATATCAGTTGGCACACTGAAATGGTGCACATCATAAATATTGTGTCAATGGTTATAGATTGAAGAAGCATCTAGAAGGTTTGAACACAATTGTGACTGATGAAATGCTATCAATAGAAGGAGACAACGTGGAGACATCTCAAAATGTGGATGAGGTTTCTGGGGGTGAAATGCAGCATTTGTTCACCCTAGGAGACTCTTCTTGTCATGAATGACTAAGCAAGCTAGGGGGGGTTGGCAAGCTATGTTAGGCATTTTTTGGATAAGCATGAAGTCACTCATTCATACTAAAAAGCTTGCCCACTCGCCTCGTGTATGTATGTGTACATAGCCCTATGAGTTTTGGAAGTGGCTCTATAAAATTCATGTACAAAGGTGTGTTTTTGCCAAGATTTAATGCTGATGTTTTAGGTTTTTTGAGACTCCAAATATGGTTTTTAATAATTATTTTTAGTCGTGCTTTATAGCTTGTGAATCGGACTTATACATCATGAGTTATGAGCATCCGAACCGGGCAGTCTCAACTTAGAAGGTGATTGCAGGTGCATGCAAGAAGGGAAATTAGGCCAACTTGGGGATCTAAGATTATAAATGTGGAAGTTTTATATTTTTGGAGATAGCCGAGGTGATGGGCTTCGAGCCGGGTGTTACGATGGGTCATTCGGGGACCAGAGCAGCAAGGTATGCCTCGAGGAAAATTGTCCAAGAAGTCCTCTCATGCTTCGGGAGAAACTATGAATTTTTGGGAAGTTGGGGAGCTTGGGAAGAGTTTCCATGTGGCATGGAACTAATCCCACATGGGAAGAGGAAAGGGGAAAGTGGAGGATACATAGGGCAGTTTGGGAGCCCATTATGGTGTATCAAAGGTGACAGGAGCTCTCTCAAGGCTTGGCTATGGGGGCTCGTGGGCTCATGGGCTCATGGGGAAGGGGATAGAAAAATTTTCAGTCCACACCAGCTGCCCAAGTGCCTTGTCACTTTTTTTGGTCCCCGGACACTTGCCCCCACCCCATTCCTTGGTAAAAGGGTCACCGATAGGTCATTTTTCACCCAAAAAAGGCCAAAATTGGACCACTTAAAAGATGCCCAAGGAGAGAACCATGTCGGCTAAGAGGAGAGAGAAATTCCTTGGGATAAGAGCCAAAAATATCTCCTTTTTAATAGCTGCAATTCCTTGCACATCTTTTTTCCTAACAGAGACTAGAGCTCTTGAGAGATACCCCAACTTTGAAAGCTTGTAACTCTCTCAGCTGTTGCTAGAATCAAGTATATGGATACTCTACGGAGGTCTACACAACAAGAGCTTCATCTTTATGGTCTTGGTTTTCAGCAGTTTTAATCATGGTTTGGGTTAGGGTTGTTTCCCGCCCGACTTTACAGGCATTCGACATAGGTGTTTTCCGTAGCTTTAGGGTGTTTCCTTCTGACGGTGTGGTGTGTGCAAGGCTATAGAGGTTCTCGTTTTCCTTCTTGTTTGCACGCTAACAATGTCATTGATGAAGAAAGACAAATATATAATTTTGCATTGTTATTCATGCTGACCTAGAAAGCCAAACATAGAAATTTCCTTAAATCGTCCAAGAAACTTGATTGTACTACAAGAAACAAGCATATGTTTTTGTAGAGTAGTGAAAGATTTGTTTGATAAATTGTCACTGTTTGATAAATTATTATTTCTTGATAAATTATTGTTTGATAAGTTGTTGCTGTTTGATATTAAGAGTGGGTTGACCATGTTTAAAGAATCACTTAAAGATATTAATTTTTGAAAGAATATCTTTTGTACCTTGCAATTAGCGAGATGCCTTGCGGTTAGCGAGATGACCCCGCGGTTAGGGGAGATTAAGCTGAGGTTATTGTCTCTCTTTTTATTCCTTGCAGTTAGCAAGATGTCTCCCGGATAATGAGATTCCCTTGCAATTAGCAATTGGGAAAGGCGCGCAATTCACGGTTTGCCAAAAAGTAAATCCTTTGCAAAGGCTCTTTTTGGGTAGCAACAAACTGATAAGAAATTGGAAAAAAAATTCTTGGTTAAAATATAAGATTGTCTTCATTAGGCCTTGTTTGAATTGTTTTGGTTATTTTTAAAGGACTATATGAAAGAACTTGTGTTCGAAATTAATAAAGGAACACTTTTTGTATATGCCAAAATAATATGGTAGTAATTAAAAAACAAGAAGATTGAGTGAGTGAAGTGTGAAAAGTGGGAGACTAATATCCAAACGGATCTATGTCTATGAACGGGTGGACCCAATTAGTCGGGTACTTTTTACAAGATGACTAGTTAGTTTAGACTAAGTCCTGCATCATATTTAGGGTCTATGAATGGCAGTCGTGCCTCTTAAATGTGGGGAAAAAGACGTTGTTTATGGATTACAAATATGTCAATGGGATTTTATCTTTGTCATATAGGAATAAGCTTTGAATGAAGTCCCTTGATTATCGACCTTTCTTGTGGCATATGACCCTTACAACCACAATCATGATGGATAGATAACTTTCTCTCTTCTGTTGCTCATATCTCTGCTTTGTGGGAATGGAGTAGGGTGCCTTCAAACAAAACATGAGAACAAAGGAAGGCCATCTATCAAGTCGTCCCAATCTTGCGGGGTTGGGGACCTCACAATCATGCTCTGCCAAAGTAGAGAGAAACTCTCTTGACACTTCATCATCTTAGTCCTTGTCAAGCATCTCGGCTTGCACCATTCCTTGCTCTTCACACAAAGCCACCGCATCTCCATGCACATGCATAAGGTCAAACTCTTCATACCTCGACTAGGGTGACTCTGTCTCCCAGCTTTTTTTTGCATCCATAGAGCTATAGTCCCTCATCTTTTTTTTCTACCTTGAGCATCTCCTCTAGCTTCATAGCCTCAGTCTCATCTTCAAATCATACCCTATGCTCTCTAGTATTCTTCAATGATGTAGATTGAACAACCATACCTCGATTTGGAAGCACTTCTCTTGCTTGATTTGGGACAACCTTCCATTAGGAAGAGAATGGGGTCTAGGGGGGCCTCTCTATTTGGCCGTTTAAGGAAGTCAAACCTTTGTATTAAGAAAGTAATCAAAGGATAATTTTTTAATTCAAACAAGAAAAACGGCTAGTTTATTTGAATTCAAAGTTTCTCCCCAAAATGGAATTCAAAATCTAGTGGGTAAACCCATATTACGTAGCATACCTATGGAAAGAGCTCAACGCGTAGATTGTAGATCTATAATCTCCACTCAAATTGGAGATCGTATGTGGGAGTTATGGGAGGCTAAAAATCATAAAATTGTCCACCTCCTTTTTGGGGGGGAAAGTACATCCTTTGACCACTCTTACACATCTCTTACACACCCACCATTCTTGCACACATGGCGTATACCTATTTGTTAAAATGTTAATCACCTCCATAAGCTCATGGAAAATAAAGAGGCCCTCCCACACCCCATCCTCTTCCTAAATGACTTCTTGCACAACAAGAACCGCTCTAACTCACATTCTCTACATGGGAATTGCTCTATCCCTTTGTACCCACCAGACCCTAGTTTCTTCTTGGATATATACTTCTCTGTGCACCACTCCTGGCTTGAATTTCATCCCTTTAACCCACTTCAGCACCACCACATCTGGCAAACTCTGTCTCCTAGTTGCTTCTTAAATATTTTCTTGGTCCACTCTTTTGCTAGAATCACCGCATCCTCATATGACATCGGGCCATCAACTTCTACCTTGTCTCGCACCTCTTCATGCAAGCAGTCCAAAACTTTTCTCATTTTAAGATAATCCACATTTGTAGTGACAACAATTACCTTAACCAGCTTCACCAGAGGGCTTCAAACTCCCAAGTGAACGTCTGAAAATCTCCATCCAAACTTTGCTTCAATCCATCAAGCTTTCTCTTTACTTCATCCACTCGTGCATGCAAAACAAAATTTCTCTAAAAAGATTCTTCCAATGCTTCATGATCGGTCTTCACTCCATAAGGTAGTTCAAAAAACACAGGGGATTCACTAGCAGTAATAGGGGGATGACACCTACGTGCAACAAAATTACCTTTTTAACCCCTACATACGGGACCCTCCTATGTAAAATCTATACATTTGGCCTTAGAAAATCCCCTTATTGTAAACTCATGTGATACGATACGGTAACCCTTAGTGAATACCCCGTGTCATTGAACCACGTTCTTTTCAGTGAACTAGGAGCGAGAACACTCTACCGCACCATCTTCTCTCAAAACACTTCTTTCCAGGACCAACAATCTATAGTCGTGTAGGCATGCCTCTACATCTTCAACCCCATTGAAAACCGAGAATCTCAACCATGCCATGCTTAGCACCACCTGATCTTCAAATCTCTTGTAGCCATGCCTCTACCTCGTCAACCCCAGTGAAAATCGAGAATCTCAACCATGCCATGCTTAGCACCACTTGCTCTTCAAATGTCATACCTTCAACATTGGCAAATCCAATGTTTCAACTTTAAACTGGAGCATCCTCAGTGGGGGCACCAAAAGATGGAGAGGAAAAATGGGAACACACTTGGTACACAATCAACATGCCTCTCTATTTTCCAAGACATACAGAACACCCCAATCCATTAGAGTTCACCTTCAAAACTCACACGACTCAGAAAAAACCTATCATTTTGCACACAATTATATGCACACAATTGATGCAACAACCCAAACAAAGAGCAATGACCCCGTACATCAAGATTCATTGCCTTCACCACACACGCAACCTCTCTCAATCCCTATGTGCACAATAGACCTCGGAGAGGGGGGGGGGGGGGGGGCACCCACGCTGACACACGCCCAAAAACACATCCAAACAATAGAGAAGAGAAGGGGGAAGAAACAATCAACACAAAGTACAAGAATGATGGATTCTTTATGCACAAATCAACCATTTAAAACACTAGCTCCAAGTCAGCACACCCTCGGAAAGCTCACATGACAATTGGTAGCCCTCTAGCTCCACACAAGTATCACAACTCCATAGCCACTTTTTGACATCACACAATGGCTCCCACACCACCGTGTGGCAAATTGGAAAAAAGTCCTCCTCAAAGGCATGTGCATCCTCTCTTATACAAGATTTACAAAGCATTAAAACAAAAGATATATTATATTTGCTCATGCTGCTCCACCACAACCTCCTTTAGAGTTTTTTGAGCATTGCCTACAAGTGGCACTCCCAATTTATCATACATTGCATGTTCAGGAAACTTGGTCAACTTTCCACCTATATCTCTCTATTTCACTGCATGAATCACCGCATACTTCCCCCAGGATCCTGCCCTTCAAGCCACACATGGAATGCCTATTGAGAGTGACATTGATGGTACCATCGTACGTTGCTCTCTCTCCTTGCCTTCAAAATATTGGGCACGAAAACCCGCTCTATGCCACATCATCAACTCATGTGGACAACCACTAGTCAGTGTCAACACTAACAGCAACACCATGCCACCATGCAACACCACCAAATTTCACCTAGACTCGTCAAGAACTGCCTCTCGTAGTGACAATAGCACCCCGCACGCAGCTCGCCATAGCCAACCACGCATGGGAGGTCCTCACGCTCTTTCAAGGGCTCACGGCCCAGCCCAAATAGTCCACACACTGGTCTCCTTGCCCCGCCAATGGGATAAATTGGCCATGTGGCAGCTCCAAGTGAGTTGGACCACCCTAGGCCCCCCCAAATCCTAAAAAATCTTCAAGGTACCTCTTGTTTTTGGCCCAACCTCATAGGTTTGGCATATTTTGCATAGAGCTCTGATCCTCAAGCCTTCGAATCCCATCAAAATTCCTCTTTTTTGGCTACAGACTCCATTGTCTTGGCCACCTTTAAACTTCACCAAGCCTGCAAACCAACAGTCCAAAAATTACAAAAAAGCATATGGCATTGCATAGTCCTCACCTCGCACAAACTTTGATGGGCTGTAGATAACTGACCAAAAATCCGATCAACAAAAAGTCACTTTGTATTGATTCCACACAATTCACACTATTTTTGTAAATTCCATTGAGCTTCAAAAAACATCTACAAGCACATCAATTGAGGCATCCACACCGGCCCCCTCGGTAAAACTTCATAGATCCATAACTTGGAATTTAGGACTCCAAATGACATTGTGAAAAGACCAATGTACTCCACAGGATGAGCACTTCAGGCCCATGTATTCACATTAGCTTTGATAACCTCTCTCCATATTCCTTGTGTGCCTCAGATCTACAATGCACCCCAAGTTTTAACCGCCATAACTCAATACTTCAAACTCTACACACCAAAGCCAAACTAGCTCGATGATCTTCCTTCACCTACCACCCCATCAAGCTCTTTGTGGAGCCTTTTTTCCTAAAAAGTGCATAAAGTATACACATGAACTGCTACATGTCTACCTAGGATCTTTGTATCTACTTCAGTTCCCTGGACACCGTAGCTCTGTTTGATGAGCTATTTGGACCAATTGACTCAACACTTCAAACTCTACACACCAAATCCAAAAGCCATCTCGATGATCTTTCTTTACCTACCACCTCATCAAGCTCTTTGTGGAGCCCCTTTGGACTAAAAAATGCATAAGTATACACATGAGCTGCTACCTGTTTGCCTATGATACTTGTATCTATTTCATCTCTCTACCATGCACTTGCTAGCATACACATCCTTGCCTATGTCATCTTCTATGGTCAAGCAACTTCTATGGTCAAGCAACTTTGGCTGCACCAATGTATTATGGCATCATGGAACAACTCCATGGAAAAACAGGTATCTCAATGAGAAATGATCAGTACGAATGAATTGTAATCACCATGGAAATGCATCAAGGCATTATGAAACAACTCTAGAAAGAAATTATCATCTTAGTAACAAACGATAAGTACGAACAACTTTTAGTCATCATAGAAACACATCATGGAATAACTCCATGGAAGAATAATCATCTGAATGAGAAAAGATATGTGCAAATGATTTATAATCACTATGAAAATGCACCATGTAACAACTCTATGGAACAATAATCAACTCAATAATGAACAATCAATACAAACAACCTATAATCATCATAAAAACGTAACGTGACATCATGAAAGAGCTTTACAAAGAAATAACATCTTAGTAACATATGATTAGTACGAATGACTTTTAATCATCATGAAAATGTATCACGGAATTATGGATCAACTCGATTGAAGAATAATGGCATCTCACTTACAATGAAAATACATCATAGAATCATGAAACAACTCTAAAGGAAATAATCATCTCAATAATAAATTAACAGAACGAACGGCTTCTAATCATCATAGAAATGCATCATGGCATCATGGATTAACTTTTAATCATCATGAAAATGTATCACGGAATTATGGATCAACTCGATTGAAGAATAATGGCATCTCACTTACAATGAAAATACATCATAGAATCATGAAACAACTCTAAAAGGAAATAATCATCTCAATAATAAATGATCAGAACGAACGGCTTCTAATCATCATAGAAATGCATCATGGCATCATGGATTAAATCCATGAAAGAATAATCATCTCAATGACAAACGATCAGTAAGAACAATTTGTAGTCAATATGAAAACACATCATGGTATCATCAAACAACTCTATAATCATAATCTCAATAACAAACAATCTCATAAGAACTGATCATCAGTAAAAATCACAAATTTTTTATGTTTGTAGTTTTAAAAAAATTTGTTCAAATATCTCTTTGATAAATAATCAAATTTGAAACTCGTCAATATTAGTATATAAAGAATTAATATAAATCAATATATTATAACTATTTGAAATGAGTTATTGATGATAATCAAATCCATAAAATTTTAATTACTTGATGTCTACAGTCAAAAGGGAAAATAAGTAATCAAAACATAACTCTTTAATAATCTATCGGAATGATAATCGTTGACATTCACAGAGAAGATAAGTAATATGGATTATCAAAGTGTAAGCTTTAACATCGTGGACTGCAGATTATATAATAAATAATCCAAATCGTAAGTGTTTGAGATGTAGCCAAACAAATCATTAAAACATAATACTTTGATATCCAATAAAAAGAATCATCCAAACATAATTCCTTAATATTAATCTTCAAATATAACACAAATTTTCAAAATCATAGTTTCTTAATATTATGCAACTCTCAATAAATTGAATAGAAAAAAATCCTTATTTGATCTTTATCATAAATCATATACAGTTGAAAAGAGAAGCAAAATAAAAATATCTAAAGTGATATGGCTTTGATCTAACTGGACACACATGCATTAAAATATATGTGATACACATAAAGTAAATATGGAGATCAATCAAATAATCTACTTCTTTCAATTTTAAATCGAAACGAAAAAAAATGTAGATTTAATGTTCTTAACTCTTGATCTAATTTCTTTCATACAAACCGAATTGAATATGATACATGTAAAGAAAATCTAAGAACCATGGAATAAGAAACTCAACACGTATCAATATGTAAATATTATTGAATATAATATAATTTTATGATAATTAACTCTTGATCTAATTTGATGCAACCCAAATTATATGTAATGCATAAAAAGAAATTTAAACATTCATAACAAGAAGTTTGACGCAAATGGATTTGAAAATTTCAAAGCTCTTTCCTTTTGATGGTTTCGATTGAAAATCTATTGAAAATAGTTACCAATTCACTGCAAGTCACTTCTGGTGAGGAGTGTGGTAAATTTATCGTGAGACGATAACTCGGAAACGCCCCAAAACCTTAAGAACAACTCTTCAAATGCTAAAATTAGAGTTTTGCGCGAAAAGTTATGACAATTTTATGTTTTGTTGAATTGTAGATTTTTGTTATGCATGCACTGCACAAAGCCAAGAGAGGTCAAAAACATCTTATTTTTTGAAGAAAAAGCAACCAAGTTCTGATACCATGTCGAGGAGATAGAGAAAGAGAATAACATAGAGACGATACGTAAAGAGTGCAACCCCAAAAGTGTGTATAATACACACGATGGTATTTATATAGAGGAGATCTATTGGTATATTTAGAGTAGCTTGACATATAAGATCAGCAAGGTCTTCATAGCATAGTCCACTTCAAGAAAGATGTGTATCCGCCATGGAGCTATTTGTAAGCAACCTTCAATAACATATCCATCAGTAATACAGCACATACCTTTGATATGCTATCTGTCAATGTTGCCTCTTGCATAGCCAAATATATCTACTTTTTATATCCACCTTCACTGGTTGTCTCTCCAAATGGTATAACACTCTATACTTCACTCACCATATAAGTCTTTGACCATCATAGCCTGGGTAGCCACATCCTCTACCTCCTCGAGTGAAAGCAAGTGGGAGTGATTAATCACCAAATCTTGAATGACAATCTTCTCTACTCACTCTTTAAACATTTCTTATATTGCCACATCATTGACTGAACAAGATACAAAGTTGATCCTTGCCTCATTTCCTAGTAGGTTGGCATTCAAGTATAGCAAGATACAATTGGCTTCCTCTTCTTCAATCCACAGTGCTCAGGCTTCACTATGTGTCTCTACAAAGTATGGTACAAGAGCTCTTTCTTCACAACCAATGATTTCTTTTAGAACACTTTGAAGCTCTTTAGCATGATAGGTAGGGCAAGGTTGCCAAACTTCCTTGCTATCTTCTACTTGGAACTATTTTACCATCAATTATTTGACATCTTGAACCTTGCTGTGTGGGCTTCCATATCCCCTTCTTCTTCTTCAAATGGATCCACCGTCTCCATATCCACCTTGACCTATTGTCTTGTACCATGTCCCTTAGAGCCTAATACATCTTTTTCTTCATGCAAAACGATATATGGCACCCTTTCAAGGCTTTCTTCCTTGTTGAAGCACCTACCTCTATCCTCCAATATGATTACATTATAAATATAAGGTAGTAAATATGGATCTTTTCTTACCCATTGCTCAGATGTAATCAATGCATTTCCTCCCGCTTGTGTGTTCTTTGGTTGCTCTTTGTACGACATAGTACAACATAATCTTTATGATTGAGGAGCCTCAGCTCCACCTTTAGTTTTTCTTTTGTGCTCTTGATTTTTGCAAGCAACACCACATCGGCGTAGTTATTTAGATCTCCATAGTGCATCTTCTTTATTATCTTTGAGTGTAAATATACCATAACCTCTCAAACTTGAAATTATCACCATTTTGCAATTGGGTAGCAACAACTAGTTACCTCCAAATAGCTTCAAAGCTATCTAAAAACACACAAAATTCTTCATGTATATCTTGCTTCAATACCTTGAGTTTCACATCCAAATATTCAGGTGAAATCCTCTGATTGAATTCTTAGATAAAACAATCTTTAACCACCTTCCATGACTACCAATCAGAAACTTCCAACCCCTCAAACCAAGCTTTGGATTTTCCTTGCATCACCATCCGCATAGCCTTAGCATATCCTTGTCTGTCAACGTCCACATTGACATCACCCATAGATCCACATCTGATGTCGAATCTTCAGTATCCTCTTCACCTATGAAAACTAGCTTGCAATATGAGACGGTTTTATTGAACCATGCCGTCGCTTGAGATCCTTAGTGGGGACACCACAATACGAAGAGGGGGAATGAGGAACACACTCAGCACACACATATTTTCCTCTATATAGCCCAAGGCTTCCACAACACCCACAACCCGCGGTTATCATAGACACAGACACAAAAATCTACAACCACTGCTACATACACTCATACATGAGCATCCTGGCTTACATACACCAAGCCACCAAGCATGCAATCATGGCTTCAATCCTTTAGCCCTTGAGAGCACCTGTAGCCATAGACATACAATACCAATACCCTTAAACACTTACAAGATCTCTGGCATATACAAGTTTGCCTACAAATTTACATCTTGATGGCATACACCACATCCACATAGACAAGAGAGAAAGAGAAAGACTAGAAACAATAAAATCGACACCAAGATCGTGACTATATTGACTCAAATGGAAACAATTAGGTGGTATACGATGCTCTATTTGTCTTTTATTGTAAGCCCAAGTGGCTACCTTCCTTCTCTCGAACATGCATTGTCCCTTCAAGCCAACACTCCCTCTTCTTTTATGTCACTTCTTCTTATCATAGCCCATCTATTATGCACGGCCATCCTCCTTTGTGGCACTCAAAAACCCCTTCAACCGCCCCCCTTGATTTCTTCTCATAGCGCCCTCCTTGCTCATGGCTCCCCTTCAACTGCATGCTACCAGCTCTTGCTGCACCCCAAGCACTATGGCTGCCTTGCAACATCACCTTGTGAAGCTGCAACACTCTGATCTCTTTCTGTCTGTCTCCACCCTAGTCTCTACACTACCTAGTGGACCCCTAGCAACTCTTCAACAACGCTACCATGCAACCCCTTCTTATTCTCCAGCACTCCACCACCTCCATCTCCGAAGCACTGGTTTTCTAAGTTTTAGGGCGCTTACCCCCGTGTAGGTGCAGGTGACCAGCACGATCGGCCACGCAGTTTTTGTGGGGGGCAGCGCCTTGCTAAAGCTTTGAGGGCGGTAGAGTTGGGACTTGGGAGATCAGAGGTGGCAAGTTCAAAGCGTATACTCCACGATGACCACAATTTTGGTCAATCGGTCCGTCTTGTCTGACTGGAAGTTATCCGTTGGGGGTTTCCCACCCCACCGTGGAAAGTAGACCGATATCTAACCATAACTCCCTCTCTGACCATGTACACCTCCTTTAGTGTGTAATAGCCCTCCTTTCATGCAGTTGGAAACTCCATTTTTTCATGCAAACCCCTTGCATCATGCAGATAACGCTCATCATGCCTGCCTTGTAGCCTTTTACTTCTCTAACCCTTTGCCCCTAGTAGCTAGCGCCACCTCTCATTGCAGCAATACTCGTTTTGTATTTTTAGTGTTAGATCCAACCCATCTTGAAAAGAATCCCAGCTAGGCCTCTTTTGAATGCCACTGGAGCAGAACTTCTTTGCTTATCTTAACTCTCACTTTCCCTCTTGCATGGCTTTGGCCACCTGAGCTTAATTAAACCTTTACTAGTTTCCCTTTGCACCTTTGTCCTTGTGACTTTCCAAGCTTCTTTTGAGTTAGGCCAGGGGCTAGAGGAGGTGACTCACATGGCTAGGCATCCATCTTGAGCTCTATACACCATAAAATTTGTGCGGATGTCCTCACCACCATACCATAATCAACCCTGCAAAAATCCCTTGATTGCCTACAAACTTGTGCCACCATTACTAGACATAGCCTTTGATTGGAAATATGCTAGATGGTCAAATGTAAGCACAATTTCCACATGCAATGGTCAACCATCTGCTGCAAGCCTCTTCTCTCTAGCATAGCCTACCATCAATAGGTCCAAATCCAAAGCTGTAAAAAATCATGCTCTAGAGGGCATCAAGAGATGCAAGAAGCATTGATAAGCTATGCACTTCAAGAATTCCTAAGATTCTTGAATTATTGAGTTTGAAAACTCTCTTTGACCTACTAAGTGCCACATTTGCCATAGACATTCCAACGATGCCTGTTGTAATCTGTATCTAGCATGGGGTCAAACACTTTGCAATGATGCTACTATCTTCTATGCACCGGCTTTTGACCTCTCCATGGGTCAACCAAGTTTGGATTCACCAATGTAGTGTTTGGTAGACCCACACATTTTATGTACTAAATCCAATGCATTTCTGCTTACATTCTTGTCATGGAGAAAACAATATTTTTTATTGTTTTCCAAATTGTTAAGCCTCACAAATTTCCTACACTTTAGCAACTTCAAAGTTTGATAAACATACAGCCATCTCTTTAGTTTGCATTGTCTTCATCCTTTGCAAGTTTACTAAACAATATGTTTGTTTCTAATCTCAATATAGCCATCTCCTTAGTTTGCATCTTAGCCTTTGCAAGTTTACCTTGTGCAAAACATGGTACCAATCCCCGCGGGCACATTTACATCTTATGTTCTTTGATAAAGAGACCCTTAGAGTTAAACATGACCTACAAACACCTCTCAACCTTGTATCCAATGATTCCATCCAAAAGGTTCAAAGAATTCTTCTAAGAATGGTTCTGGGATATAATCTTTGTCTTCTACTGGTCTCTCTAAGATGCAATCTTCTCTTGCCAAGCTGTTGAACTTGAATGCTCCACGCATCCATAGATGCTTTAGTATGTTACCATGTAGGTATCTCTTTCTTGATGACAGTTGTTGAGTCAAATTCCTCTAGAAGAGTTCGACTAACATCTCTATACATGTGGTCCTTGATGTTGATCCTCATTCGTAATCTCTTTGTACCGCAAGTAGGTATGGTCGCAGCCCCAATCTTGTACCATTTTTAGTTGACGTTTGAATGGTATCCCAAAAATGACATAAAAGTTGTTGCTCTTATCAAAATCTACTATTGCAAAGGTACACTCATACTCTATTCCACATGAGGATACTATAATCTGGTCCAACATACCTATAGGTCTCTCAACAGAGCCATCTCCAAGTTGAATATTCATTCTTCTTTTCTTGAGAGCTGATCTCCCCCAATTTGTCCTTATCTCTTTGATGGCAATGGTCACTCCATCATTAATATCAAGTGTAGTAATCATTTTGATATCTTCGTGCTCCATTGGCAAGGTGGTATTCCCTTCTTCCCCTTCATAGTAATCCCCCACCTTTTCTACCGGTACTAGATTTTCCTTTGGTTTATCTTGTGTCGTTTTATCCGTTTGGTCATCCATCAAGGGAATGACTTGAAGATAAATTTTCAATACCATTTTCTTTAAGTTGTTTCCCACTTCTCCCCATAGTTGTGGTTTAATTAATAACAACTCAGAGAGAGTTATCATGCAATGTAAAGGAGTGGACATTTGTTCATGAAAAGATTTGGTCTCCACCATTTTAGAATCTGTTTTATTGAGAGGGCACTACCTTGACCTCTAATTTGGTTTTGTGTTATCCCAAAGAACCGGAAAAGTATTCAATGTTTCTAGTTTACTCTCCTCAGATGCTTTTGATCCTACATCACGATATAGAGATTGTATATCTCACTATATAAGAGGAAAACTTTAGAACGGCTAGCATTGCCGCAGATTAACAAAGGAAAATAGAAAGAGAAAATATTGTGTGTGCGGCAATAACAGTGGAAAAGGATGTAGTAGTGGTTTGACAACAATATATGCGGTAATAGAAGCAGTAATATAGCCGCTATTATTACCACACATATTAGCGCACATGTTATTGCACATATTACCTTGCATATTACCTTGCATATTACTGTGCATATTACTGCCATATTGATTTTCAAAAATAAAGATGCTCATCTGGTCCATCCAATTTGGATGGCCCAGATGAGCATCTTTATTGTTGACCTGTATAAAGTTATTTGGTCTATGATTGTCTTCTTCAAGCACATAGTTCACATCAACAAATATTGGTCGCTTCTTCTTAATACTCTCCTCTCACAAGAAACTCTATTTATTGTAGGGACTTCGTATACTCATCTTTGACATTGAAGAGTGAGTCAAATGAACCAGTGATTTGGAAGTTGATGTGGTTGATGATTGATATTTGAAACTTTGTAGCATTTCCATTGCCATTTCCATGTTTGTGCTGGCATCCATTTGGCATTCTCAATGATTATGCATTCTGCTCGTTATGACATCTATGATAGGTAGATATAGATAGACAAATAGATTTAATTATCATTCATGAAGGTCAGATATAACCTATGGGACCAAAAAAAGAACAATACAAAGTTCCTTTTGAATAGTGGAAGATGGATCTTTTAATTCATGATGAAGTGTGTGTGTATAGCCGGGGTGTTAAAAATATCTCTTGAATGCACGTGCTATGGGTATTTTTGAAAGGTGGGACCCCCCATGTGTTGGATACATCTCAATTAAGAAGTAAGGGTCTAGCGAGGTGTGATAAAGGGAAGATAAGATGAAATGAACAAAAACTAAGAAGGGGTAGGTGAGGAGGGAGCCGGTTTGGGAGTTCAAAAATCTTGGATAATGGCTTTACCTTCTTGATAAAATGACCATTTCTCTATTGAGTGTGCTTCTCACATCTTTTGGAGTTCTTCCTTCTTCTATTTGAGTTAGGCAGATGTTAGATCTTGTGCAAACCAAAATTTGGTGTCCTTGAGAAGCCACAATTTCTCAAGGAGTTTGATTTTATCTGCCTTGGTCTTGAAAATTAGGATCGCATGGTTGGTACGATGTTCGTGTGTAAGAAAGGTGATTGTGGCTGACCCCATTGTACCATGTGGGCTGTTGTTTAGATGTGAGCAAAGGAATTGTGGAACATTGAAGGCGATATCCTCTTGGAATTGTCATTCACCTAGCGTGGACACTACACGATCTTCAACCTTACCAAAGATGATACTTTGCACTTGGGTTTTGACCTCCTTTGTGAGGGTGGCATCTACTTACACCTTTGTGTTATTGAGCTTACTGTCCCCCTTCTCTTTCCAGTCACTTGGAAGGCTACAAATGCGAACATTGAGGGCGATATCCTACACTTGGGTTTTGACCTCCTTTGTGAAGGTGGCTCTACTTCCACCCTTGTGTTATTGAGCTTGATTTCCATCTCTTCCTTTTTGTGGTTCTCCACTATGGTGAGTCGAGCCGCGATGGCGATGAGTCTATTCTTTAGCTCCTCATTCTCCTTGCGAAGCTTCTTGACTTTATTTTGAAGACCTATGTATTAGGTTGGTTGTCTTTGGTGGTGTTTCCATGACCCCGGAGAATGTAGACTTGCCTTGAGATCCCGGGGAGGTCACCTAATAAAAATGTAACCTATCACGTGAGTTCAACAAAGTTCTTGAAACTTACAAAAATATATACAAAAGGGAATTATTTTTTCAAAATGGAAAAAAACTTACATATATTAAAAGAAAAGGGTACATTATATTCTTAACAAAATTCACAGATAAGGGGTTTTACAAACATGTCTTGAACGCACGTGATATGGTAGTTTTACACATAGTGAACCCCCCGAGCTTGAGATGAGGCTCAAGTGGCCATGATGGGCGCATGATTCCTATGAAGAGACTCAAAGCATCATTGCCAGAGAGTCACGGGAAACTCAAATAGAGTCAAAGTTGGTGCTCAAGACCAGTCTGAGAGTTGAGGGCAGCTCGGCCAAAGTCGAGGCTAGGCTAGTTCGATAAAGTTGGGGTTGTGGGTAGCTTCAACAAAGTCAAAATTGTGTGAATGATTAGATGTGTGAGCAAGGCGAGGTGTTGGTTGGTAGTACAAGGTTGTGTTAACACTCTACCTAATCTCTACATCCTCTTTATCTACTCCATCTACACCACCCTCTAAACCCTAATCGCTTCCTAAATCCTAATCTTATATGTCTACCCTCGACTTAATTTCTATCTACACTTTCTATGTATCCTCCTTGTCTACCTAATCTCTATATCCTCTTTATCTACTCCATCTACACCACCCTCTAAACCCTAATCACTTCCTAAATCCTAATCTTATATGTCTACCCTCGACTTAATTTCTATCTACACTCTCTATGTATCCTCCTTGTCTACCTAATTTACCTACACTCTACACCCTCTCTATCTACTCTATCCACACCCTAATCTCTTCCTAAATCTTAATCTTATCCATGTGGGTAGTAGCATGAAGCACCCATACGGATTCATTGGTACTTATATAAAGTACCATAACATATTTAATCCTTGTTAAATGGTGGAGTTTGTGTAGTTCTATCTATTTGTGCTTTTGTTAAGTACCAAAAAAACTCCAGTGGGACTTGTGGAAAGTACCATGCAAAACAAATCAGAGTCAGGTGTTGATGCTTGAGAGTTGTACTTGTCAGGTAATATCCCAAAACTCTATGAACCACTTAGAAAGTTCACATGGTACTTACATTGCACTTAAAAACCTAAATGCAAGGTTTAGTTTTACATTGCATACCTCTATACAGTCAACGTCCTCTCTAATCTTTGAGTTGCGTGCATCAGCCCCTAGAGCTATCAATGCACTTGAGAGAGCAATGATCTTTGCATCAATTACCGTCAGCTCAGAATTGGATACACCACATGCTCCTCCCTCCATGATGTATTTCAGTGTTTGAAGCTCGGCCAATTGCCCTTGAAGCACTATTGCAGCTGAAGATGTTACCTCTATCTTCCACGTGCTCTGACTTTTCTCTTGTATTTGCACTTGGGCTGCATTTAGTATGCTTTTCACACTCTCGTGTGCACTCTTTCTTGTATCCAACATCTACTCTATCCACACATCTCTGATCTCTTCCTAAATCCTAATCTTATCTATTTACTCTATACCTAATCTCTATATCTACCCTCAGACTCTCTACCTTCTAAACATAGAGAGAGCGCTAAATAGAAATAAATCTCTACAATCTCTCTAGTCCTTCTATCTATCTCTACACTCTATGTATCCTCTGTCTCTCTATCTACATCCTAGCCACTCTCTACTCTCCCTGTACATCCTAACCTCTATCCACACCTCTCTCTCTCCTGCCTAATCTCTATATCTACACCTTCTCTATGTACTCTCTACCTAATCTACTTAATCTCTAAATCCTCTCTATCTACTCTATCTACACCCTAATATTTTTCTAAATCCTAATCTATCTATCAAATCTCTATATCTACCCTCTCTCTACTCTCTCTATCCCCTAATCTCAACTCTCTCTATTTCTACTCTCTATGCATTCTGACCCTCTACTTAAACTCTATCTACACTCTCTACGTATCCTCCCTCTCTACCTAGTCTACCTAAACTCTACACCATCTCTATCTACTCTATCCACACCTCTCTAATCTCTTGCTAAATATTAATCTTATCTATTTACTCTATATCTAATCTCTATATCTACCCTCAGACTCTCTACCTCTAAACATAGAGAGAGCACTAAATAGAGGTAAATCTCTACACTCTCTCTAGTCCCTCTATCTATCTCTACACTCTATGTATCCTCTGGATCTCTATCTACTTCCACTACCTACATCCTAACCTCTCTCTACTCTCCCTCTACATCCTAACCTCTATCCACCTCTCTCTCTCTCTCTCTCTCTCTCTCTCTCTCTCTCTCTCTCTCTCTCTCTCTCTACCTAATCTCTATCTCTACACCTTCTCTATGTATTCTCCACCTAATCTACTTAGTCTCTAAATCCTCTCTATGTACTCTATCCACACCTCTCTCTACACCCTAATCTTTTTCTAAATACTAACCTTATCTATCTAATCTCTATATCTTCTCTCTACTCTCTCTATCCCCTAATCTCAACTCTCTCTATTGCTACTCTCTACGTATTCTCCCTCTCTACCTAATCTACATAATCTTTACCCCCACTCTATCTAATCTATGTACACCTCTCTACACTCTAATCTCTTTATAAACTCTAACCTTATCTATCTACTCTCTACCTATATCTATCTCTACCTTCTCTCTATCTCCTAATCTTGACTCTCTCTCCAGATAATCTCTATCTCTATACCCTTTATCTACTCTCTTTCCCTCTCTACACAATCTCTCTACACTCTCTATCCTTGTTTCTCTCTCTAATCTAACAACCTCTCCCTACTTCCTCTCTATCTCCACTCTCTCTACACCCTCTATCCCTCTTTTCCTCTCTCTAATGTTTCTTCTTCTCTCTCTCATCCAATCTACACTATTTTAGCACTTCTCTTCTCTCTAATTGCTCTTCTCTTATCTCTTTCCTTCCCTCTCTTTTCTCCTCCCTCTAGTCGCTCTTCTCTCTCTCTCTCTCTCTCTCTCTCTCTCTCTCTCTCTCTCTCTCTCTCTCTCTCTCTCTCTCTCTCTCTCTCTCTCTCTCTCTCTCTCTATCTTCCTCTCTTCCACTCTCTCATTTCCCATACACTAAATTGAATATTTCTCTTTCTAATTTCTCTTTGAACTCTTTCTCTAATGTACAATTTATCATACTCTATCATTTTTTTTTCTAATTTTTGATACCTAATGTTTATTTTTTTTCTTTTTGTCTCTGTTTTTATTTCTCTAATTTAACATACACATCTTCCACACATCAATTCACTCTAAGTTGTTTGAAGTAATGGATGACAAAGTATTGGTCATCCAAATCGGCCTTAAAATCAAGAAATAGTAGAAACCACTATCAAAGTTGATATGGGATGGCAGTGTTGGGATCAAAATTTTGGGGGATCATGTCAAATAAAGATTAGGGATACAAGATATAAAACATATGCCTTTTAGAATAAAAATGGCATACTAGAGGATAATCCAAGCAAATGGTGTAATTGAGAATCTTGAGGACCTCCCTTCTTAAGCAAGAAAAGAGAAACCTTGTGCTTTGATACCAATGTAACATTTAATGGTCTAGTAACTTCTGTGTAGCGGAAAATAGCATGAACATCGTGAGCATTTCATTAGAATAGCTTCCTAATGAGAATAACAAGAGTGCTTGGGAGGAGAGAGCAACAAAAAGTATAACACCTAGCTAGAGAGCATGAGCAATACTTCAAAAGAGAGAGAAATTAAGCTTGACAACAGTTGAGGACCAGATTTGCATGGAGCCGGTCCCCCCTCCAAAAGGCTTTGTATTATGGTTTCTCCCATCAATAGAGACATTTTACAATACAATTCTTTGTGTTCCTTCAATACTAGCTAGTGCAATGAAGATGGAAACATCATGCGCTAAGCAAAACACTTATCAAACACAACATCAATTCCCTCACGGTCTCAGACCCAAGACCTCACACACCTTTGAAGATGGTGAGAGCTAGCGGGGTATGAGAGTAGATTGAGAGGAAGAAGGAGTATTCTTATGAGACAGATGTACATCTTCACATAATCACTCATATTTATTAGCATAGCTTAGCTTAGTAATTAGCATGGTAGAGGAGATGAGCATGCATTGAAGCTTGGCTCTTGGTTGGATTTGCATCACAAAGCCAAGAGTTGTTGGTGTAGGCCTCCCTTCTCACAAGCTTGGAGTAGGTGGTAAGCTTTCCATTAAAGCTTGAGAAGGAGAGAGAGTCTTCTTTGCTTCACACATGAGATTGTGTGAGTGTGTGTGTGATAATGCCTTGCAAAAATCAGCCCCCTCTCTCTCTTGGTCGACCCCTCTTGCTATTTGCTCATCCTCACACCTCGTTGGACCTCCCTAGGCCTAGCCAATGGAAATTAAGCAGCATAAGTGATAATCTTCTGACATGTGTCCCCATTTCCCCTTTCGTTAGAGCTTTAGGTAATTCAACTAAACTCCCATTGGACCCCTTTTCCTCCTGGCCAATAGGAATCAGGCAAGCCATTAGGCTGATGAATGCTCATTGGACCCCTTGGGAGACTATCCAATAGTCTTCTAGAGATCTTAATTCTTATTCGTTCTTTTATTAAGTGTTTTTAAATTAATTAAACTAGATTTGCTCTAGCTTAGTTCTCATTGGTCCACCTCCAAGGCCATTCAATAGGAATTGATTACACCTTGTGGGCATCTGTGCTAGGGACTTGACATGTGTCCCTCATTCCCTTCGTGTAAAGGGAGCCTGTGTGTGTGTGTGTGTGTGTGTGTGTGTGTGTGTGTGTGTGTGTGTGTGTGTGTGTGTGTGTGTGTGTGTGTGTGTGTGTGTGTGTGTGTGTGTGTGTGTGTGTGTGTGTGTGTGTGTGTGTGTGTGTGTGTGCGCGTGTGTTTCTCTCTCATCTCCTACTTCTAGGGCTCGCCCCCTCCTATGTAGGGATGGTTGAAGACTTTTGGGACACACACAAAGCATCCAATTTCCCTAGGCTTTTGACCTTTGGACACAGCCTTTGAATTTTGGAACCTTAGCATTTTGGAAGTCTTAATGGGCTGAACCTTAGGGTCTTTTTTAAGCCCATTGGTGCACGTTGCTCTTTTACAGATGGCCCCCCTTCTGGATCCCTATTTTCCCTGCTTTGGATCCCTACTGTGGCCGATCTGCTAGCTTAACCAATATTCTAGATTTTTCTCCCCTGGCACTTCCCCATATTAAATGATCAGTTTAACATGAGAAAATCATTTAGGAGAATTAGATATTGATTATTATGACATTACCTCTCTCTTGAAATCATAGTCGTCCTCGACTGTGGAGTAGAGAAGATAAATCATATTCATTAGTCGTTTTTCCTAGCGGGTAGAGATCCCTATGTTACCCTATGACATCATTCTAGAATGGATGACTAGTCCATTTGGTGCTTGAGAGCCTAAGCTGCCGCAAGCATGTCTGCACATTAGTCCTATCAGTCTTCCATAGTAGAGTGACAAGCTCTACTTGGTGTTTGGGAGACATCATCTCCGCAAACTTGATCTAAGCATGAATACTACTTCATTTTTGTGCAGAATAAAGAAAAAGAGAGTCTTATAAGCCAAAAGATTTGTTCATTTTAAACATTTGTACATTTGCTTACTCTTGGGAAGCATTGACAAGGTTTAGGTTATCCTTTAATTGTATGCGTTGCATCCATCTAGCATCTTCAAAAGGATAATTCTTGAACTTCATAAGATATCGTCAGATAGTCTTACCACCTCTTAGTACCTTTTCTTCATGTCGGAGGATGGAGTCGGGCTGCAGCACCTCTTCTTGGTCCTCGATCTCCGGTGGGTCTTCAATAGTAGGTTCTTGAGGTGGCTCTCCTTTGTAAGGCTTTAATAGGCTCACATGAAAAGCATTGTGTATGAGCCAATGACTAGGCAACTTGAGTTGATAGGCCATCTCATTGATTGGCCTAAGAATCTGGAAGGGACCATAGTACCTTTTTGCTAACTTAGCATAGTACTTTTGGTGTCCCGTAGGATTCTTGCCTATCGTGTGCCTTAATTGAGCCTTGGGAATTTTTAATAAGACCCAATCATTTTTTTTAAAGGCTTGGGCTCTTTTGTGCTTGTCACCAGCAGCCTTTTGCCTTTGCTGTGAGATAGAGATAGCATCCTTAATCTTTTGGAAAGATTCTTGTGGGTCTTGGCTATACTCATCTGCAGCGAAAATCTTCTCGTGTACCTTAAGTAGCAGGGGACTTTTTGATCTTCACTCAATTACCTCAAAAGGTGCTTTTCCCATGGAAGTATGTACAATATTATTGTAGGCATACTCCACTAAGAGTAAGTACTTTTCCCATTGGGATCTTTGATCTACTTCCGTTACATAGGCTTTTAGTAGATCGAGAATTGTTAGGTTAGCTATTTCACTTTGTCCATCCATTTGCGGGTGATAGGCCGAAGAGAAATTTAGCTTTGTCCCTAAATTCCCTAAATTTAGCTTTGTCCGTTTAGCCATGGTACTTGAAGATTTGTGAAATGAAGAGGGTTGCCATTTGATGGGTTTTGATAGTCTTTAGTCTACTATCGTCCATATTCCCCTATTCCCATGGATAGACATAGGCAATCCAAAGATAAAATCCATGGTTATGCTCTCTCATGGTGAATTAGGGATTGGAAAAGGTTGAAGCAATCCAGGTCTCTTCCCTCTATCAAACTTTGTCTTTTGGCATACCACACATTTAGAAACATACTCTTGTATGTTTGCTTTCATGGTAGACCAATAGAAATATGTTTCAATCCCCTTTAGGGTAGACTGAATCCCTCTATGCTCTGCATGAGGAGGAGCATGAGATTCATACATTACTTTTCCACGTAGTGAGCTAGTAACACATAGTATATTGCCATAGAGAAGATAACCATCTTGTAAAGTAAATGGTTCCTCTTTCTTCCCTAGTGCAAGGGCTGAGGGCTGAAATCACATCTCTAAAATCGGGATCAATAGCATACTCATCTACCATAGAAGATAGATCATTTTGAGTTGCTATGGAAACCACATTCACTCTCGGCCGTCTTGAGAGTGCATCGGCTACTTGATTATGCTTGCCAGCAATGTGAGCAATATGAAAATGAAATTGCGAAAGAAAGGTTGCCCACCTCATTTGTTCGTCAGAGAGCTTGGTCTGCGTCATGAAGTACTTAAGACTTTGGTGTTCCGTTCGCAGAATGAAAGGAGTCCCAAATAAATAGTGCTTCCATGAGTCTAAGGCATGTAGAACTGCGAGGAGTTCCTTCTCATAGATGCCCAGAGCTTGCTCAACAGGGTCGATCCTTTGACTTTCATAGCCTATGGCATGCCCTTCTTGAAGTGAAACAGCTCCAAGGCAATCAGCACAAGCATCACATTGGACCTCAAATGGCTTTGAGAGATCCGGTAGTGTAAGCACAGGTTGAGAGATAAGCCTTTCTTTAAGCTTTTTGAAAGCATTGTTCTCCTTGGCAGACCATGTGTACCTAACGTTTTTCTTTGCTAGGTCATGTAATGGTCCTACTATTAGTGAGAACTTTTCTATGAAGCATCTATAGTATGTGCACATACCTATAAATCTTCTTAACTCATGAAGATTCCTTGGTTTACGCCATCCTTTTATTACCTCTAACTTTGATGGATCCATTTGGATCCCATCTTGAGAGATAATGTGACCTAAATACTGAATCTCAAAATTCACTTTTTTTTTCTATTAACATAAAGGTTATTCTCTCTTAGAACTTGAAATATTACATGGAGGTGTTTCTTGTGTTCATCTAATGAATTAGAGTAGATGATGATATCATCAAAGAACACTCAATAAAAATTCGGTGAGGCTTGAATAGCTTCTCCATCAAGAGGTTGAATGTGGCTGGTGCATTGGTCAAGCCAAAAGGCATGACAATGTATTCGTAAAGACCAAACGTAGTGCAAAATATGGTCTTTACAATGTCTTGATCAACTATCCTTATTTGATGATAGCCACTTTTTAGGTCAATCCTACTGAAGTAGGTGGACCCTTGTAGCTTATCAAATAGGTATTCCACCCTTGGAATGGGAAATCTATTCTTGATAGTGATCCTATTTAGTTCTCTATAGTCGACACACATACGATATGTGCCATCTTTCTTTTGCACTAGTAGCACAGGAGAACAAAATGGAGATGATCTAGGCCTAACCATGCCCTTCTCAACTAACTCATGCACTTGCCGCATAATCTCCTCTTGTTGAGCTTGAGAAACTCTATAAAGGGGGTTTGTTAGGCAATGAACTTCCTGGAAGAAGTTCAATTGCATGGTCATCATTGCCTCGTTTAGGAGGTAGCTCACAAGGGATGTCGTCAATAAACACATCTTGAAACCCCTTGAGAAATTGAATAACTCTAATTCCTTTTGGTTGTGTATATTTTCTTTTGCTAAAACATTAGGTTCATTTTGAGAGTCTTTAAAACAAAAATCATGTACACAGAAATAAAGCTCTTTATTGACTTATTGAAAGATTGCGTATGTACAATGGGTATAGTGTTACCCATTTCCTTAGCATCTATATACATATCTTTTTCCCTGAACTTAAAGGAGATTATCCTTTCAGGGAATTTAACATTGGCAGCCATGCGATCAAAACATTGTGCTCCTAGGATTACATCCCCATGCTTGAGAGGAGAGATAAAGAAGTCCTCTTTGTCCACATAGCTTTGGACATGGAGCCTCAATTTCTCGATTAAGGGAGCGACTGAAGCTTCTTGCCCCTTGAAAGGTACGGGTAGGACATCTCCCATCTCGTAAGCTTGTATGCCTAGCTTGGTGTCCAACTCTGTGGATATGAAATTGTGAGTAGAAAACCAAGGTCAAAGAGAATTAAAAAATCATGTTCTCTTACCTTTCCCCAAGCATGGCATAGAGGAGATCCTTTGTGGTGATTTTCCTCCTCTTGGATTTCGACCAAGGTAGCTCTAGGAGGCTCATGGCGGTTGTTCTTTTGGGGGCAAGCGCGGTACACATGCCCTTGCTCGCCGCACTTGAAACAGCGGTTATCCTTGCAATAACGCTCAAGCTCTTCAGGAGAGAATTTATTTTTTCCTTTATAAACTCCCTTCTCTTTAGCTTTCTTGGAGTTGTCCTTAGGAGACTTTTGGACATTGTCCTTCCCCTTAGGCTCATTGGAACCCTTTTTTTTCGTGGGCTTAGAATTTCTTTTAGCCCCCGTTTGGAAATTGATTTGAGAGGCCACCATAGTATGGTGTATAACAGCCGATATGTTGCATGGCCTTTGGGAGTTGACATACTCCGCCATTTCTTCAATTAAGCCCGCACAAAATTGTTGCTTTTTCTCTCCAAAATCCAAGTTTTTGAAGACAGTGGCTTTGAGTTGTAGGTCCCAAAACATGTCTACATATTTGTGAATGGATTCATAGGGAGAGAGCTTCAATCTTCACCATTCGGTAGTACTTTGTCTTTGGCATCAGTAGCCAAAAACTGCTTGATAATGAAAGCTCTTAAAACTTTCCATGTTTGTGGAGCTTCACCGTTGGCCCGTAGGCTAGACCACCATTGCATGGCTGACTTTTGAAAGTGCATAGCTACATGGTGTAGCTTAGAGGACTCTGTGAAGCCCTCATCTCCAAACTCTGCATCAAATTGTTGATAAAGGCCAAGACTTTGTCCGTAGCACCAAAAGTACCATCATAGGTAAGGAAAGAGATGCTCTTCTATCCCTTTTTGAATTTGTTGATCTTGGAGGACCTCTTCCACGTGGCATAGGATTTCCTATGGCCTCTTCTTTTTGATGGCTCAAAGGTTGCACAATCACTTTCTTCAGAAGATGAAGAATTTGAGGAAGATGGAGAAGAGGGTGACCTCTTTCTCGCCTTTTTCTTTCCTTGATCTTCTTTGTCTTCACCATCACTTTCATAAGAGGAAGAGGATGAAGAAGATGGAGAAGAGGGTGTCCTCTTTCTCGACTTTTTCTTCTCTTGCTTTTTGTCATCCCTCTTTGAAGTATGGTGTGGAGAAGTATGCGATGGTCTTCTCCATTTTGGAGGTAATGGAGAGCGTTTAGCCCGCCGTCTTCGTGGAGCCATCTCCGCCGAGGTGGCAGGAGACTCATTTCTTTCTCGTTCCTTCGGTGGAGGCTCTTGAATTCTCCTTTTAGAAGAAGATGCGCCATCAAGGAGCAAATTTTTGAGCCCCTCATATAGATCCTCTTCTTCTTCCCGAATCAGAGAGAGACCTCTTTTGGAAGTCTCGCAAGGAGGCTTCCTAGGTGTTCTCTTGTCATGGTGGAGAGCTTGGAGAATCCCATGAGCACAAAGCTGTCGTTGCACTTCACTTTGGAGGGATGGATTGCTCATGGCTTGTTGAAGCCTAAAAACAAGATAGTTAACAAGCATCAGGGCATCATTAGTAGCCTGCTCATTAGCAAAATCAATATTCTTACGAGAAAGATGTATATCTCCTCACAAAATCACTCATATTAGCATAGCTTAGCTTAGTAATTAGCATGGTAGAGGAGATGAGCATGCATTGAATCTTGGCTCTTGGTTGGATTTTCATCACAAAGCCAAGAGTTGTTGGTGTAGGCCTCCCTTCTCACAAGCTTGGAGTAGGTGGTAAGCTTTCCATTAAATCTGGAGAAGGAGAGAGAGTCTTCTTTGCTTCACACATGAGATTTTGTGAGTGTGTGTGTGATAATGCCTTGCAAAAATCAGTCCCACTCTCTCTCTCTTGGTCGAACCCCTCTTGCTATTTGCTCAATCCTCACAACTCATTGGACCTCCCTAGGCCTACTAGCCAATGGAAATTAAGTAGCATAAGTGATAGTCTTCTGACATGTGTCCCCTTTCCCCTTTTGTGAGAGCTTTAGGTAATTACTTAATTCAACTAAACTCTCATTGGACCCCTTTGCCTCCTGGCCAATAGGAATCAGGCAAGCCATTGGGCTGTTGAATGCTCAGTGGACCCCTTGGGAGACTGTCCAATAGTCTTCTAGAGAGCTTAATTCTTATTGGTTCTTTTATTAAGTTTTTAAATTAATTAAACTAAATTTACTCTAGCTTAATTCTCATTGGTCCACCTCCAAGGCCATCCAATAGGAATTGATTACACCTTGTGGGCATCTGGGCCATGTGTCCCTCATTCCCTTTGTGTAAAGGGAGCTTGTGTGTGTGTGTGTGTGTGTGTGTGTGTGTGTGTGTGTGTGTGTGTGTGTGTGTGTGTGTGTGTGTGTGTGTGTGTGTGTGTGTGTGTGTGTGTGTGTGTGTGTGTGTGTGTGTGTGTGTGTGAGTTTCTCTCTCATCTCTTACTTCTAGGGCTCGCCCCCTCCTATGTAGGGATGGTTGAAGACTTTTGGGACACACACAAAGCATCCAATTTTCCTAGGCTTTTGACCTTTGGACACAACCTTTGAATTTTGGAACCTTAGCATTTTGGAAGTCTTAATGGGCTGAACCTTAGGGTCTTTTTTAAGTTCTTTTACAGATGGCCCCCCTTTTGGATACCTATTTTCCCTCCTTTGGATCCCTACTATGGCTGATCTGCTAGCTTAACCAATATTCTAGCTTTTTCTCCCCTGGCACTTCCCCATATTAAATGATCAGTTTAACATGAGAAAATCATTTAGGAGTATTAGATATTGATTATTATGACACATCATGCTATTGGAAGTCCATGGAATAGGAGTGTAGGATCCGTACACGACTATGTAGGCCACAAGTTAATAGCCTAAGGGCCCAATATAAAAATCCATATCAAGATAGATAACACCAAAATCTAGAGAAGAGTAGCATGGCCAGAAGATTTATGTAGGATATATCGGACCAAGATAAATCAAAAGAATGTTAGCATCAATGAACATATTTCCCATAGCTAAGATAGATTTTATTTCAGCTCTTTTGGAGATAGAGAAAAGAAAAATCATCAAGGACATTAGTATCTAGACAACTTCATTGAGTCAAATCCAAGAAAAAATCCTAGTGAATCTAGATGGTAGGCCCTCTAGAGAGTAAGAAATTCAAACAATTTAGGAAACCGGGTCAAATGGAGAGCACATATGGAGAACAAGCAGCATAATGTAGATACACTTGGGTGTAGAAGAATACCAACTGATTGAGAAGTGAATTTAGCTAGCAAAAATGATCCTTTCTATGAATATACAATGAGAATATACAAGGATAAAGAAGCGGAATCGTTGGCAAAATAAAAAAGGGAGGATCATGGACCTGGTTATCAAGTAATAGAGGACTGGAATCTAGGTTTAGAATCAGACCTAAAGATGATTGAGAGGGGAACAAATGATCCTTTCAATGAATTTACAATGGGAATATACAAGGAAAAAGAAGCAGAATCATTGGCGAAACAAAAAAGTGGGGGGTCATGGAGTTGGTTATTACTAGATGACCAAGAAATAGAGGACCAAAATCTAGGTTTAGAATCAGACCTAAAGATCATAAAGATCAATAAACATCTACAACCTTATATTAAATAAGAATACAAGTAGTTAGTCCAAAAGTATTAGGACATTTTGCCTAGGAGCATATGGATTTGAAAGGTGTCAACCTAGAGGTATGTCAACATCAGATACCAATGAAACCAAGTGCACAACTAGTATGACTCCAGCGATGCAACATGAATCCAAACTATCAAGAAGGTTAAGAAAGAAATTGACAATTTACTAAAAGCAAGGTTCATCATTGAAGTAGCAAGTAGAAATTAGTTGTTTCCTATAGTAGTAGTTGTGAAAAAAATGGAAAACTCGGGGTCTATGTTCTACGAAAGGAGGCATGGAAGACCCTGTAAAATACCAAAGACAACATACTAAAGCCCATAAAACTTAAAAATCTTCATTACCTTCAAATCTCTTAGCAACATAATCAAAATTATACGTGAACATAGAGAGACAGAGAGTGGGATAGAGAAAGAGAGCATGTGTAGATGCACCTCCTAGAGTGGAGTGCTACACCGGCATGGCGAGAGAGGAGAGAAGAGAAGAGAGAAGAAGTACATAGACACTGGGTGCAATCTTTTCCCATGCAAGAGTGAGAATTTCCCTCTTGCATGTATTTATTCATAGATTCTTCAATGCTCTAAAATGAATACACATTGTCCGACCAGGCATAAATGGTCATAGTTCATAATGAGCACTTGAATAATAAATGTACATAAAATGTGATATTCTTGCCTAGCCTTAGCTTTTGCCACCTATCAACTGCAATAAATAAAAAATTATCAATCTCCATTACACTATGTGGGCTACAAGAAATTGTATGACAGGCCATTTCCTTTTCCATTCACAAATATAATGCTATATGAAATAGTTGGGCATTAGGTATATAGTTTCATGGATGGGCACATCCATTGTAACCAGGTGAAAACAACACCACTATATCGGGCAAGAACAACATTCATCAAAGGATAGGGCACTTTCATGTTTCTAGTGATTCCATTTGGCTTATGTCATGCTCTAGATACATTTCAACAATTTACGATGGAGATTGTCAATGAGTTTTTTCACAAGTTTCTAGCAATAATCATGGATGACTTTACAATTTTCTCATTTATAGAATTTCATCTCCTATTTTTGGAGACGATATTTGAGAGATGAAAAGAGAAGAGGATCTTTCTAAGTCCCTTCAATTCACTATTCATGATCTTAAAGAGACAACTACTAGGCTATATGGCGTCCAAAAATGGCACAGATATGGCTGAAGAGAAGATTTGAAGTTTCCAACAAGAAAAAGCACCAACAAATGTGTTTGAATTGACTTCATTTCAGGGGTACATCAAATTTTATTGAAGACTTATTCATATGTTTACAACAAAGTCTACTCCAATATATAAATCAACCCAAAAGGAGGTTAAATTTGTCTTAACCCCAGAATGTGAGACCGATTTCTATTCTCTTAAGGATTCTATTAATATGAAGTCGATGCTTTTCCAACCAGATTGGGATGCTTCTAGTATGGAAATGGGAGCTATTTTGGCACAACCTAATGGAAAAATGGATTATCTAATCTTAAGGGGGGTCACTAAATGTAAAACTTATGTTATTGTATGCCTTCAATGATTATTTATAAAATCCCTTAGATATAAATAACCTCTAAAAGGGACCCTTTTCCTATTCTATCTATTAAATAAATTTGCAAGATCATTTTTTCAAAAACCTTTTGTAGTGAACATGATAGGCATTTTGTATTGTAGTGACCCCTCAAGTATTCAGTATGATTTATTAGTCAAAGATTTATTATGGCAAAGCAAGGGTATTCCACAATACAGAGAGAGGCACTAGGAATGGTCTTTAGTGCCACAAAACTCAAACTTTATGTTGAGACAAGTGTCTCATCAATCCTTACACTATTTGGTTAATAAAGTAGTCATTCAAGGAAGATTAACACTAGTTCTGTAATTGGACACGCCAATGTCTTGAGTGTCTTGTTTTTTAAGCAACTTGCCATGATTATTTGGTGAAGCTAGAAACAAGATTTATAGGTCATGTTCATGTCTTAGGTCAACTATGAGGTGAAGAACATAGAAAAGTTTTTTATTTTGCCAAAATCAATGCCATAGTAGATTATGGTGATAAGTTTCAAGATGGAAAATTCATAAAAATCTAGTGTAGTTTTAACAAAATTTTCCTAAATTGAGTATAAATTCTCATCAAAATGCAATTTTGTATAGATTTCAAGGTTGATGTACGTGAAAAAAAAAAACTTATCATAACAAGAGCTTAAGCTTCATAACTTAGTTCTTAGGCCAATTTTTTGTTATAGTTAAAAACCCAAATCTTGAAAATGTTGACAAAGGGGAAAATTTTGGTCTTTCAAACCTTCTTTCACTAACGTGATGAGGTTATGGGGAAAAACTTAAGGTCTATAGTGTATCTATTGTCCAACACCCGTGAACTGAGCATTTTTCAAGGTTTCAGAATCACAAGCATCTTATAATTTGAGATTGTTTCAAAATATATATATAGTGTATATTTCTTGAAAAGCAACCATTTCTAACCAATGAGAGTGTGCAGCCCCATTGTGTCCATATAAGCTATTTTTGTACAAATAAACAAATCCAAAAGTGGAATTTATTTTAAGGCTAATCTTTGATAGGTAAAAAATAAGGATTTCAACATGCACAATTTTTGGGATATGACATAAATCACCAAATGTGTCTTGCATAACCATCAAATATTATCACCTTAAGTAATGGAGTGGTAGATCTAGTATATATGTTGCATTAGACAGTGAAAATCTAGATGAACTAAATGTTCTATGTGGTTGTTAATTAAACTAAAAAATGTTGCATGTATGACCCACACGACTTTCTATATTCAAAACTAGTCACACAAAGAAAAACATTTCTCGTGAGAGTTGCAAAAATTTCACGCACATATATACGTAGTTACCATAGATTATTGCATGCACCCTACTCTTTTTTTTCTTAGACTAGGGTACGCGTTATAATGAAACATCAAATGTTGTTTTGCATAGGTGTTTTCGTGTGTAGTTACTATTGAGATTTTGTACAGATTACCATCCTCAAACATATTTCTCTCATCCTCAATTGTAGCCTTCACCATATATGGTGTGCACATTATGTGATTTTATCTTATACATCTTCTCACAACCAGATATGGCTATGACTATTCTCGTCAACGGTTTTCCTTCTGGCCAGTGTTCCATTCCTCCTTTTGAAGGCCAAGGATTTCTAGGCTGGAAAGCAAAGATGTTGTTAATTCTTGAAGGCGATGAACTCTCTGATATTGTCCTTGGAAATTGTGTATGGCTACCTCAACCTATTGATACGGATCATGACAACATGCTTATCATTGAGGGACTTGTATTTGAAGATTGGCAACGGCGTGATAAAGCAGCTTGTTAGTATATTATTTTCGCTCTTAATGATTCCTTTTTTCTTGATGTGTATGGATTGCCTACTTTCCACGACGTATGGAAGTACCTTATTGAAAAATTTCAAAAGAAATCTGTTACAAAAATACTTTATTTGAGAGGTTTGCTTAACAAGTTACAATATGAAGTTGGTACTGCCATGATGGGACATATTGAGTCTTTCAAATCCATTATTAATCAACTTGCTACTATCGGTGATCCTGTCCACAAAAACGACTGATTACACTTCTCCTTGACACAGTGAAGGACTCTTCTTATGATAACATTGTTACCATTCTTTCTAGTAAAGATGGTCTTCATTTCGACCAAGGCTGCATGTCTTTAATTGATACTCTCAACGTCAAGAACGATGTAATGTTGGTCATTATACAGCTATGATTTTACAAGAGGAGAATGAGTCACAATAGATGGAACGTGCTTTTTATGCTCGAAGGCATCCATTTCAACGAGGAAACCGCAGAGGTGGACGTCATGGTAATATTTCTCTCGTCTCAAATTCCCTAATAAGCAATGTTCTTACTGCAACAAAAATGGCCATACTAAAGATGATTGTTGGGCATGTCAATATGATTAAGAACATAATATTACCACTAAACAACCACGTTTGTCTAGAGATTCTTCTTCTTCTTGTGAATATTGTGGACAATCTGATCATTCCACTCATATGTGCTATAAGCGTCGATTTGACACAGATCATAATGAGCATATGCTAATGAACATCAAACCAATATTATACAAGAAACAAGCTACATCCTATGTTCAGTTGCTCCAGACAGAATGTACGTGATGGATCACTTTTTATTGTCGATTAGATGGTGCTACAGGAAATATGACATATCAGTCTAAGTGGCTCCATAACTACCAGTTCAACGTGTTTTTTATCTTGTTGATATTACAACTTGTCAAGTAAAGGATATTGGAGATTTATATCTTGGTACCTTATCTTTCTCTCCTTAAATTTTGTGAGGAGTATTACATGTACCAGATCTTCAACGTAATCTTCTTTCAGTTGTTAGACTTGTTGATCTTGGTCTCTGTTGGATTTGATCATACCAAATGCCAAATTGAGAAAGATGGAAAAACTCTCTCAATGATGCTGTAGCAAATATTATCATTGATCCAGGTGATCATGATTGAAAAGTATGGCATCATTTATTTGTTCATGCTGATTTCTCAAAACTCCTTGATCTTGTTCATAGCATGGATCTTAAAGCTCATCCCAAATGGAAATTTGCGAGTTTTGTGCTCTTCGGAAACATAATCATAAACCCTTTTCTCTCTCAAATACAGCTCATTCTCATGACATATTGGATCTTGTTCATACTAATATATGTGGACCTCTACCTTCTTTGAGATCACAATGTCGCTACGTCATTACCTTCATTGATGATTTCTCATGGTATACGACTGTATTTTTACTTAGACAAAAATCTGAGGCCTTATCTGCTTTCAAAAAATTCCACAAGGCTGCGAAACTTCAATCTGGTCGTCGCCTCAAGAAGCTTCGTAGTGACAATGGAGGCGAATATGTTTCTCGAGAGTTTGTGAGTTACTGTGTTGATAGTGAAACTCATCATGAACACACTATTCCATATTCACCTCAACAGAACGGTTTTGTTGAATGAAAGAATTGCACTATTCTTAATGTTGTAAGATGTATGTTGATTCATTCTGGACTATCGCGTGTTTTTTGGACTGAAACTACTTTGACACCAGTATTTATTCAGAATCATCTTCCTACTACTGCACCCTCTGGTAAAATACCTATCATAGCATGGACAAGTGATACCTTCTATATCTCATTTTCAAACCTTTAGATGTATTGCTTATATTCATGTTCCCAAAGAAACGCAAACAAAGCTTGATTCTCCTGGTCTTAAAGTTATTTTTATTGGATATTTTGACACTTCCAAAGGCTACAAATTCTATGACCCTTCCTCCAAGAAAGTAATTGTGAATCGTGATGCTACTTTTAACCGAACAACTTATGGGAGGCTCGTGGTCCATGGATGATTTTGATGATACTAAATCATTGCTTCAGGCTTTTCCATTTATTTTAGATGATGAAACTCTTCCTATAGAGCATCTTTCATCTTCACAACTATCCATTCCGAATGTTTCCAATGATTATATAGATATTTTTGTTGATCTGCCTATTGATTTTGAACGTGGCTCATGTCATGTTTATGATGACGATATTGTTGATAATGCTTTTTCTACTTCTTAGGATTTCATTACTTATAATGAATTAGCTATCTCTTTACCACAAAAGGATCAATGGCAAGAGGCGATGGAAGCAGAGTATGATTGTCTTATCTCTAAAGGTATATGGATACTAACTGAACTACCTCCTGGTCGTACCGCTATTAAGTGTAAGTGGGTGTTCAAGACAAAGGTAAAAGAAGATGGATCTTTTGACAAGTTCAAGGCATGTTTAGTTGCAAAAGGTTACTCCCAAGTTGCTGGTGTTTATTATCAAGAGACCTTTTCAACAGTTGTTCACATTACAAGTGTTCGAGTTTTATTGGCATTTGTTGTTCAATTTATGATTTAGAAGCTCATCAAATGGATGTGCAAACTGCTTTTCTTAATGGTGACGCAGAAGAGGAAATTTGTATGGAACATCCAGAAGGGTTTGTTATTCCAGGTAAAGAAGACCTTGTTGCTCAACTCCATAAGGCACTATATGGTCTCAAATAAGCTTTGCGAGCTTGTTATACAAAATTGATCTTTTTCTCACCTCTAAAGGATTCATCTCTTGCTCTTCAGACCCCAACTTATACAAAAAGTGCCAAGGTAGCAGTTTTGTGATTCTTGCTCTTTATGTTGATGATACCATCCTTCTTTCCAATGATTTGGGATCTCTTCAACAAGTGAAAAAGTTATTGTCTTCTGCATTTGATATGGTGGATCTTGGAGAGATTCACTCGTGTCTTGGCATTCAGATTCAAAGGAACCTTACAAAGGTATTTTATTCCTTCGATAGTCAAAATTATTGCGGATACTATTCAAAAATTTGGTATGGAACTAGCACATTCGGCCAACACACCTTGTCTTGTGAGTTCTATGAAGAACACTTCTGATAGTGTCGGTCAACTTGTTACAAATCAACCTTATGCTAACTTGATTGGATGTCTTCAGTTTGTTGGCATGAACACGCACCCTGATATTTTGTTTGTTGCTAATTATCTTGGACAACATCTTGCATGTCCTTCTCTTAAGCATTAGTCTACAGCAAAGCATGTATTGAAATACTCAAAAGGCACTATATTTTTTGGTTTGGTCTATCAACGACAACTGACATCAAATTCTATGCAATCTCTTTATCTTTTGGGTTTCCCAGATGCAGACTGGGCAAGCTCACATTTAACCATGTGTGCTACTAGTGAAAATTGCTTCTTTATAAATGGTTGTCTTGTTTCTTGCACCAGCAAGAAACAACAATGTATTGTAGTTTCTACCACTGAGTCAAAATATGTTGCGAAATCACTTGCAGCTCGTGAGCTAAACTAGCTTCAACAAATGCTCATTGATATTGGTTGCTCTCCTCTTTCTAGCGCACCCTTGCGGTGTGACAACCAAAGTGCTAGTAGTCTTGCAAAAGACTATGTTCAACATAATAAGTCAAAGCACATTGCTCTCCATTATCATTATGTCAAGTATGAAGTACGTAAAGGCACCATAATAGTTGAACATTGTCTAAGTGACCAGATGATTGCAGACATTCTTACCAAAGGCCTCAACGAGTCACGTTTCATCCTCTTGTGCTCGGAGCTTGGAGTTGCTTTGGCCTCACTCTTTTTAGATTAGCTTCTCTGCTATTGTGATAGCTTTGTATATATTACATTGTAATCTTATAGGTACCATGCACTATGTACAATCCACACTTACACACTGTGATCTCTGAGTCACTTACATATTTGTACATAGATACACAATTCACTTTCACATCATCATCACTGGTTCATATTTTCACATTGTATAGGGGCTTGGGTTTTTCCCTTGAACTTTCCAAAGGGTTTTTTCATCCAAAGCTAGAGACCTTTGTTTGAGTGGGGGTGTTGGAGCTATATATGGCTCACTCTACTCAACGTGGACTCACCTATATATTTGTATCTTGTCCTCAATATGAATTAGTCTTTGGGAGCGTACATGGTGTGTCTCTTGTCTTGTCTCTCTCTTTCTCTCTACAAATCAATAGAAAATTCTCATGGTCATCCGATATGGTTTGGTTGGTCTTGACCCATACTATGCGCTAAAATAGGTTATATGAGCCATATGTCCCATATTAGCGCATAGTATGAGCCTTGACTGCCCATACCATATTGGATGGCTATGAAACTTTGTGTGGGTGATTGAATTGTTCTCACACCCATCCATGAAAAGTCTCATGGCCATCTAATATGGTTTGGATAGTCCCAAACCATATTATGGCGCTAAAATGGATCGTATGGCTCATATGACACATTTTAGCACATATTATGGGCCTTGACCACCCATACCATCTATGAAACTTTGCATGGGTGGTGAATGGTTCTTAGCCCCATCCATGAAAATTCTTGTGGCCATACAATATGTTTTGGGTGGTCACGAACCATACTATGTGCTCAAATGGCCATACGGCCCATTTTAGCACATAGTATAGACATTGACCGCCCATACCATTTTGGATGGCTATGCGACTATTTAGGGGTGGGGGTGAGAATCATTTCTCTATTTGTATAAATTTTCACAGCCATCCACTTTGGTATGTGCAATCAAGATCGATACTATGCATAATGCACTAAAATGGGTTGTATGAGCCAAACGACCCATTTTAGCGTATAGTATGGATCGGGACCTCTCAAACCATATTGGATGATTGTAATATTGTCCAAGTGTGGGTATGAGTTCCATTTCCCCACTTCTATAAAGTTTCACATCCATACAAACTGGACTGGGCGGTCAAGGCCCATACTATGCGATAAAATGGGCCGTATGACTCATATGGCCCATTTTAGTGCATAATATGGGTCAAGAACACCCAAACCATATTGGATGGCTGTGAAAAAATGTAGGGATGGGAGTGATCACTATTATTTCACCCGTGCAAAGTTGTACATTCATCCAATATGGTATGGGCGGTTAAGTCCCATACTATGCGTTAAAATGGGTTATATGAGCCATATATCCCATTTTCGCACATAGTATGGGCCTTAAATGCCCATATCATATTGGATGGTTGTGTAACATTGCAGGGGAAAACTAATGGTTCTCAGTCCCATCCGTGAAAAGTCTTGTGGCTGGTTTGGGCGGTCTCGAACCATACTATGTGCTAAAATGGATCGTATGTCTCATACAGCCCATTTTAGCACATATTATGGGCCTTGATTTTCCATACCATATCGGATGGCTATGAAACATTGTAGAGATGGGAGAATAGTTCTCACCCTATGTGTGCAAATTCTATGGCAATCCAATATGGTTTGGGTGGTCTCGAACAATACAATGCGCAAGAATGGATCGTATGGCTCATACGGTCCATGGGCTTTGACCACCCAAACCATATCAAATAGTTGTGAGACTTTTCACAAGTGAGTAAATAGTACTCAAACTCATCCGTGCCAAGTCTTATGGCCATCAATATGGTTCAAGAGGTCTCGACCCATACTATGTGCTAAAATTTTTTGTATGAGCCATATGTCTCATTTTAGCACATAGTATGGACCTTGACTGTCCATACCGTATCAGATGGCTAGGAAAATTTTTAGGGGTGGAAAAATTATACTCTCCCTCACTCATGCAAAGTCTTATTGTCATCCAATATAGTCTGGGTATTTCCGACCCATACTATGTGCTAAAATGGGTCGTAAGACTCATACAGCCCATTTTAGCACATATTCTGCGTCCCACTCGTCCATACCATATTAAATGGCTATGAAAATTTGCAATGATGGAATAATAGTTCTCATCCCCATCCTTGCAAAGTCTTGTGTCCATCCAATACGGTTTCAATGGTCTCAAACCATACTATGTGCTAGAATGTGTCGTATGGCTCATACGGTCCTTTTTAGCGCATAGTATGGGTTTTTACCACGCAAATCATATCAAATAGCTCTGAGACTTTTCAAGAGTGAGTAATTAGTGCTCACACCCACCCATAAAAAGTTCTATGGCCATGCATTATGGTTTGAGAGGTCTCAATCCATACTATGTGCTAAAATTTATTGTATGAGCCATATGTCTCATTTTAGCACATAGTATGGGCCTTGACTGCCAATACCATATAGGATGGCCGAGAAAATTTTCAAGGGAGAAAAAAGTTATACTCTCCCCCACTTGTGCAAAATATTGTGGCCATCCAATATAGTTTGGGAAATCCTGACCCATACTATGCGATAAAATGGATTGTATCGCTCATACGTCCCATTTTAGCACATAATATGGACCTTTGATGGCCCATACCCTATGGGGGATAGTTTTGTAACATTGAAGGGTTGAATTGATGGTGATCACTCCCATCCGTGGAAAGTCTTGTGGCCATCCAATATGTTTTGGGTGGTCCCTAAGCATACTAAGTGCTAAAATGGACCATATGTCTCATACGGCCCATTTGAGCACATATTATGGGTCACAATCGTCCATACCATATCGGATGGCTATGAAACTTTGTAGGGATGGGATAATAGTTCTCACTCTCGCCCATAAAAATTCTTGTGGCCATCCAATATGGTTTCGGTAGTCTCAAACCATACTATGCACTGGATCGTATGGCTCATACGATCCATTTTTGCGCATAGTATGGACTTTGACCACCCAAACCATATTGAATAGTTATGAGACTTTTCATGAGTGAAGAAATAGTACTCAAACCCACCCATTTAAAGTCTTATGGCCATCCAACATGGTTTGAGAGGTCTCGATCCACACTATGTGCAAAAATTTATTGTATAAGCCATATGTCTCATTTTAGCACACAGTATGGGCCTTGACTGCCCATACCATATTGGATGGCTCAAAAAATCTGTAGGGGTGGAAAAATTATACTCTCCTCCACTCGTGCAAATTCTTGCAGCCATACAATATATTTTGGACTATCCCGATCCATACTATATCAAAATGGGTCGTATGGCTCATACGTCTCATTTTAGCGTATAATATGGAACTTGACTGCCCATATTATGTGCCCATACCATATGAGATGGTTGTGTAACATTGCAAGGATAAATTAATGGTGATCACCCCATCCATGCAAAGTCTTGTGGCCATCCAATATGTTTTGGGCAGTCCCTAACCATACTATGTGCTAAAATACATCGTATGTCTCACACGGCCCATTTTAGCACATATTATGGGCCTTGATTGTCCATACCATATCGTATGGCTATTAAACATTGTAGGTATGGGAGAATAGTTCTCATCCCTACCCGTGCAATGTCTTGTGGCAATCCAATAAGGTTTGGGTGGTCTCGAACCATACTATACGCAAGAATGGGTTGTATGGCTCATACGGTCCATTTTAGCGCATAGTATGGGCTTTGACCACCAAAACCATATCTAATAGCTATGATACTTTGTACAAGTGAGTAAATAGTACTCAACTCCACCCATGCAAAGTCTTATGGCCATCCAATATAGTTTGAGAGGTCTCGACCCATACTATGTGCTAAAATTTGTTGAATGAACCATATGTCTCATTTTAGCACATAGTATGGGCGGTGATTGCCCAGCCTATGTCGAATGGATGGGAAAATTTGCAGAGGTGAGAAAATTATAATCTCCCCCACTTGTGAAAATTCTTGTTTCCATCCAATATAGTATCCAATATGGTTTCAGTGGTCTCAAACCATACTATGTGCTAGAATGGGTCGTATGGCTCATACGGCAAATTTTAGTGCGTAGTATGGGCCTTGACCACCCAAACCATATCAGCTCTATGAGACTTTTCATAAGTGAGTAAATAGCATTCAAATACTCCCATGCAAAGTTTTGTGCCCATCCAATATGGTTCACCCATCCAATATGGTTCGGGAGGTCTTTGCCCATATTATGTGCTAAAATTTGTTGTAAGAACCATATGTCCCATTTTAGCACATAGTATGGGCCTTGACCGTCCATACCATATTGGATGGCTAGAAAATTTGCATGGATAAAGTTGATCACCATTTTACCACCTGTACAAATTTTCAACCATTGGATATGATATGGATGGTCAAGGCCCATACTAAGCGCTAAAATGGGTCGTATGAGCCATACAGTCTATTTTAGCACATAGTATGGGCCGAAACCATTCAAACCATAATTGTATGGATGTGAAAATTTTCATGGGTGGGAGTGAGCACCATTTCTCCACCCGTGAAAATTTGCACAGTCATTCAAGTTTAGGGTTTATGGGTTAGGGTTAAGGGTTCATGGTTAAGGATTTTGGGTAGCCATACGATCCATTTAGTGCATAGTATGGATGGGGACCACTCAAACCATATTAAAGGGATGTGAAGCATCATTCCCCCACCCGTGCAAATTTTCACAACCATCCGAGTTTGGGATTTCTGGGTTAGGGTTTAGGGTTATTATTTGGGGTATAGAGTATAGGGTTTAGGGTATAGGGTTTAAGATTTAGGATTTATGGTTCAAGGTTTAATGTTCAACGTTTAAGGTTTAAGATTTATAGTTTAGAATTTAGGGTTTATGGGTTAGGGTTTACGGTTTAGGGTTTGTGGTTTAAGGTTTAGGGTTTAGGGTTTAGGGTTTACAACGCATAGTATGGATCGAAACAGCTCAAACCCTATTGGATGGCGATGAGACTTTGCATCAATGAGGGTGAGCACCATTTTCCCACCCGTGCAAAGTTTCACGGTCATTTGATATGGTTTGGGTGATCATACTATGCACTAAAATGGACCATATGGCTCATACAACCTATTTAGTGCATAATATGGGCCTTGGTCACCCAAACTACATTGGATGGACACGAGAGTTTGCATGGGTGGGGGTGAGAACCATTATCCCACCCCTAAAAAATTTTACAACCATCCAAATTGGTATGGGCATTCAAAGCCCATACTATGTGCTAAAATGGGTCGTATGAGCCATACAGTCTGTTTTAGTGCATAGTATGGTTCGAAACTGCCCAAACCATATTGGATGGCCACAAGACTTTGCACGGGTGGAGGTGAGAAACATTATCTAACCCCTACAAGGTTGTCCAACCATTTATTATGGTGTGAGTAGTAAAGGCTCATAGTATGCGCTAAAATGGGTCGTATGAGCCATGTGGCTCATCAAAATGCATGTTGCAAAGCATATGAGGAAAGAAACAAGAAGGTTAAGGTGTCATCTCAAGAAGAAAAATCACTTGAGGAGGATGCAAGTCCACCCAAAAAATAGCGACACGTGATCTATGAGACCAACTCACGCTTGCGAATAAGCTTTTGAAATTGTAACGGGTATCAATGGAATGCGGGAATTGGCATTGATGAGCTTCCCAATGACTCCAATGTGATGCTTCTTGTCAAAACATGGGAGCATGATGCGCAACAAACTCTTGGATTTGACAAATACAATGTGCATTCTTTGATGTGGGCCAAAAATGCAAAGCAACGTAGAGGCCAGGAGACGTAGCATGTATGATCAAAAAGGGTTTGAAAGAAGTTTTCCTTGTCAAAGAAGATAACTATAAATGCTACTTATGGGTAAAAATCAGCCCACCAAATGGCCAACTCATGTTTGTGGCTGGTTGGTACATTCCTCACTATGACTCCAACTTTTATGCTTGCTTGGATATGGATAGAGATCAGCCCTTTGTTGAACTAATAAGAGACATTGCTCGGTACAAAACCAGGGTGATTTCATTGTCTTTGGAGACATGAATGCTTGCACAAATACATTACAACACGACACACAACAAGTCAACATGCCGCATGTTTCAAGAAGAATGGATGACTCATACATATATAATCAAAGTTCTAATGATGCAAAAAAAACTATATCTCTATGGAAAGTCACTTCTACATATGTGCAATAGTACTAAAATGCTCATTGCAAATGATGTATCTTTATGGCAAGGCACCAATGACTTTACATGTAGAAAGCACAATGGTAATAGCGTCATTAACTATATGTTGTTTTTGGAAGCCACTCTAGAATGCATACAAATCTTTACACTTAGTGAATGGAATCTGGAATTGGATCATAGGATGTGATGTATTGACCTCAAGTATGGTAAAATACCCGAGCATGTAGCCTCCAATCATGATGTGAATCATTTGTGTCTACGTCTAGACTTCCAACAAGCACTTATATATGCTGATATGGTGGACCAAATGTTAAGCATGACATAGCATCAAGAGAGCCCAACATTAGAATGCAAGTGGAAATTTTTCAAAGAAGTAATTTTCTCTTGTGCAAAGGAATTCTTTTCGGTGAAACACGTCTTGCAAAAGGTCTAAGAAGGGTAGCCCCCTGCACTTTAGCATGGCATGCCTCACGATTGGAGTATAAATTGGATCAAACCTTTGCACAAAGGAGGAGATGTAAACAATGTGAACAACTAACACCCTATAATGGTTGGTTCTTTGATGGCAAAGTTATTTGGATGTATCATGGAGATGAAGATAAGTGAATAGGCTGAAAAGAATGACAAATGTACACTTGGCCAAGCACATTTTTGAAAGCATCATAGCACTATTGATCACCTTGTTACTCTTCGAGCTCTTATGGAAGCGTCTCGATTGAAAGGAAAAAAGTTGTATTGTTGCTTTGTGGATATTAAGAAAGCTAATGAATGGTCTTCTTAATTTGACTTCTTTGGATGCTATTATGTCACAAAGAAGTGTCAACATGGATACAAGGTTTCTTGATAGTTTAACTCATGAAATCTAAATTGTGTGCCACACAAGACATAGTAGACACCATGAAATTCTTCATCAAATAAATTCAAGGGTCAACAAAACATGTGAGGAAACAAAAATTGCAAAGAAGGGTGCTTTTTCTAAGCTGTACATGGAAAGGGATAATATGATCCATGGAAGGTGTGAATGATATATCATGGGCCTTAGGAAGGACATTTGGCAATAGACAAATTAGATAAAGGAGTTCAACAAGACTATTGAACCTGATATGGTAGAGACTTGATTGCTTGAAGCTAAAATAGCCTTCTCAAAGTGCATTCTTTAGAGGTTAGGCTACAAGGTGGAGGTTTTCAATTGGGCAATGATAGCTAGAACCCTAGAGATAATTATTTTTTTAACATGTGCAATCTTTTGCAAGTAGGAAAGTTCACTTTCATGTGTGGAAATTCTTTCTCCATCTCCAAAAATAGGAGATGCATGTCTTTAGTTGGAAACACTACAAAATCATCCACAAATATACCAAAAACTTGTGCAAAATCTCACTGAAGATCTCTTTCATACATCTTTAAAAGATTTCTAGAGCATTACTTCAATGACATTACTAGAAACATGAAAGGTCACCATTCAGTGTGATGAATGTCATTTTTATCCGATCTTCTAGTGTTATTTTTAGCTGATTGAACCCACTGTACCCATTGATGAAGCTACAAATTTCATGGATTGCTACTGTCTCATCTAGCATCATATATCTGAATGGAAAAGGAAAAGAATCTTCGATGGTCTAAGAATTTATCTTTTTATAGTTCACACAGACCCTTAGTTTCCAATTCTTTTTCGAAACTACCACTATAAAAAACAACCAGTCGCTACTTGCCACCTCAATAAATAATGAGTCTTGCATGCACTAAATTTTGGATTTCTTCATTAACCTTCTTGAAAGCAATAAAAGTACAATTTTGAGTGACGATGACCAAAGCTCTAATATTGCACCATCATAGAATAGAAAAGGACAATGAAACAAATCATGATTGAAACACAAGAGAGATGAGAGACCATGTTATTGCTACAAAAATATTAACAAGTCAATAAAGAGAGAAGACACAAGAATCTTGGAAAAAAAAAAGTTTTTCAAGTCAATCTTTCTCTCTAGGCAAAATTATCTTCAAGTAGTTCCATCACAAAATTGATTTTCACCACAATCTTACAATGTGCCACAAAAAAATTGAAAGATGCATTTTTTAAAGAAGATATCCATTCTTGGTTTCAACAAACAAGAGGATATGACAAACACCAATAGACAACGCTATTTTGATAGTGTTACATGGTTTTATTAACAGAGCACATTGGTGCGACCAAAGTTGGTGGATTTTGGGAGGTGTGTTGTGGTAGTGCTATGGATGCTGAGAAGTGAGGGATAAAGGGCTAAAGCAGGTATAAAGACCCTAGGCATGCAGATGGAACGGAAATGTATGTATAATGTGGTTTCTTAGGACAAAAAAAGTTTCAAAAAGGGCCAATTTGGGTGATAAATTTGAGTGTTCAGAGTGATGGGTTAATGCTTGGAGATGTAGTATTTGAGGTGCTCTAGAAGCCGATTCAGACAACTTCTTAAAAACAGAGCCATGCTTTGCAAGTTATGGCTATCTAGAAGTGAAATGCATTGCAGATTCTTGATGGATGGGGCAGATGAGGAGAGGTGTCCAAGGTTGGTTTAAGTAGCTAATTGGAAAGTTGTGCAGCATGCCAGTCCTTTTGGATTAGGAATCTGTTCCCAAATGTGCAAGATATGGTTAGTTGAAAGATTATCAAGGGCCAGTTATGAGCCAACTTGATTGCATGGGAAAGAGTTCTAACTAAAAGATTTTGGCCTTGACCAAGTTTTGAATGTATTGTGCATTGAATGGAGCTAACAAAAATTGACAGCTTGTCAAATGGAACGACAAGGGCCAATATATAATAGGCTGAAATTTATGCCAGGTGACGGCGGTGCGATGCAAGGGGGTTTTCTCTAATTTTGGTCGCCTAAGGTTGTGAGCTCGGAAAAGTTGAAAGGCGGTCGAGGAAAAGGAGTTTAGAGTTGGGAATAGTGGCATAGGAGTTTAGAGTTTAGTTCCATTTGACAAGTGATAGCTTGTCAAATGGAACCACAAGGACCAATATATAATAGGTTGAAATTTATGCCAGGTGACGGCGGTGCAATGCCAGGGGGTTTTCTCTAATTTTGGTCACCTCAGGTAAGTTTTGAGCTCATAAAAGTTGGAAGGTGGTCAAGGGGATTGGATCAGCAACCAAGAAATGGCAGGCCTAGAAACTTTGGGGGGGGGGGGGGGGGGAGGTTTTTTATGAGTGTTTTTTTTATTTCTCACATGGAGCTTTGGGGGCTTAGGATCTTGGTTCTTTCCAAAATTTCCACATGGTGCACACACATATCCCATATGCAAAAGGAGGCCTTGTAGGCACATGCTATGAGGCAAGAATGGGTGCACCATTTGGAAGCAAAGGCTTGGAGAGAAAGGGAGCTCCCTAGCAATGGTGTGCTTGTGGGCAGTCCGGCGGGGTGCTTCTCAAGGCAGGTGTTGGCGCGCTCAACGGCATTTCACGTGACTGGTGCCTCGTGGGGTAAGTGATGATGTAGCACTATCTACAGCTTGGTCTGTGGGAGCCATTTCCACGAAACCTCTTAGCAACCAAATCGTTTATTGAATGGAGAAGGACCCAAAGTGGTTGTATGGGCTCTATGACATCCCCCAAGGCTCAAGAAGGTGATTCACATGCGAAAAAGTGAGAGAGGGGTGCCGAGGTGTCCAAGTGGTTCCATGAATGCTAAATGGGGACTACTAAGTGGATAAAAAGGGCTAAGAGAAGCTTCCTTGAGTTGCACGAGCAAAAGACCCCAATTTTTATTTTTATTTTATGCAACTCCCTATAAGAGGGGTTTTGTCCAAGTTGTAAAGGATTTTTTCCAATTCAAGTTTTGAATAGGTGAACAAGAGGAGCAAGCAGAGGATTTCTGTGCACACTTCATGGTGCACTTGTTATCAGGTTTTGAAGTGAAAGCTAGCCATTTCCCCCCGTTTTGTGTCGATTCCCCACTCCCCCCTCTTTCTTTTGGCTTGTGTGCTTTTCTTTGTAGTGTCAGTGTGGCTGCATGTAGCCCCGAGTCACGTCCGTGGTTTACAAAGTGAGAGAGTGAGAGAGATAGGTGCGTGTATGCAAGTGGAACAACAGTTGTGGATGTGTCGTATGTGTTGGAGCTTTCTAAGAAGCACGAGCATGTGTAGGTGTACTCAGACGAGTGTTGTGTAAGTGTGCCATTGTCATTTTGAAGGTGAAAACTAGTAATTAGGGGTGTTGTGTTTACCCTCGATTATAGAGAGGCATATATTGTGTGTTCCGGGTGTGTATCACCTTCGCCCTTTCCACCTTCAAGTACCCCCATGCAGTACACTAATTGCTCCTAATTTGGTGAAGAAGTGCAGTCTCTTGCATCGATAAAGATGGTGTCATGAAGCTATGGTTCAATTTTCACACGCGAGGAGAATCTTGATGAGTGTATTGCTGATTTCCAACTGTATATGTTGTCATTATGGATGTCGAATGAAGACCACATGATGTAGACTTTTTGATTGGTGATGCAAGGTATAGCTAAAGTATGGTATGACACATTGGAAGGCGAGCTGAGGTAGGCATGGCCGGCTCTATAGGCTTGATTCTTACACAATTTTTCCATGGAAGCATCTTCAATCAAGATGGATGCGAAGCTCAGAGCTCTCAAGAAAGACGTAAGTGAGGATTTTAAATTTTTTTAAGATCATTTTGAAGCATGTTGGGTAGAGTTAGCGGAAACCATGCAGTTGGCCAACAGTGAGTATTTCAAGCTAGACAAATTAATGTCGTGTCTACATCAAAAATTCCAAGAAAAGTAGATTTTGAAAGTCCCAAAAACCACAATGGTGCAATGGCAGTTGCACAATCAAAAACCAAATTGATAAAGAAAATATTTGAGTAGGGTGTAGTAGGTTACGAGGAATTGATTCCTATTCAACCTAAGAGCCCCCGAGAAGCTATCTAGGAAGAGAACCATGGTAGCAAGGGTATAGCTATTGTGTCGCAAAATTGGGTGAAAACGGTTCAAGACTTGTATAAGTAGATATAGTAGGAATTAAGATTGAGTGTGATGGATAGGATTCAACCAAGAGGAGCAAGAGACACGGTAAGACCATTGCCTGGTAGGTGCTATAACCATGGAGAAGAATGGCACTTTCCACCAAATTGACCCCAACCTCCAAGAGAGAGAGGAGGTATGTACCCTCTATTTGGTAGAGGTGGAGGGCAAGGGCAATACAATGGTGAGAGAGAGAGAGAGAGAGAGAGAGAGAGAGAGAGAGAGAGAGAGAGAGAGAGAGAGAGAGAGAGAGAGAGAGAGAGAGAGAGAGCAAGTAGGTTAAAATCAAGTGCAGCCAGCCCCGATGATGGTGGTGAGATCCCTAGGGTAAACATCATTGGAGTGGATAAGCAGGAGGTTGAAGTGTTGTCTAGCAAGAGGGAAAGAGCTAAAAGGGAGATAGAGACCAAGAGGGAAACCAAAGCTCACAAGGGTAGAGAGCAACATGAGATTAGCAAGAGAAGAATACGACTAGGAGATTTTCAGTTAGGACACGACTACCCCGAGTATGATTTGGTAAGTGATGTCCAAAGTCAAAAAGATAATAAAAATTTTGGGCAATTTTTAGCTTTAAAGCCCAAATCAAGGAGCCTAGTGGTCCACAAGCATCAGAACAAGGCTACCTAAAGCTAAGGGCAATGTGCAGGTAGTGCAAAATATGGCCTTAAGGGTGGCCAGTCCGGTTGATGTTCTTCCCCTTGTGGATGAGGTCATTGAGAAGCAAATGTAGGTACATGCTTACATAGATGGTGGAGCACATGTATGTGTGATGATAGAGGTGTCCATGAAGGAGACAGATGTAAAAGTGATAGCTAGGTCAAATGTGCAGATGAGGATGGCCAAGCGTATTAAAGCTAGGTGTTTGGGTGTAGCTCAAGACATGAAAGTGAAGGTGATTGATAAAGAATGTTTAATTGATTTTTTCTGATGTAGGTAGGTGACAATGCATACCCTATCATATTGGGGAGGCCATGGCTTCTGGCAATTAAAACCAAGCAGCATTTTGAGAGCAGGGTGTTTATCTTGCCTGACCGGGAGAAAGGAAGGTAGATAGTGCTAGATTTGAAGTCCAAAGAATGTCATGCTCATCATATGGCAGAAAAAGATAAATACAATACCACAACTAGCTATGAGTATGAAACCCATACTACATATGATGAAGGATGCACAAGTACAGTGTGGAACAAGAGTGAAGATGATATGTTGAAGATTGATGTAGATTTTTTTGGTCTCACGGTGGAAATTTCTCATGAGAAAGAGGACGTGCAACCACAGGTTCATTGTATAGGAGTTGAGGAGGTAACAGGTATGCTGAGCAAGGATTTTTCCAAGTAGAAGAAGAAGAGTTATGTGCAGCTATGTGCATCTTATCCAAATCTTTTTGCAATGGAGTACAAGGATCTGCAAGGTGAAAAGGGAGTGGAGCACAAAATTATTCTCAAAGAGGGATACATGTTGAAAGCACAAAGGTTGAGAAGACTAGGGGAGATACAAAAAGAAGCCCTTTGGCAGGAGACAAACAAATTGTTGGATGCACATATCATCTACCCTATGAAGGAGTCGAAGTGGGTTTCTCCAGTGGTCATCACTCTAAAGAAGAACAGGAAGTGAAGAGTGTGCATTGACTACAAACCATTGAATGCGGCCACAAAGAGGAACCACTACCCGCTGCCATTCCAAGATGAGATCTTGAATCAGGTATCTAGCCATAACAAGGTATTCAATTATGGATGGATCTTTAGGGTATTTCCACGCAGATATCGCGCTTGAATGCCAGTTAAAGACTACATTCATCTCTCCATGGCGATATTTTTCCTACCACAAGATTCCATGAGGGTTGGTAAATGCTTATGCTACTTTTTAGGATTGGATAAACTAGGTATTTGGTCCCTATTTGGGTAGGTTTATCTCAGGGTATTCATGGATGATATTGGCTTCTATAGCTCTAGAGCAGAGCACTTGTCAAAGTTGAAGTTGTGTTTTCAAAGGTTGGATAAAGAAGGATGTCAATTGAATCCAAAGAAAAAAAATATAGCACAAGCTTAAGCATCATTGTTGGGCCATCTGGTGTCATAGAATGGAGTCAAAGTGGATCCAAAAAAGGTTAAGGCTCTAGTGTTGATGGAGCCTCCCTGGAGTGCTCAAGGTTTGGAATCGTTTTTGCATAAATTAAAGTATTTGTCACAATGTTTGGATGTTTTCCCAATATGTGGATCATCTTCAAAAGAGGGCTCAGCAGGCTCATGGGTTTCTATGGGATAATGAAGCTCAAGAAGTGTTTGACAAGGTGAAGGGAATTCTATGCCAGCTACCTATGGTGGTCCACCCAACCAAGGGGAAGATTTCTATATTGCTTTGATAGTAGGTATGGTGGCAATTGGAGTGGTATTGTTGCAAAAGGTGGGAAGGAGCTACAAGCTTATTCACTTTGAAAGCAGGGTAGTGAGTCCTTGAGAGGTGACCTATAATGAAGAGAAACAATGGGTGATGGCTTTAGTCTCTGAGTAGGATATTCAAAGTGTGTCTGATTGTACAAAATTTTTATGTGTTGGCAGCTAACAATCTATTTCTTAGAGTGGTATTGCACTTGAAGCCAGGGAAGTGGATTATGAAGTGCGTGATGGATCTACATGAGTTCAAGTTTGAGTTTAAGGTCGACCATACTAGTTGGTCTTCTTTTGTGGAAATTTTGGTTCACAAGGAGGTCAAACTGCCAGATTATCCAAGGGTAGTGCTTACAGAACGGTGATACAAAAACCAGGTAGAGGTATGGTGATACGAGATTCATAGGGCAAAGTGATCTTTTCAAAGGCCTATGACTTTGAGGATGTTTGCACAAACAATGAGGTGGAGTATTTTACTATATATTTGGGTTTGAAGTAGTGCATGCAATTGAAGAAATACGAGCGGAAGTGCGACGCGAGAGAGATGCGAGAAGAAGAGCACGATGATATGGTGAACTCGCTCTACTGTAATGTGTAGAGCATAGTGAGTTCTTATTAGGTTTTAACAAAAGAATATTTGTACATACCTGGCGGCCTGCCCACTTACCTAGGCGACCACATTGGGCTTTATACCCCAACAACCTCCCACTTAAAGTCCAATGTGGAACTTTAGGTGAGAGAAGCTACTATACAAGCTAATATACAAGAGATGTAGAGAAGTGATGTACTTCCCTACACCTAACTGCTTGCGAAAATGCGCAAAGCTCTCTGAGGGAAGTCCTTTTGTAAGTAGATCAGCAGGACTTTCTGTGGTGTGAACTTTGACAAACTGAATTTTCTTATCCTCGATCATTTCCCTGATGAAATGATATTTCACATCCACATGCTTTGTCTTTGAGTGATAAACTGGATTGCAAGCTAATTGTATAGCACTCTGACTATCACAATATAACACAAGCGTCTCTTCTTTGATTCCCAAATCTGCTACTAGTCGATTAAGCCAAATTGATTCTTTGCATGCCTCTAATGCTGCAACATATTCAGCCTCTGTAGTAGACTGAGCAACACAATCTTATAATCTAGAATGCCATGATACTGCTCCACCAGCCAATGTAAATACATACCCTGATGTAGACCTTCGGTTGTCTAAGTCACCTGCATAATCTGAGTCTGTAAAACCCTTTACACTTAGCTCTTGACTCCCATAGCATATACGCATACTCTTTGTAGCTTTCAGGTATCTCAATGTTCCTTTCACTGCCTCCCAATGTTTCTTGCCTGGGTTTGACATGTATCGACTTATTACTCCCACTGCAAATGCAATGTCTGGGCGAGTAGCAATCATTGCATACATCAAACTACCCACTACAGATGCATATGGAATCTTATCCATTTCAACTTGTTCTTCCTCAGACACAGGACAATCTTGTTTTGCTAAGTTTCACATATGGTGGCAGTGGAACACTCAATGCCTTTCCCTTCTCCATATTGAAACGATGCAAAACCTTATCAATATACTCTGTTTGAGATAACCAAATCAACTTCTTTGATATGTCTCTCTCAATGCGCATACCAAGAATATGACTTGCCTCACCCATGTCTTTCATGTCAAACGATTTTGCCATCTTTGACTTCAAAGCTGAAATTTCTTCCAAGTGCTTGCCAGCAATCAACATGTCATCCACATACAAAATAAGGATCAGCCAACTGTCATCCTTAGCCTTATTTGTATATAGACAGTGATCGAACTCACTACGTTTGTAGCCTTGAGAAAGCATAAACTTGTGGAACTTATGGTACCATGCCCTCGGTGATTGTTTTAAGCCATAAAGACTCTTTAACAACTGGCATACCAAATCTTCCTTGCCTTTCTCAACAAACCCTTCTGGCTGCTGCATGTAAATTTCCACATCTAAATCACCATGCAAGAACGTTGTCTTGACATCCATTTGGTACAACACCAAATCTAATATGGCAACCAATGCAAGAAAGCATCGCAATGTAGTCATCTTGACCACCGGAGAGAAGACTTTATCAAAGTCAATGCCTTGTTCTTGCTTAAAGCCCTTCGCAACAAGCCTTGCTTTGTACTTTGGCTGACTATCATGAGTGGTGATCTTATACCTGTAAACCCATTTACAAGGTAGAGCCTTTTTGCCCTGTGGTAATTTAACTAGCTTCCATGTTTGGTTTTTATGCAGAGTTGTCATCTCTGACTGCATGGCCAATTGCAAATTCCCGGAGTCCTTCATTTGCACTGCTTCCTTGTAACATGAAGGCTCATTGCAATCAGTCAACATGACATAGTTCATAGATGGAACAAACCGATCAGGAGGTCATGAGATACGTCCCGATTTACGCAAAATAGGTGGTTGATGCTCAGCCACAACCTGTGGTTCCACTCTATCATCTCCTTGATCCTCTTGAGCCCTGACATTTTGTCTTGCACGTGCAGGTCCATCTTCTTGGAAGACAACTCTTCTAATATCCTCACCCCTCTGGTTGAGAATGAAATTTGGCTTCATTAAAGTGAACATCATTGCTGCGGATAACCTTTCTGGATTCGGGATCCCAAAGTCTGTACCCCATCTCACCAAAACTACCATAACCTAGAAAGATGCACTTTCTACTCTTTGGCTCAAGTTTGTTCCTAAATTCCTTTGGAGCATGAGTATATGCCTCACAGCCAAAGACTCTGAGATTCTTGTATGAGGGCATTTTGTCTGACCATACCATCTCTGCCCCACTGAATCCTTCTGTAAAACCTTGCTAGGAGATCTATTTATAAGATGAACAGCTGTTGATACAGCTTCATCCCAAAACCCATTTGGCAGTTGTGCATTAGACAAAATACTTATGACCTTCTCTTGTATGGTCCTATTCATCCTCTCAGCAACACCATTTTGAGGAGGATTGTAAGGAGCAGTAAGTTCACGTTTTATACCTTTTGACTCACAAAAGTCCTGAAAGGTCTTTGAAACATAATCTCCACCATTGTCAGTGCGTAAGCATTTAAGCTTCTTGCCACTCTGATTCTCCACAAGTGTCACAAACGTTTTGAAAACAGTAAACGCTTCATCCTTGTGCTTGAGAAAGTAAACCCATACTTTCCTCGAGTAATCATCTATAAATGTCATAAAGTAAGAAGCTCCCCCTAGAGATAGGTTAGGCATAGGTCCACACAAATCACTATGAATAAGTGCCAACTGTGTATCTCTTCTACTGTTTTTATGCTTATGTGGCTGCTGTGTTTGCTTACCATACAGACAATGTTCACAGAGTTCAAAATCATTAAATGAAAAGCCAGGAAAATAACCACAAGGAGACAAGATTTCCATTCCCTTCTTGGACATATGTCCTAACCGGCTATGCCACAAAGAAACGTTCGGCTGCTCGGTTACATTGATTACATTTTTAGAGACATTTGATACATAAATCATGTAAAGTCCTCCAGACTTTACTCCATGTGCTACTGTCATAGAACCCTTGGATATCTTCCACATGTTCTGTCCAAAAGTGGTGACGTAGCCAGCATCATCAAGTAAACCTGTGTTGATCAAGCTCTTTGTAATTGCGGGAACATGTCTCACATTTTTAAGCGTGAAAGAAGAGCCATTCTGAAACTTCAATTGAACATCTCCAACACCTAAGATCCCACATCTCTGCCCATTGCCTAGCCGAACATTATCTTTAGTGGTCACATAAGAGGTAAACCACTCCTTGTTTGGAGACACATGAAGTGATGCCCCTGAGTCTATAATCCAGTCACTCAGTGCATTTCCATCAGATGTTGTAAGAAGAGCTGACTCCATTGTATTCTTCAAGAAGTAGATGTCTCCTGACACTAGACTGTCATCCTCTGCAATAGTGTTGTCACATTTATTTCTTGAATCTTCATTGAGGACTTGTTCTTCTCACCATGGTCTTCAGCTTTCTCTTTGCCTTTTTTTTCTTTCCATTCTCTGCAGTCTCTTTTCATGCGACCCTTCTTGCCACAATGGTAGCATTCTATGTCACTCTTGCCTTTAGCACTGCGGGACTTGCTACGAGACTGATTCCTCTTTCCACCTTTGTCCTTTTCTTTGGTCCTTCCCCTGACAACTAAGGTTGTTCCTTTGCTTTTGTCCATTGTCTTTCTGTTGGTTTCTTCAGTAAGCAGACTGCCTTCTACACCTGCTATGGTCAAACCATCTGGAGGTGCAGAATTACTCAAAGCTGTGCGAAAAGTGTCCCATCTTTCCGGCAATGTGATCAACAAGAACATATCTCTAACAGGTTCATCAAACTTGACACCTTGAGCTGACAACTGACTGTAGATGATGTTGAATTCATTCAGATGATTGGACAGAGGTGTCCCTTCTTTCATCTTCAAGTCAACAAGCTTCTTAAGCCAGTATACCAGTGAAGCTGCACTCTGCTTCTCATAAAGATCACTCAACTTTGTCCATGCTTCATAAGTCGACATCTCGTCTGCTACATTGAAGTAAACGCTTTCTACCAAAGTTAGCATAATGGTAGAAAGTGCCAATTCATCCATTTCGCTCCATTCATCTTCGTCCATATCTTCTGGTTTTATCCCCTTGAGCTTTATAGGTTTTATCTGCTTCTTTTGTACCAACACGTGCCAAATCTGATTCTTCCACAATGGGAAATTGGTTCCATCTAGCTTCTTGATATTGTAAAGAGCAGTGTCCTGTGATCAAGCCATAGCTACGCTTCACAGTAGTTTACTTTCTTGGGAAAAATTCGGCAGAGTTTCTCATGTAAACTGACCTCTGAACCAATATCAACCTGTCAAATGAACCAAGAAAGCTTTAGATTCTGCAGAAATTTCGGCAGAGTCTCCTTTGTAAAATGGCTCTGGTGTACTCAAAAAACAGACCAAAAACAGCTCAAAAAACACTGTCTCTCTAACACTGTAAGCTGCGGGTAAACCTGTCCTACACCTGTACTGGATCTCACTATCCTGTCACTGTCCTGTAAGCATAGACTGTGACAATGCCTCAACGGCAGTAAAGCAAAGATGCAATCCCAACTGTCTAACTCACAGTCAATACATCCTAGCTGCCTATCTAAGGGTGCTCGAGGGATCGCTCCAAGACCTGTATCACCGAAAGGATCTCAACATTTGCCCCCAACTCAATAAAACCTCACTCGACCCTCAACAAAGGCTGCAGTAAATCTGACAGTACATAGACTTCCCACAAAGTCATACATCCACAAATTTCCCACTGTATGCTGTAACCGTTGCGGTGGTTGTTTGCTGCGTGACTCACAGCCAGCAAACCCTCAACAGACATACATCATCTCTGACAATACATCCCATGTGAAAGTACTTGCAATGTCAGGATGAAATCTGGAATATCAAGCAGCAAACACGAGCTACCTCATGAACTAGTGGATGTCGCCTACAGTCTGTGTGTAGGTGCACCCGTGTCGTATGTGACACGCCTCCAAGAACTGTGAGCCGTCCTTCCTTGTGTAGACAGGCACAAATCAGCACTCTGGAAGTGTAGATATCCTCAGTACTTGCAGTCATAGCCGAAACCCCAAATTTGCAGAGTCGGATCTGCACCCGCCAAGACCACGTAGTCGAAAATGGCCTGCGCAGAGCTTTGTCGAAGCCAAATGGTGGCCGAGATGACCTCAGAATGAAATTCTGAGAACACCAAGCCCTTTGGGTGCTCCCACAAGATTTGGGGCCATGTCTTTGTCTGTCGAATCTCACTCCAATCTGAGCAGGTAACTCTGGCTACCTGCAAATGCTGCCCCGAGCCTCGATCTAAGCTCTGATACCAGTTGAAGGAGTACAAGCGGAAGTGCGACGCGAGAGAGAGTGCGAGAAGAAGAGCACAACGATATGGTGAACTCGCTCTATTGTAATGTGTAGAGCATAGTGAGTTCTTATTAGGTTTTAACAAAAGAATATGTGTACATACCTGGCAGCCCGCCCACTTACCTAGGCGACCACATTGAGCTTTATACCCCAACAGCAATTTGGCATATCCACATTGATGGTAAAAGGGGATGCTTTGTTAGGCATCAAGTAGTTTCTAGGCCAATGGTAGGTAAAATGGGATTCATTGAAGCATTGATTTTTGGCCATTAAAATGTTGTTGAAGTTTTTTGAAGGAATTCACTTCAAGCATGTTAAAAGAGAGGAGAACTAAGAATCAGACCACCTTGCAAGAAGCAAAGTATAGGTACATGTCACAGGTTTATATGTGGCCCCAGCCTTATGCAGGTTGTGAAACTTTGAAGGAGATTGAATACTTTTTGAGCAAAGGCCAGTGTCCAAAAAGCTTATCCAAGCTGCAAAGGAGGAGAATGGTGCACAAAGCTTGCAAGTTTACATTAAGAAGGGAGAATATGATGGTCTATGGATGGGATGAAGTATTTTGGAGGGTGTTTATAAAGAAGAAATTGGGATGGTGTTGCATCAATGCTATGAGGAAAGTGGGCATCAAAGTAAAGACCAACATTTGTTTCAAATTTAAGAGCAGGCTTTTGGTGGCCTTCCATAGTACAAGATGTGCACTTTTGGTGCAAAACCTGCCATGAATGCTAGACTATGGGTGAGAGATGATTGATAGCCTAGTCAAAGAAAGCTACCAATGCCCAAAACTCTTTTGAGATGTGGGGTTTGGAACCATTGGTGCTTGTTTCTGATAGAGGATAGGGATTTACAAGCAAGATCATGTGGGCTTTGGTGGAGAAGTTGTGCATTCAGCATCCGTTCTCTTTGCCCTATCATCCTCAATGCAATGGTCTAGTGGAGAGTGCAAATGTGCAAGCCATAAATATGCTGACAAAGTATGCTTACAAGTAGGAATCAGAGTGGAAGTTGAATGTCAAGAAGTGTTTATGGGCATACCGGACATCATACAAAGTGGCTACCAATTTCACTCCGTTCGAGTTGGTATATGGTAAGGAAGCAATGTTGCCAGTGCATAATACCTAGATTCTTTGAAGGGGGCATGGCGAGTCAATGCCACACAACAAGAGATGTTATAATATTGGATTGTCAATCTTGAATATTTATGGATGAACAAGAAAGTAAAAACCGACTATTATGTAAAGCATCGGGAGAAGATATTGCCAAGTTCAACCAAATCTTGCTAGATACGAAGATAGAGGAAGGAGACCTGGTGATGAAGTATGAGATCTACTTGGAATTTACCTTCCAAAAGAAGTTCAATAAGAAGTGGATGGGTCCTAAATATTACAAAAAGATTTTCCAAATGGGACCTATTAATCAGCACAGTCAAATGGCAGGATGCTTAGAAACAGGGTAAATGGGGTGCAACTTAAGTTGTACTTTGACTCTACTTTGACAAGAGTTTGGTACCCAATTTGAGTTAGATTGTAACCAAGGGGGTTAGTCAACCCATCTAAAGAGGATTGCATGTTGTGGACATGCATCTTTGTACATATTGTATGTATGGTCCTGCTTTTTTCAATTTGTTTGAGTGCTAGCAGAGTGTTACAGGTTTCAAGTTCAATAAAGTTGTTTTTTAATCAGCATAAATTCTCAACTAGGGGGTGGGCAATGATGGTGCACCAAAGTTGTTTGATGCTGGGAGGTGTTATGTGCAATGATATGGATGTTGAAAAGTGAGGGATACAGGGCTAAAGCAGTTATAAAGAACCTGTGCATGCAGTTGGAAGCAAAAATGTATATATAATGTGGTTTCTTAGGCCAAAAAAAGCTCCAGAAAGGTCCCATTGGGGTAGTGGATCTAGGTTTTCAAAGTGCTAGGTTAATGCTTTGAGATGTAGAATTCAAGGTGCTCTAGAAGTCAATCCAGACAGGTCCTCAGATGGAGCCACTGTTTGTACGTTATGGGTGTCTAGAAGTGGAATGCATTGAAGATTCTCAATGGATGGGGCAAATGAGGACAAGAATCCAAGGCTGATTAAAGTACGTAAATGGGAAGTTCTCAAGTTGTGGAGCATGTCAGTCCTTTTGGATTAGAAATTGGGTCCGAAATGTGCAAGATATGGTCAATTAAAGATTACGGAGGGCCAATTATAAGCCAACTTGGTTGCATGGCGAAGCGTGCCAATTGGGAGATTGTGGGCCTTAACCAAGTTTTGGAATGTAGTGTGCATTAAATGGAGCTAATAAGACATGACCACTTGTCAAATGGAACCACGAGGGTCAAGATATGACAAGCTGCAATATATATGCCAGGTGACGGCGGTGCAGTGTTAGTTGGTTTTTCCTAATTTTGATCGGCTTGGGTTGCGAGCCTGGAAAAGTTGGAAGGTGGCCAAGGCAAAGGAGTTTAGAGTCAGGGAAAGTGGATTTTAATGGGTTTTATCGGCTTGAGGATTGGATCAGCAAGCAACAAATGGCAAGCCTGGAAACTTGAGGAGGAAAAATGTTTTTTATGAGTTTTTCTTGAAATTTCTCATGGAGCTTTGGGAGCTCAGGAGCTTGGTTCTTTTAGAAACTGCCACATGGTGCACGTGGATATCCCATGTGCAAAAAGAGGCCTTGTGGGTGCATGCTATAAGGCTAGAATGGGTGCACCATTTGCAAGAAAAGACGTGGAGAGAAAGGGATCTCACTAGCCATGGTTAGCTTGTGAGTGGCCCTGAGGGGTGCTGCTCGCCGGTGGGTGTTGGCACTCGGTGGCATTTTTGGTGGCCGGTGGCCCACAGGGTTAGTGATGATGTGGGATTGTCTACAAGAGTTGTTCCCATGGTGACTCTCAGTGGCCAAATCTTTTATTGAAGGGAGAAGGACCCAAAGTGATTGTCATGGCACCATGACATCCCCTAGGGCTCAAGAAGGTGATACACATGCGGCAAAGTGAGACAAAGGTGGCGAGGTGTCCAAGTGGTTCCATGAATGCTAAATGGGGACTAGCAAGTGGATAAAAAGGGCTAAGAGAAGCTCCCTTGAGTTGCACAAGGAAAAGACCCCACTTATTTTTATTTTTTTAAATGCAACTCCCTATAATACTCGAGGGGTGCACCTTTAAGAAATTATCCGTATAATGTGCATTCAAAGGCTATTAAAAAAACCCCTTTACTTACATGCTTAAGGTAATTAAATACCCCTTTTTTTCTAAAATCAATCAGAAACCCCCTTCTGTTAATATAATCATGTTCAAATTCTAAAATTTTGTCAGTGAAAAAACCCACTCATTTAAACTCACTTGGTACTTTACATGTCTAAGAGGTGAACCCCCGAGCTATAAGAGGGGTTTTTTCCAAGTTGTAAAGTCTTCTTGCCGATTGGAATTTTGAACGGGTGCAGAAGAGGACCAAGAAGAGGATTTCTCGACACAATACATGGTGCTCTTATAGCCAGGTTTTGAAGTGAAAGCTCACCATTTCCCTCCCTTTTGTGTTGATTCTGCACTCCACTCTCTTTATTCTAGTTTGTGTGCTTTGCTTTGTGGTGTTGGTGTGGCTATGTGTAGCCACAAACCGGGAGCATGGTCTGCAAACTCTGTGTGTGTGTGGGTGTGTGTGTGTGTGTGTGTGTGTGTGTGTGTGTGTGTGTGTGTGTGTTTGTGTGTGTGTGTGTGAGAGTGAGTGAGAGAGAGAGAGAGAGAGAGAGGTGTGTATGTGGTGTGGAACAAGGGTTGTGCATGTGTGGTATGTGCTGGAGATTTTTGAGAAGCGTGAGCATGTGTGGGTGTACTCGTTATGTGAGTTGTTGTCGTGTCAAAGGTGAAAACTAGTGGTTAAGAGTTTTTGTTTACCATGGGTTGTAGAGAAGCATATGTTGTGTGTTTTGGGTGTGTATCTCCTTCTCCCTTTTCAACATATAGAAAACAAAATTTTGAGATAAATACCAAACATTTGATAATTCATACTTAGAATGAATTATATATTATCCAAGGAAGAGATGTTAGACCTAAAAATGATATAGGTCCCTCCTAAAATATTTACATCTACACAAAGTAATATATTGAATATCTATATACATGACAAGATAAGAGAGTGATAAAATTTAATCATCTTTATTATACCATTGTATCAATAAGATGTCCCAAAAAGTTAAGATTAAATAAACATACGTTTTATTATGAGCTTAGAGACGGACTTTTGAACTTAAGATAGAGTGAAAAGCTTCAAAAGGCTTTGCACCAATTTAAATTTTCTAAGTTGTTAGAATTTGATAGTTTTGACCATGCAGCTGTGTGTAGAACACCCAAAAACCCTAGCCATATGTCTGATTTTGACACTCAAAGATGGGATTTTAGACCATAAAAGGTCTTGAAACTACTCTAAAGGGTCATACACTGATGTGAGACCCTTTTGAGCACCTTTGAAATATAATTAAAAAAATTTTGCCATATGATTGCATTTAAAATGGCCCAAAATTCTAGAAAAAACTCTCTATACGTACTATGTGCCCATTGCAAATAAAGAGTTGTTTCTAGGGTTTTGGGTCATTTTTTTACGTAACCATGAGGCTAAAATTATGAAATTTCATTTTAAAAGCACTTAAAAGGGTCTCATGTTAGTGCAAAACCCTTTCAAGAAGTTTTGAGACCTTTTTTTAAAAGCACTTAAAACGGTCCCATGTCGATGCAAAACCTTTTGAAAAGTTTTGAGACCTTTTTTGTTCAAAACCTCATCTTCAAGTATCAAAATAATAAATATAGGCATTCCCTTCTAGGGTTTTCGGGCATTTTGATTGTGGTGAAAATTATCAAATTCTAACAACTATAAAAGTTTAAACTAGCCCAAATCCTTTTTTAATCTTTTTACTTCATAACAAAACATGTAAATATTTACTCTCAAGGTTTTTGAGGCATTTCAAATGTAATTATGAATAAAAAATATCGATACTCTATGATGATCATAACAAAAATGTTTTTGAGGCATTTTGTTATGATGATAAAAACTCTATGATTTTACACAAAATAGCTTGTCAAATTCTAGGTCACATTCACATTTCTTTTGTTAAGTATCAAAACAAAGTGTATCCAAATTAAATAACAATGAGATCAATGTTGTAATTTTCTCTTGTTAGTTTATATTTCACTAAAAATTAAAATAAAACATTTTTAAAATATATTTGATTGCAAATTGGATTCTATATTAAATGTATTTATTGTCATCTTTATTATCTTTTGAGATGAACTTTGAGGTCATTATGCACGGGAATATCTTCGACATGCACATGAGTTAGTACAGGTAGTCTTTGCTCTCCCCAAGGAAAGCTAGATGATTGGGTTTCACGTCATGAACCAACAACATCTTTTCAATGGTAGTAAGAGCATAAATCAAAAATATACTCTATACACTATCTTCCTTTTGTAAGTGGAAAAGTCATATTTTCAATCAATACTTTCATTATTAGATGTATGGCTCATGAAGTTTTTTTTTTACTTGAAAAAGTTTGCTCCGAGTTTGGTAAAAATATTGTTGGCATAGTCTGGATTTATTATGTATCTTTGAATTCGTATTGGACGTGAACCGGCTTTTAATGGTATTTGATGCCAGCATATCTTTGGATCAACACCCTTTAGATCCATATTCTCCCAAGCGAGCACTAACACTTTTGAAATAATGCCTTGGCCTTTTTCTTAATCTACAATTTTAGATGCATATTGATTTGGACCATCTTAGGATCTGCTTTTGAGCCTAGATTCCATTCCTTTATTTATTGGTCATCTAGTAATAACCAATTTGGTCCACCTTCTTTTTGTTTTTCCAATGATTTAATTTCCTTCTTCTTATGTATTCCTACTGCATATTCATCAAAATTATTCTTCATATCAATTGAGTCTGCCTCTCAAATTAGATTGTGTCCTATTACAACCAGGCATGTAATTTTTTCATATTGCCCATGTGCTCGTCATCTGGTTTGGCCTCCTCCGTAGTCTAGCTTTTTGGATCTCTAGATGACCTCCCATCCTAAATCACTTGTCTTTCATCAGTATTTCACTCAGTGAGTTTTTTTGGATACTATTATCTATGGCACTCTACCCTTTTGCAGCCCATAAGTACTGCATTGAAGTCTATCTCATTTATGGAAAATATGTTCATGGACATCAGCATTCTTTTGATCTTCTTTATTCCATATTTCGTGCATTTCTCTTCTAGCCTCATTTCTCTTTTCCATCTTCCGATATTGTTAGTCATAACCTAAATTCTTTTATTAGGTCCTTGGACCGTTAATGTTTGGCCTACATAGTCATTAATGGCTCTTGCATTTTTTAGCCCTTGCCTTTTTGATAGCATAATATATGTCCCTTGCACATCTAATACCAAGAAATTGGTTTTGAGCTTCTCAAAGCCTACCATGATCTAGAGAATTTTAATTAGATTAATGGCTTAAACTATCCGCTCCTCTGCTATTTGTATTTTGAAAGGAATTGGTTTCATTTCTTGGATTCCTAGCCTTTGTCTAGTATGCTCCACTAAAATGTTTGATGAAGGGTTAAGGTGAATGGGGTAATGTGCCATTCATGGCATATGGATGACTACAGTATGGTTATCTTGGGACTTGATATTGGACACAAAGTACAATAGAGTATAGTTGCAAAATGAAAGATTGACTTACTTATATTCAACATAATGTGCCTCTATATAGGCATATACAAAGAGACAGCCTTTTCACACATGAGCACAAGATGTGGTTGCCTATGCACAAACACAAGTTTCTAGCCTTTACACATGGGTTGTGAGGGGTTCTTCACATTGGCTATTGACACATGACTTTTCTAGTGGAAGATATTGTTCACACAAGAGATGCAACAAAAGCCCGCATCCCAACAATCCTCCCCTAAGTGATTTTTGGTTGCATATAACTCACAAAAGATTATCAACCCCTCAAAAAACACTAGGGTGAGGCACACAAAACACAAACCTCCCCTAAAACACAAATCTGCCTCCCCTAGACACAAAGGGTGTAGGCACACAAAATATCAGGGTGTAGGCACACACACACACAAGCCTCGCCTGGCACAAATAAATGGTAGGAACACAACGATCTTTTGGAACCCACGGGTAAGATCCACAATAATCCTCTACAACACAAAGGGCTGAGAAAAATAGGGTAAAGTGCACACAATCACTTGAGGCAATCTTACTCTAGTTTATCACATCCTCGAGGATAGTGTCTTGACCTCTCACAAAATTTTGGATAAGTTGACAAAGACTCTGGATAAACAAAGAGGTTTGTGCTTGGTCTTGGTCCCTTTTTATGGTTTTTGGTTTGCCTATTTGTTTGGGTGATGTTTTACTTGGAAAATTGTCTCCCTTGCTTGTACACTCCTTGAGCTCATATTAGAGAGGTGCATGCTCTTCATAGTTTTATAGCCATATTTGGTGAAGTTTGAAAGCTTTGATGCCTTATGTGTGTTGTGTGTTCTTTGTGGAGATTTAGACATGAAGATCATATTCAATCCTTGATACTTTCAGTATGCAAGAGCAATTAACAAGGGTAGATGCTTCAAAACAAACTTTGAAGCCAAATCAAGAGCAAGTGTGTAAGTTTCTTCTTATTGCTTCATAGCTTGAGAGGACACGGTGGGAACCAATGCTTGTGGAGCCTTATACAAAAAGAGAAATTTTTGGTTTTGAATCGGCCAGTGGGAACGAGCGCTTTTACAAAATTGTTTGTTTGAAAGTCGGCAGCTTGATATCGTAAGCATGTGAGGGAGAGAAAAAGATACAGCGGGTATAGCAGCACGCATGTGATATACAAGGGGAGACGTGAGCTATCGAGACTCGGTCATATTGCCCATGTGATCTTCTTCTTGTTTGGCCTCCTCCATAGTCTAGCTTTTTGGATCTCTAGATGACCTCCCATCCTAATTCACTTGTCTTTCATCATTTTTTCACTCAGTGAGTTTTTTTGGATACTATTATCTATGGCGCTCTACCCTTTTGCAATCTATAAATAATGCATTAAAGTCTACTTCATTTATTGAAAATATGTTCATGGACGTCAGCATTCTTTTGATCTTCTTTATTCTATTTCTTGCATTGCTCTTCTAGCCTCATTTCCCTTTTCCATCTTTCAATATTGTTAGTCATAACCTAAATTCTTCTATTAGGTCCTTGGACTATTAATGTTTGGCCTACATAGTCACGAATGGCTCTTACCTTTTTTAGCCCTACCCTTTTTTATAGCATAATATATGCCCCTTGCACATCTAATACCAAAAAATTGGTTTTGAACTTCTCAAAGCCTACCATGATCTAGAGATTTTTAATTAGATTTATGGCCTAAACTATCCGCTCCTCTACTATTTGTATTTTGAAAGAAGCTGGTTTTATTTCTTGGGTTCCTAGTCTTTGTCTAATATTCTTCACTAAAATGTTGATGAAGGGTTAAGGTGGATGGGGTAATGTGCCATTCATGGCATATGCATGATTACAGTAGGGTTATCTTAGGACTTGATATTGGACACAGAGTATAATAGAGTATAGTTGCAAAATGATAGACTTACTTATATTCAGCATAATGTGCCTCTATATAGGCATATACAAAAAGACTCCTTTTGACACATGAGCACAAGATGTGGATATCTATGCACAAACACAAGTGGCTAGTCTTTGCACATGGGTTGTAAGGGGTTCTTCACATTGGCTATTGACACATGACTTTTCTAGGTGGAAGATATTGTTCACACAAGAGATGCAACAAAAGCCCGCATCCCAACAATCCTCCTCTATGTGGTTTTTGGTTGCATATCACTCACACAAGATTATCCTCCCCTCAAAATCCACTAGGTGAGGCACACAAAACACAAACCTCCCCTAGAACACAAATCTACCTCCCCTAGACACAAAGGGTGTAAGCACACAAAATATCAGGGTGTAGGCACACACGCAAGCCTCCCCTGGCACAAATAAATGGTATGAGCACAACGATCATCCGGAACGCACGGGTTAGATCCACAATTTTCCCCCACAACACAAAGGATTGAGGAACATAGGGTAAAGTGCACACAATCACATTGAGGCAATCTTACCACTCTGGTTTATCACATCCTCGAGGGTAGTGTCTTGACCTCTCACAAAATTTTGGATAAATTGACAAAGACTTTGGATAAACAAAGATGGTTGTGCTTGGTCTTGGTCCCTTTTTCTGGTTTTTTGTTGCCTATTTGGTTGGTGATGTTTTACTTGGAAGATTGTCTCCCTTGCTTGTACACCCCTTGAGCTCATACTAGAGAGCTCCATGCACTTCATAGTTTTATAGCCATATTTGGTGAAGTTTGAAAGCTTTGATGCCTTGTGTTGTGTGTTCTTTGTGAATCCTTAGACATGAAGACCGTATTGAATCCTTGATGCCTTCACTTTGCAAGAGTGGTCAACAAGGGTAGATGCTTAACTTTGAAGCAAAATCAAGAGCAAGTGTGTAAGTTTGGATAATTCCAACAGCAATGAGGGCCAGTTTTGTACCAAGAATAATTTTTATCTTTGTAATGCCCATTGATTGTAATGTTTTCTCCCAAACATGTACCCATTATCATTTTGTAATTTTGAAGATATCAATGTTATGACCCTAAGATATAATCCTTGTTAGTATTACAATAGTTTCAAAGGCTTTGTGTAACTAAAACCTAGCGTCAAGGTATAAAAGGCAGTTGTATAAAGTTTTTGAAGGCATTATTATAACTAAACCAAGGAGATAAGGTTCTCTTTTATACACTACATTTCTTCTTCTTTCAATTATGAGCTCTATCTCTTTCCATGGCACCACACAAAATTTTGAGGGCACCATTATTTTACTCTCTTCGAGCTCTACGCATGGATATCTTCATTGCAAGAACTTTGCAAGGAATGAGAAACAATTTTTTCAACCTTCCAAGTTTCATATCTCACTACCTGAGTGTTGTATTTCTATTTCATTGATTGTACAAGGTTCTTGACACTTAGGAGAACCTAGTAGGCATATTTGATATCTAAGTTGATGGCGTGCACAATTAGCTTGCATGAGAAAATTGCATATTTTTTTGGTGTCTTGATTGTGATTCTAATGACCTAGTTCTATTTTAGATAGCTTAAGGATGTTGTCTATTGAGTTTGAAGTTGTCTAGATTTTACTTGATGGTGGATTTTCTTGTGGACGTGTGAAGGGATAAGAAGGAAGATTTCAGGTTTTTGGTAGATAGAGCCTACATTGAACATCAAAGTGAAGCACACTATGTTTAGATGACAGATCGACAATCTCTTGGCATGCCTCTATGCCCTAGTTGAGTCACTTGCTTCCTAGGATTGATATTTTAATCTTGGTTCTATCTGATCTTTCTAAGATGTGATAGGTGTTGACCCTTGGGTGGGGGACATTGGCACCGTTGTTGGGGAACGAGTTCCTAGACTACTGTGAACATAGTCGAGTTAAACATAGTTAGGTAGATTAGTAGTACATAGGGTATGTTTGAAAAGGAGATCAAGGTTTCCTTGGTCTTTGTTTTGTGTTATTGTGGTGATTTTCTTGCCACAAGAATGTTAGTCGGATAAGGTAAGTGTTTTTTTATAGGGCTAGAGCTTGGTGCAAGGATTTATTGATTGTTGCATTGGTGAAGTATGGACTAGGCAAGAAAAATGCGAGAAAAAGGAGAAAAAAATATAGTTTAGTTACGGAATTGTTTTTTGAGTATTTTGAGCTTATTCTAAGTTGATTTATTTCGTCTAAGGAGTAGGGTAAGTAGACAAGTTCAACAAGTACTTCATCAATCTAGATCTGCATGTCGTTGAAAAGATCTTTTCGTTTAAAGTAGTGAAAGTTGGATGATAGTGCATTCTTGAAATTTGGTGACTTAAGGCACATAATACATGCACAAGAGTGTGTGAATGCATAGCCACAATCAGATTTCTCAAAAAGTAAGTCATAAGCTTTTGTGAGGGAAAATCACAATTTTCTCTTGCTGATCTAAACTAGAGACAATTTTGTATTTGGGAATAGACCTCTATGTTTAACTTGCTTGACTAAGCACATGAATAAGTTTTTTTGTGAGTTTATCTATAGAAAGTGAGAAAGAGACAATCAAAATGGTGTCAAGAGAACTAACTACTTGTTGACTCCAACCTACAAGGCTAAAACAAGATACAGGCTAGTAGTTGTGACTAAAAGAGAGTATAAAGATCGTAGACCTAGAAAAAGGCAAAAACTTTCATTCCTGGTGGAATCCAAGAAAAAATTGCGATTTTTTCTCTTCTTCCAGTTCTAGAGCTAAGAAGCTTGCAAGGTTGAGATCATGCATTCACCTTAGTCCAAGAAGGCCATCCGTCAAGTCCAAAGTAAATCTAGGCATCAAGAGTGAGTGTAGAGCCAAAAGTTGGCTTGCAGACCTGGAAAAGTGTTAAAATTGTGCTTGTGGTCATATCAATTGTTTAAAAAGGGTCAAATTGGTATTTGCATTCTTGAAGAAGGGTAGAACACCTTGGGATTGACCAAATTTTGAAAAAGTGGTCAAAAGAAGAACTGGGAAAAAAACTCATGATTTTTCCTTAAATTTTTGCTAGAAATAAATTTTTTGGCTAAATTTTGCACCAAGCCTCTATCTTAAGCTAAAAACCACAACCATAGTGTTAAAATGGTATTTGGGCATTTTTCCAGTTAGCGTGGGAAAGAATCACAATTTTCTCCTAGTTTTCTACTATTTCAATTATTTTTTGTCAACTCTTGCACCATAGGAAGATCTCAATGCAAGGAACATACCCATATAGTCAAATCTGGAATTAAGTCTGTCTGCATGAGATTAGGCTAGTTTCCATGTGAGGAGTAGACCAAAAGTAGGATAGGTGACCTAAGACCATCACAAGAGTCGAAACTTTAGAATTCTTGCAAAATTGATTTTTGGGGAGTGTCTGGTATGCCTATAAGAAAGTCTAAGTGAAGATTATCTCAAAAGCCTAGGAAGGAGAAAATTGTGATTTTCTTCTACAGAATGCAAAGAGTGAAAATTTGGTTCCACCCACTTAGGAGAGTCATGTATAGCAGTATTAGGCCTTGAGATCAAGGAAATTGTGCATGAAGTCTTGTGGTCTACTCAAGTTGTGTATACATCAATTGCCAACTTGACATAACTCCATCAGTGCTCTAGTTTGTGTTGCAACTTGTACATGCAAGGAGATTGGTGTAAGAGGCAAGTTGAAGTACAAAACATTCTAGGTAATAGGTCAGGTTTCAAATTCATTTATTGTTCATGTTCTTGGGATCAGGAGCTTGGTATCAATCACGTTGGATGGGGGGAAAGAGGAACACACCCGAAACCCAAACAGTTTGCCTCTCTATAGCCAGGATAATCATTGCACCCCAATCCACTAGAGTTCACCTTCAAAACTCACACAATTGATAGAAATCCACACTGGTCAGGTCTGTTTACGACCGTGCCGCAGCACACACCACTCTCTCTCTTTCTCTCTCACACACACAAAGGTCTGAGGAGGCACACACATCTCGAACACCGACACCAGATTGTCGGTATGGAGCAAAGAAAAGAAGGCGGAAAAGGGAAGAAACAGCACCAAATATACACACATTTTGCTTCAATTATGACAAAAGAACCATAATCTACAACACTAGCAAAACCTGCTACAACCGGCTCGGCATGAAAACCTCGAGTAAGAATAAAAAGAAAGGCAATTTTGGCTTCACCTCTTGTGCACCTCTCCATGTTGAGAGCATGGAAAGCAAAAGAAAAAAAAATAGCCTTGATGTCGCCTTTGTTGGCTCCAAACTATCCCTCCACAACTCTCTCCAAACTTCTCCTCCTCCAAAACCGTCTTCTTCCTCCCTTGGGAGCTTGGGAACACCCCTCCAAACTCTTCTCCTCCCTTGTGCACCAAAACCGGTGCTTCTTCTTCCTCCTTGGCTCTCCCAAAAGAGCTTTCCCCCCAAAACTGTCAAAAGGGGGGGCCCTCTGGGTGTGTGAGGCTTCCCCTCTCTTTTTTGGTCGAACAAGCTATTTTTAGACTACTTTTGCATGTGAAACATCCTTAATTGCGGCTCTAACTTGCCCCCCAAGCACTCACATCATCCATCTCTTAGGAGGGGCACCGACGATGATGTCAGTGCTCCCACCTTTCTCCTCAAAAAATGGTTGGCCACATGGGGCGTGGAACAACACTCCCATGTCATCATCTTTCAAGATCTTGCAGCACCACCACCTTGCCACCACGGTTCACCATGGCCGCTCACTGAACATCCCCCACCTCCTTGCTAGGCCATGCGTAGAGCTTGCAGCACCACACAGCTGACCGCCATAGCCTGCGTATACAGGAGCTCCCACCTCCTCTCCTTGTGTCAACATGAGGGCTCACACCCCGGATTATATACCCCGCCTTCCTCACTTGAATGCCTGTATGTGGTTCATGCATCGGTGCCACGTAGCGGCAGCCCGTGAGCCTCCATCCCAAGGCCTTCAAAGCACAAAAAAAACTCCCAATTTACTCCAAAAAATCCCTTCAATGCATTGTCTTTTCTTGCTCACTTGTCCACTTTTCAAGATGCAAAGCACCATTGAAACCTCGCATCCCCGACTTCATCTTGTGCAAACCCCAATGCTTTTGGATTTTTCCAGGCCCTCAAGCAACACGCCTAAAAACTGGGAAAAATCGGCAACTGCCATCATTTGCAAACTTCAATATCGGACTGACTTAATGCTCTATTGATGCGCTGTAAACTCCTACGGCCCTCGCTTGCCACATAGAACACATACACAACTTGGCAACGCTTCAAGAAACTGAGATGGAACATTTACCGAGGTGGTTAACTCGGCACGAACGTGGGCACCAAAAAAACTTCGACCGTCCATATCTTGGCATCCAGGACTCAGATTGCCAATCTAAAAATACCAACACGCTCCATACATCAAGCATTACACACCCATAACTTCAAATTGTCTTGGACCACTTGGAATCACTTGGCCTATCCGTCTCGGATCTGCAATCGCTTTCAACTTCAAACCCAAATATCTTACAGTCTACAGCTTCGTTTGATGATTTGTTTGGACATGTTCCTTCAAAATTTCAAGTTCTACATATTTAAGCCAAGAACCAACACCTCGGACATCCTTCACCTGCCACCCTGGAAGGCCCTATCTGGAGCCGTTTTGGCCTATAAAAGCACATAAAGCATACATCTCCATTGTCACTTGCCTGCCCAGGCTCTTCCCATCTGCTCTAGCCCTCTGCCATGCATCTATAAGCATACACATCATTTCTTGTGCCCTCTGCTAGGGTCAACACACTTTGGATGCACCATCACTGCCCCACCCCCTTGTTGAACATTCATGTTCAACCAAAAAAAAGCTTTATTCTTCTACCAATAGCAAACACTATCCAAAACTGGGAGCAAGCCACAAAAATCCTACCATATGTATAAGGCCCTCCTCTTGCCAACCACTACCAAACCTCAAGTGGGTTGCCCCACCCCCTGCATCACAGGGCTTCCACCTGGATCAAAAACTTTGCGCAATGACTCCCTTACCTTCCAATAGTGCTTCACGCATGTCAGCAACCATCCATGCACACAGTATACCCAAAGCACTTTAGTATTTCTTTGCACACTTACTTGCCTCACGAATATATATGGAACTCTAAGCATGCTATTTGACCCAACCAATGCATTTGGCCCTATAATCACACCATCTGCACTGACCAACAATTTTGACCCTCCCTCCCAACCATGTAAAGCAGAGTACATCTCCATGGAACTTCGTATCTGGCAGATAACATACCTCACTGATGCACTTACAAGCATACACTTCAGCCATGTATTGCATACCTCTCTTGACATCTTGGACACAACTAGGAAATCTCCTTCATCCACCGCCGTATGACATGCCTACTTTACTGGACTCTCCACCTCCTCTGAACTCGTACACTCCTCTCTGCTAGCATCATCAAGATCTTCTTCTTCAACCATTGGCTCCTGCTCCTTCAGCACTTCATCTTCAACTACCTGTTCTTCGATTACCTCTTCTAGTGCTTCATCATGCTCTACCAAAGTAGAGAGAGACTCTCCCCGCACCGCATCATCCTGGTCCTCATCCGTAGGCAAGACCACATCCGCCCAGTGGGAAAACTCCTGCACCATTTCTACCTGCATGTCCTCATAGGTGGACATAGACTCCTCCACTTGATCCTCACCAGGAACATCAGCATGCAATACTCCTTGCTCCTCATACATATCCACTATATCTCCATGCACATGCAAAAGATCATACTCTTCATACCTGTATAGGGTTGACTCTGTCTCCCACTTGTATCAGCATCCAAGGAGCTCCACTCACTTGGCTCAACCTCATCTCTTGACTCCAACTCAAGGATATCCTCCAGCTTTATCGCCTCAACTTCATCTGAAAATTGTACCCTTTGGTCTTTACCATTCTTCCAAGAATATAAAACATCCATACCTTGATTTGGTACTAATTCTCTTGCCCGATTTGGAATTGCCTCCACCTCTTGCACAATTGGAGCCACCCAAATTGGCAACCTCAGCATGGGAACCACCCCATCTCTTTGCATCCACAAAACCCTGGGTTCTTCCTGCACTGGTACATTCCTTTCACCACTTTTGTCTCAACTCTCACTACTTCCATTTGCTTTGGCATCACCACATCTGGCAAATCCTGCTTGGTCTATCGCTTCTTTAATATCTTTTCGGTCCGGCCTCTTGTCAATTCCACCACCTCAGCATATGTCACATGCCCATCCGTCTCCACTTTATCCCTGACCTCCTCATGTAGACAATCAAAAAACTTTCTCAATTCTAGAAAATCAACACTTTGAGTACCAGTTACCTCCATCAGCTCTCGCCAAAGGGCTTCGAATTCCCATATGAACGCATGAAAACTCCCTTCCAACTTTTGCTTTAGATCATCTAGCTTTCTCTTTACCTCATGCATCTACACCGCTAGCATGTATTGGTGTCAAAAAGCAGCTTCCAAAGCTTGATAGTTCATCTTTTCCTCTTCTGATAATCCATCATACCACTGCTTTGCACTTCACCAAACCAACAGTGGGAAAATCTGCACTGCACCTTCTTCTCTCGTCAACTTGTTTTCCAACACAAATAAGCCATAATCATGCAACTAGGCTTTTGCATCTTCCACCCCACTGAAAGTAGGAAAACCCGTCCAAGCCATTTTGCACCATATCTGCTTTTCAAAATCTCCGCTTCATATGCTCCAAAACCATAACTTTGTCTTCAAATAGGAGCCATCAAGCTCCTCAGTGGGGGCACTAGAAGATGGATGGGGGGAAAGAAGAACACACCCAAAACCCAAACAGTATTGGTAGATTATACATAACTCAAAGACAAAGTGAAGTATCTCAGAGACGGTATATATTTATCAAAGCTAAAGATGATTTAAAGAAATCTTTGAATTGTTTAAAGAGTTAATCAAATCATTTCATTGAGCCTTTGAGGCTATTGTTGTATGTAACAAGAGTGATGTAGCTCCTTATAAACCATTTTTGTAAATTGAACAATATATTAATATAATGGTGGGTATATATAGGGTTGTGACCCTCTAGTATATATACAATCTTGTGTGCATATTCTACACACTTTGGGGTTGCACTCTCTGAGCATCGTCTCTCTGTTCTTCTCTTTCTCTGTCTTCTCAACATTTGATACATGCTAAAGTAGTGACTTCATATGCCAGGGATGGTGATATCACGTTTGCCTGTAGAATTCCTCCTGATTACATGTCTTTGAGAGGTGGCACTTCTCTCTGTTGGTTACTAGATGAGGATCCAATTTTCCACATCACACGGCATTGTGAGTGATTTAGCACCTTCTCTAGTGGGAGCTTTGGTTGTCTATACATGGCGGATGGTTTGGTGTTTGACATTACACATGCTGGAGATGTTTACTTGTCATTTTCCAGTGGTACCTCATACATGCTACGACATGTGCACTATGTTCCTACCTGAGATAGAGCTTGATCTCAATGAGATAGTTAGCAGATTGTGGGTGTTACACACTGCTTAGAGAGAAGTATTTCTAGATGCATTGTTACTCATTAGTGATTGCCAAAGGAGCCCGTAGTGGTTTGGTATATCCTATGCATGGGTTTGAGGTACGATATACCATGGTCTTGGTTTGTTGATGGCATGTGATAAGGGAGAGATGAGACGTGTCTCCTTTGTGGGTGATCTCACCATGCTCACAAGATATAGCATTTAGCTATGTAGGACGTGCCACTAGACTCTGTAGAGACAAGAGATAGAGTGGTAGTGCTCTAGTGAGACTTATTAGGTGTTGTCAGAGTCTTTGCAGGTAGAGGTAGAGTGGGTCTGCACCCTAGAGATACACGCAGTTATGAAAGACATGGAGTTCTTTGATATGCTCATACTTGAGAATGATGAGTTGGACACACAGTACCACCTATGAGTGAGAGGAACGTAGCCATCTCAGTGATGGCATTGACACATCCATATGTGATGGGTAGTCCTAATGATGCAGTACATGCAGATAGCACAAAGGAGGCGAGTACAACTAGTTTAGCAGAAAATTCATCAACGTTCGAGCATCTCATGGATGACCTACTAGTGTTGACGCCCAACCTAGCAGCTGTAGCGGAAGCATTTGCAACAAGGATTGTCAGTCATACAATGATTGACACTAGAATGATCCATAGTTGAGTTTTACAAACCATACAGAGTTGTCTGTGTGATTTACATGAAAATTTAGCATGGATACATACGCTTGCATATCCCTAGAGCCAATACGATTGCATGTAGATTGTTTGAGCAAGCCAATTGGTATAGGTTGAGAGAGTCTCTTGCCTATTTTCTTGTACATACTAGTAGTTTAGCTAGTAGCACTCACTTATTGGTGCATCACCTTTAAGTGGAAGACTGTGGGGTAAAGGCATTGTGCCTTTGCTCGAGGCTAGACATCCGGTGTTTGGCCACCCAATGTATATATATACACATTATTTATTCTTCATATACACACAAAGAATAAGAAGCTCCTCACCAAATTATTATGCTCCACCCACACAATGTGTCTTCTACTCTTCTCCTCCCTCGCACTCCGCACACACCACACATCGCTTTTGCACCTAGCACTCTCACACAAAATTCTTAAACTAGGTTCTTTTGGCTTTCTTTTGCTCTGTTTTTGTTCAGTCTCAAATACTTTCTCTAATATGACATTAGATAAGGGGTTTTTTGGTTGCTAGGAATTATCTCAAGCCTATGATAGATTAACCATACAGACCTTTAACTTCTTATGGTTTTGATCTCTAACTCTGTCTCTCATTTTTAGAGTCACTACCCCCTTTTTTGCTTGTCGCTTTCTACTTTGCTTGCACTCTCAAAAAAAATTTCAATTGAATTGTTGTCTCTAACTTTGATCCACTTGAAGAAGGCAAGACCTCCATAATGTTCATCGTCACTTTACCCCTTTGAGGGTAGTCTAGGTACAAATGTTTATTCCACATACTCCACAATATCCACCATAATCATTCTTTGCTTGAGGGGTTTTGACCACAAAGTTCAGTTGGTAAGTAGAGCACTCCCTAGCTAAATGGTCTCCATGACATTTGAAGCATGGTACAAGAGTTCTCCATTGTTTAGGTTGCTGAGCATATGGTCTTTGAGGATATGCATTTGATCTAGTATCAGCTTGATTACTTATGATCATTAATGTTCCTTGGCGCATAGTAAGACCTTTACTCTGAGCTGCATTTCCCATGACTGACTCTGAAGCTCTAGAGGATGAAGCAACATTCTCCAACTCATGGGATTCCATGACCGGATGAATAAGGATCACTTGGATGGTAGTGTCCGTGGTTTTCCTCTTTGTAATATCCCTATAGTGGTATTAGAGAATTATCTTCCTATTACTAACTTGGATACCCATACCTCACTACTACATTATTTTCCATGGGTAGTGACAGTTGATGGCCTAACAATGGTCTTGGCCTCTCTACACTTGGTTGTGGTTTTGCTGCTTTGTTTTGTTGATACTCAGTATTTACTGACATGTTTGGCTAATATTAAGGGTTAGGATGATAACGCCTTTGTCTAACTTGTCCTCACTTGTAATAGAATTCCTCAATGGCATAGTTTGTTCAGTTGTTCTTAATGGAACACCGCTTCTTCTTAGGATATGACCATGGCAACATGGTGCACTATTATGTTGGGTGGTCTTCTCCACACGCCAAGCATTTGATTCACCTTAATCGTGGTACTCTCTAGTTTTGAATTTCTAACTTCCATTAAGGAAAATTTGGACTCTCAAAGGGGCCCTAAAGGGAGGCTTGACTTTGCCTCTCTTGTCCAAAGTGGGCAACCCGATGAAGTACATAAACACTTTGTCAACACCCTATCAACCATCATATCATTGGAAACATTTAAAAAAGTAGGTTCTAAATCCCCAAACTCCTACAAATTTGGAGTTGATTTGTAGAAGTGATGGCCTCCCCATTGAAGTTGAAATGTGGGGAGAGATTCCATTTATAAGACAAAGTTGTCACATTAAAAAATGGAATCTTCTAAAATATAAGGAATCTATTGGCATGCTATATATCAATGGATAGATCTTGATGAGTACATTCTAAATCCAAAAGGTCCAACAAATTTTGACCTCATTTGTAAAATTTTACCGTGCATCGGTTTTGGACAAGAGGTAGAAAGTCCTTATAGGGCCCATTTAAGAATCCAAAATTTCCCTAATGCTTCCCCATTCTCCTAACAATCTCCTTTGCAGGCTGCTCAGTATTCATAAGTGTCTACTAATGTGAAGGAATTTTCATCGTATTTGATCTACTAACTATAGATCAATACTCTATTGAGACAACATCAACATCATGTGACACGTTTCCATAGATTTGGTAGTTGGAAACTTCTTTTGTGATCTCATCATGTGTCATACACTTTTTCAAGTGCAAATCCTTCTTGAGGTGCTTGTTCTTAATACCTTCAACAAACAACACTACTTGATGATCTTTCTGAGGTTTCTCATGTGGTGGGAACCTCTCAATGTATTGCTTGATTTGCAAGGCAGCTTCTTGGCCTTTTTTACCATATTTTTGTTTGAAGGAATGAATCTGAGACACCATATTGTGTTTGATTCCTCTCATGAAAAACTCCTCGCCAAAATCTTATAGTAGCACTTCTATGTTTTCATAGTCTTCTCTTTTTAGAGTTTGGAACCAAGTTAGGGTTGTGCCTTCTAGGGTTAACCCAAATGCTTCAAACTTGATGTGGAAATTTATGATGTGTTCAGCTCTTAATACATATGTGAATGATGTTGAATGTGCATAGGGATCGCCTGATCCATTGTACATTGAATCCATGCTCAAAGACTTGGCTCAAAGCCTTGTATATAGGGCCTTGGCTCAAAGCCATATCTCATCACTCCTGGAGCTCCTGCAAAAGCTTTTTCATATGGGGGTGCTGACATTCTAGGTGTAGCCCTTGATACTTCTCTCATAGTCACATCTGGCCTTGCCCTCTTAGTATGGTGTGGCATGGATGACACAGTAACGTTTGCATAGACACCTCTGATAGGCTCTGGTTCTATCAAGTGACTCCTTCTCATCCAAGGATATGGAACTTTTGGTACTCTTGAACCTGTACTATGTGTACTCTCTACATAGGGTGGTAATTTTGTGCCTCTCTTCATAGAACTTACGTCCTTTTCCATTGTCTTTTCATAGGCCATTTGATTTAAGTACATGCCTAGAAACGATTCTTCCAAACAATTTTTTTTCCATGTCTATCATACATACATACCTATACTCATGCCCCTTACTATCCACCAACAAATGTCGTTTTCGAGTTCCAAACTAGTAGATATATATATATATATATATATATGCACACACACACACATCTGCTTGATGTTAGTAAGTTCTATTGGGATAACATATTCCTTGATGTAATAGTTTTCCCCTTCTTTGGTCATTAACTTGTACAATCCCACTCTAGGATCATCTACAAGCACTCTCTCTAGCTCTTTAACAACTATGAATCTAGCTCTTGGATCATTCTCTAGAGGAGGTCTCTTGAGTCCTTCATCAATTTTGCCTTTGGTTTTGGTCATTCCCAATGCATCTCCTAGATCAAGATTATCAGTCCTACAATAGGAAACCCATCTCTCGATAATATATTGGTCTCCAATATCAACAGCCTCAACTTGCTCTTGAAATTCAGGATCTCCCAAGTTGTTACAAACATAGCACTTATGATGGATATCTACATAGATACTTACTCCCTTACCATTAGTGTAATGGTAGTAGAGTTGCATGGTTGATGGGAGTTCTGGTCTTTGTGAAGTACCAACTCCATTTCCTTCACTATAATATCTCATTTTTGGTGCTTTCTCGGCCATAAGGATAATGAAATCTGGTTCATAAGAAGTGTCAAAGACCACTTCTTCTTGGAAGGTTGATAAGTGTTCTAAGTTATCTTGAATGATACTCTCTTCAGTAGACCCAAGACTTACTTGATCTCATGGCAGTTTGACATATGGGCAGCCAAAGTGTGTTGACCCTAGCAAAGGGCACATGCAGTGATGTGTATGATTATAGATGCATGGCATAGGGCTAGAGAAAATGGGAAGAGCCTAGGCAGGCAAGTGACAGTAGAGATGTATGCTTTACGTGGTTTAATAGGCCAAAATGACTCCAGATAGGGCTAATAGGGTGGTAGGTGAAGGATGTCCGAGGTGCTAGTTCTTGGCTTGGATATGTAGAGCTTGAAATGCTGAAGGAACAGGTCTAGATGGCTTATCAAACAAAGCTCTACACCGCAAGATATTTGGGTTTGAAGTTGGAAAAGCGATTGCAAATCCAAGACGGACAGGCCAAGTGATGCCAGGTGGTTCGAGCCAATTTGCAGTTATGGATGTGTAGTGCTTGATTTATGGAGCATGTTGGTATTTTCAGATCAGCAATCTGAGTCCTAGACGACAAGATATGGACGATCAAAGTTTTCGAGGGGGCCAGGTTAGTGTGGGTTGGCCAACTCGGTAAATGTGCCAGGTAAATGTTCCATCTGAGTTTCTTAAAGCATTTCCAGGTTGTGTATGTCTTCTATGCGACAAGTGAGGGCTATAGGAGTTTACGACACGTCAATAGGGTGTCGGGTCGGTCAGATATTAAAGTTTGCAAATGATGGTAGTTGTTGGTTAGGTGGCAGCATATGGTTTTGCCCAATGTTTAGGCGTGTTGCTTGAGGGCCCAAAAATTTCCAAAAGAATTGGGGTTTGCACAAGATGGATTTAGGAATGCAAGGTTTTGATGGTGCTTTACGGCTCAAAGACTGGACAAGTGAGCAGAAAAAATCCAATGCATTGAAGGGAGGGCAAAAGAAGGGCTTTTTTGGAGTAAATTGGGGTTTTTTTTAGTGCTTTGAAGGCCTTGGGATGCAGGCTAAGGCGCTGCTGCAACATGGAACCAATGCATGAACCCACATACATGCACTCAAGTGAGGAAGGCGGGGTATATAATCCGGGGCGTGAGCCCTTTGCCTTGGGAGCTCGGGAACGCCCCTCTGAACTCTTCTCCTCCCTTGGCAAAAGAACTCCTCCCTTGTGCACCAACACCGGCGCTTCTTCTTCCTCCTCAACTCTCCCAAAAGAGCTCCCCCCCAAAAAAACTACAAAAATGGGGCCCCCTCAAGGCGTGTGAGCCTTCCCCTCTCTAGTTTTGTCAACTAATCTATTTTTGGACTCCTTTTGCATGTGAAACATCCTCTAATTGAGGCTCTGACTTGCCCCCCAAGCACTCACATGATCCACCTCTTAGGAGGGGCACCAACGATGCCATCGGTTCTCCCACCTTTATCCTCAAAAATGGTTGCCCACATGGGGCGCAAGAACAACACCACCATGTCATCAACTGCCACGCACTGGCGGCGGCGTCGCTTGCCACCTCGGGCCACCATGGCCGCTCAAAACATCCCCCACCTACTTGCTTGGTCATGCACAGAGCCCGCGGCACCAACACAGCTCACTGTCATAGCCTGCGCATACAGGAGCTCCCACCTCCTCTCCTTGTCGATTTTGGAGGAGGAGAAGTTCAGAGAGAGATCTGGAGGGACAAATTGGAGCCAATGAAGGAAACATCAAGGGTATTTTTTTTCTTTTGCTTGTCGTGGTCTCAGCAAGGAGAGTTGCAGAAGCGGTGAAGCCAAATTTTTTGTTCTTTTTCTTGTTACTCGACGTTTCCATGCCGAGCCTGTTGTAGTAGGTTTTGATGGTGTTGTAGATGATGGTTCTTTTGCAATAATTCAAGCAAACCGTGTCTTTTCTTAGTGTTGTTTCTTCCCTTTTCCCCCTTCTTTTCTTTGCTCTATTCCGACAACCTAGTGCCAATGTTTGAGATGTGTGTACCTCTACAGACCTCTGTGTGTGTGAGAGAGAAAGAGAGAGTGGTGTGTGATGCGGCACGGTCGTAATGGACCAGACCGGTGTGGATTGCTATCAATTGTGCAAGTTTTGAAAGTGAACTCTAGTGGATTGGGGTGTAGTGATTATCCTGGGCTATAGAGAGGCAAACAAATCAAAGATCACAAGATGAAAATCATATCAATGTTAGAGAAATACACTGACTTAATGTCTTTGGAGATGGTTTGTAACACTTTCACACACAAAATATATTAAATCAAGATTAAACCCATGTATACACTATACAATCTTCTTAACATGAAATACATGTAGACTCACATTTTACCATGGGGATCTCTTATTTGTATGGACTCTATTCAATGTAAGTTTTCTTGATCATTAATGAATCACCATGGAATGGCGTCATGGAGAGAATCTATGAAAAAATAAACATCTCAAACATAGAAAAATATCATGAAACAAGATAATGAAACAATATCATGAGATCATGAAATGATCATCTCAATGATTACAAATCAACAAGATAATAAATCAATATCATGACCCCATGAAACGATCATTTCAATTATTACAAATCAGCATGAAATAATATCATGGCATAATAAATCAAAACTATAAAATAACAATTATTTCAATCATAACAAATTATCATGGAAAAGCATCATGGCATCACTCTTTCAATCATAACAAATATACATCATGAAACAATGCCAAGACATCATGCAACAAGCTAGCATCTAAGTCATTGTGAGTCAATGTGATATAGTATCATGGCATAATGAAGAAACTCCATAGAGAAATGATTCTTTCAATCATAACAAATCATCATGAAGTTAACACCGTGGCATAGCATCATGGTACAAGAATCATTGAAATTGTAAGAAACCATTACAAAATAGCTATATGGAACAAAAACTCTTTAGATTATAACAAATCATTATCAAAGAACTTCAAGGCATCATAGAAATAAATCTATAGAACAATAAACATAACAAAATATCATGAAACAATATCATGACATCATAAAACAATCATCTTAATCATTAGAAATGAACATAAACTAACAACACGGTGGTACAACCAAAGCATGTTGACCATAGAAGGTGGCATGGGCAGATATGTGCAGGCTAGCAAAAGCATGGCAAAGGACTGGAGCAGCCAGAAAGATCATGGGCTGACAGGTGGCAGCAAAGATGTATGATTGATGCGGTTTACACGCCAAGAAAGGCTCCGGAACGGGCTAATTTGGGGAGTAGGTGAAGGAGATGCAAGATGCAATCTTTGGGTCTATAATTGTAGAGCTTGACCTGCTGAAGGAGCAGGTCCAGATGGCTCATCAAACAAAGCTACAGAACCCAAGTTATTGGAGTTTGAGGTACGGTGCATTGCAAATTCTCATCGAAAAGGGCAGTTAGGGACATGTGGCCCAAGTGGATGTCAATGTATAGGTGCGTAGTGCTTGATTTATGGAGCATATCTGTCTATTCAAATTGCAGATAAGAGCGACAGATTGCAGTTTATGGCCAGTTGAAGTTTTGCCGGGGGCTAGGTTGGTGCCCACTGACCACATGACGGGTCATGGCATCTGGCATTTTTTGGGTTGCGACAGAGTTTGAGAAGGTGCTATGTGATGTATGGAGCTAGCAAGAGTTGATTTCTCATCAAACGAAGACCGGAGCAGAAAGTTACAGCAGTCAAAAATTGGGTGCATTTGTTCAAAATTTACCTCAGTTGATTTTCCCATTTTTTGAGACCTCGGTTCAGAATCTCGGGGAGTCTTGAAGTGCGGCTAGAGCCAGGGGTTTTCAAGTCGACGTGATGAAATTGTGGTCGGGCTTTGCGGATCGGGAGCCGGAACTCAGAGCCACAAATGGCAGGACTTTGGAGTTGAAGGGCACCCTATAGGGTTTTTTTGCATCAAATGGACTTTTTTTTTTTAACTTGGGAGGTGTCCTCACCACAGAGTGACACATGGTGGTCATTAGTGCCACATACAGTGGTTCAAGGGCAGGAGTTTGGGGTATAAGACCCATAATGGGGGCACCCTTTCCATCATGTGCAAGGCGAGCATGAGCTCTCAAGCTATGGCGCTCTGGTCGGGCGCTCTGGGGTGAAAGCCCGTCGGTTTGGACTGCGCCGCTGGCACGCTAGTGCGTCTGGTGGTGCTCATTGGCCCCTGCGGGCAATGTCACAGTGATGATGTGGCACAGCTAAGGGAGGTGCCCCGTGCGCCGACCCCCTTTTGAAGACAAAGATAATGCCCCCCCCCCCCCCCCCCCCCCCCCCCCAATAGCGAGGTCGCTATTGCTCGACTAGGGGAGGGCCCCGCAAACAATGGGCCAGAGAGAGAGAGCCAGTTCGGAGCACACGAGAGAAGTCACAAGGCAAGTCAAGTGAGAGAGAGAAAGAAGGTGTTCAAGGGCATTCCCAAAGGACGGGTGCAAAGGAGAATGGGCGGCCAAATTGAACAGAGAGGTGTACCATGCAAGAGTTACCAAAAAAAAGAAATGTGGCAAGTGCAAGCAATGCAAGGAAATTCCAAAAGGAGCTCAAAGAGAACTGCACGAGCAAGAGAACTCACATTTTTTTCTTTTTTTGGGTTTAGTTCCCGCTATAAAAGGATGTAAACGTTAATTTTTTGGGCCTTCTTTCCCTGAGGTCTTTTTGGGGGAGCCATTGGGGTCTTTTTGGCCATTGGAGTCTTTTGCCTGTGTAGGCTTTTGAACCATTGTTTTTTGTCGAAGTTTGTGCTGGCGGCGGCAAGGGTACAGGTTGATTGTACATGGTGTTGTTTATGCAAGAAGATTGGAACCATCTTTGGGACTATCGATGATGTTTTGGGCATCCAGATTTGAATTGGCTTGTCCTTAAGCTGTGCTTTTGGTACCAAAATTTGCCTGACTCCTTGCATGCTACTTGTAGCATTTACTATTGATAGGATGGAGAAGATTTATTGCTTCATGGTTTGCTCTACTGGTAACCTACTTTCCATTCCTCCTTGCTTGGTGCAATTGGAACAATGAGTTGTCCGTCTTTAGGTGATAACCTACTTTCCATTCCTCCTTGCTTGGTGCAATTGGAACAATGAGTTGTCCGTCTTTAGGTGATAGCTTGAGCTAATTGGTATCCCAATCTGGTACTACCTTGTAAGTCCGCATCCAGGGGATTCCAAGAATCATTGTCTCATTCATGTGTTCATCTGGTAAGCATAAAAACTGATGAGGACATGAACATCCATGTACTATCACATTCAAGTTGACTACTCCCAATGTTGGTGTTGGGTTCTTGTTGCATCCCTTGATAGTCGCTATTCTTGGTGTCAATGACTGACTTGTTGCTTCTTGTATGTGGAATAATTGACTACATTTACTCAAGCTCTTGTATCGACCATTTTTGCTATGATTGTTGAGTTGTACTTTGATGTGAAGGTACATTTCATCTTTCCATTCATCATCTGTTGACACGGCATCTTTTGGCAATTCCCGTTGTCGGTCATCTGTTTCCAGAGTGTTGATGGGAATAGATATTTGTTGATTCTTGAGAGCAGCTTTCCTTTTGAGTACCCAAAGCCAAGATTCCTCTTGGGCTTCATCAATAACCTGTTGTTGTTTTACCTTTCTTTGCTTAGCCGCATGCATTCTTGCTAGCAATTCATTGGTTAGTGGAAAATTGTACTTCTTTAAACAACATCCACTAATCCAATTAGCCATTTGTTCACCATCTAGGGTTGACAACTTAATTGCTCCACTTGGAGATACATCTTCAATATTAAACGATCTGTTTCCCTTTTTCTTAAACTTGGAAATGTGTTGCTTAAGGGAATAGACTAAAACTAAGTCCCCTTTTTTGAAGATTTTTGTAATTAGATGGGAATCAAAAAACTGTTTTCGTTCCCGCTTTTGTACATAGATATGAGCTACAGCAGTTAGCCTTTGCTCATCTAGCTTTTCTAAATCTTCAAGTCTCTATGACAATTCATGTCTAGTCCACTCAATATTATTAGCTACCCTTAGTGTCGGCAATAGAAATTCTATTGGCAGTATGGCATCAAGACCATAAACAAGGTTAAAGGGTGTAGCATTTAAAGCTGTTTGAATAAACTCGACAAGCCCATAGAACAGCATGGAGATTCATTCCCAGTATGTCCTTCCTGAACTAACCACTTTAGTCAATACCGAGCTAAGAATTTTATTTGTATGCTTAGCTTGTCCGTTTTCTTGTGGGTGATAGGGAGCTGATTTGTTATGGATGACCATAAATTCATTAAACAGATACTCAATTACCTCATTGAGGAAATGAGTTCCCGTATCACTGACTATTTCTATTGGCAGTGCATATCTTGTGAACACATACTCGTATAAGAATGCGGCATTGGTTTTGGCATCATTCTTTTGAGTTGCTTTAGCCTCAACCCACTTGGTCAAATAGTCTATAGCTACAATGACATATTGAGCTTGGTTTCTATAAGCAGGTAGTTGTATTGGCCCAAAAAAATCTATACCCCATTTTGCAAAATCTCTAGCCCCCATCATTGGTCTTAAGGGCATTCTATCTACACGGGTTGGCATTTTTGCTCGTTGACAAGCATCACACCTTCGAACATATTCTTTGGCATCTGCAAAAATTATTGGCCACCATATTCCTGCCATTAAGATTGCTCTTTGGTGATCTCACTAGAAAAGTGTCCTCTAGCTAATCCAGCATGTGCTTGTTCTATAATGGGAATAAATTTGTCTTCATTTGCACAGAGACACAAGTGTTGATCCTTACCTCTCCGATACAATTGGTTTCCAATAAGAGCATAGTCTATTGCTTCAGTTTCAATTACTCTTTGACGACGTTTACTCATATTCTTCAAAAATGGTGGGCTTGATAAGTAAGTAACTAGATAGTTACTCCACTTAGGAACAAGTGACATTTAGAACAATGTTACATGAGGTATGGGTGTTTGTTGTTGACATTGAGGACAATCCTTTATAATAGGATTGAACATCCCTCCTCATAGTTGGCCAATATACTCCAAGTCTCAAGATCCTTCGCATAGTTTGGTCTTTCGTAAAGTGAAGTCCTACTATGGTAACATGTGCTTGACTTAGGTATTGGGTTTTCTCCTCAGGATTAATGCACAACAGCAATATCCCATCTCAATTTCTTTTGTATAGCCTACCAGCTAGTAACTGATACATATCCGATTGCTCAATTAATCGGATTGTAATAGGAAGTGCTATTTGCAAATCCACTTGAGCTATGGTCATCAATGATACCATATTTTTTGACCATCGAGGTATCATTTCCACGGAGAACAGATATGCATCTGGTAGATCATTGTGTACTCCTTTAGGTGGTTCCTCGGAAGCAATCCTAGACAAATGATCTGCTCTATGATGAGTAGTGCCCTTTTTCACAACTATAGTGAAATCAAATTCTGGAAGAATGATGAACCATCTCACTATTCTTCTTGTGTTGCATGGCTTGTTGACCAAGTATAATAAGCCTTGGTGGTCCACAAAGAACACAAATTTGTTTGCTAATAGGTAATGTCTATACTTTTTTACGACACAGATCATTCCTAGTCCTTCCCTCTCGGTGGTGGTATAATTCTTTTTTCCACCATGTTCAACTGTCGGCTAGCATAAAAAAATAGGAAAATCAATTTTCCCGTCTCCTGGTTGAGCTAGTATACATCTAATAGCAAAATTGGAAGCATCTACATGTATGTGGAATATCTTATTCCAATCTAGTGCTTTCAATATTGGAGCCAAAGTGAGAGCTTGCTTAAGATTCATGAAGGATTCTTCACACTCATGAGTCCATTCAAAGTGTGTAATCAAGCTATACATGGGTTTTGCAATTATAGCGTACATGTAAATGAAGCGTCTGTAATATCCACAATATCCCATGAAGGCTTGAACCCCTTTGACTGTCGTTGGTCTAGGCAAATCAACAATAACATGAATTTTATCCATATCAATAGCTATGCCATTTTTAGACACTGTATGTCCAAGAATTTTTCCTTGTCTACCCATAAATGTGCACTTTTAAGGATTTAAGCAAATCCTATAAAGTCTACATTTTTTGAATACCTTTTTGAGGTGTTCAAAACGATCAGCTCGGATTGATGAATGTATACATAGATCATCCATATATACTACCAAGAATTTCCTAAGATATTCTTTAAAAGCATGGCTCGTCAATCTTTGAAAGGTGGCAGGAGCATTAGTTAACCCAAAAGGCAGAACCGATAGGCAAAAATACCCCATTCCGTTGCAAAGGCAGATTTATGCTGATCTTTGGGATCAACCAAAAGTTGATTGTATCCCAAAAAGTCATCTAAAAATTTGTAAGCTTCTTTACCTGCAACTTGTTCTAAAACATGCTCAGTGATTGGAAGAGGAAAGTTGTCTCTAATGGTAGCTGCATTCACTTTCTTGAGGTTGACACACACCCGTAGTTTTTCATTTTTCTTGGGTACTACCACAATTGTAGACACCCAATTTGTGTGTTCAATTTCATAAATGAATTCAGCTTCCTTTAGTTTTTCAATCTCTTCTTTCATCTTTCTGGCAAATGTCTCATTATATGTGTATGGCCTTTGTCTACTTGGTTTTGCATCGTCTCTCATGGATATAGTATGTTGACAGATTTCTGGATCAACACCCTTGAGATCCTTATAAGACCAAGCAAAGATATCTCGGTATTCTTTCAGTAAGCTTAACAAAAGCTCTTCTTCTTCTTATATAAGATCATTTGCAATGTAGGTTGGTCTAGGCTCTTCTCTTGGTTTGGCCAGATCTATCTGTTTTGCGTTTTTAGGTCCTTCATAGGACTCATCCTGTTTTTGTAGTTCCATGATAGGTTGTTCGACTATGATTTTTTGATCTTGGAGAGTATATTTCTTGTAATGGGACGGAACGCTCATTACATCTTTACCATCCTCTTCTGTGGTTTCCATTTTGATCGTATATATCTCCATTAGAGCTTTCTTCAACTCTTGATACTTCTTTTTCCGCTCAACTCGTGTCATGGTTGTATCCTTGTCCTGGTTTTTAGACTTTATTTGAGTTTCTTTTGTCATTTTTCTCAATGTTTTTGTCATTTCATGTTTTTTGTTTAAACTCCCAGTAATTTTGTCCTTGACACAATCATGTGCATCTATATGCATCAGGAACTGTGTTCTACTAGAGACTGGTGGCATAGGTCTAGCTTCCTGTTTTTGGTGTCTCTTTTTGGTGTCCCTCCTTTCATGAGCAGTTTAGCTCTTACATGTTCTTTTTCTGACTCCAAATCATCTGAGGTAGCTGAATGTTCTTCTAACTCATCTGTTGCGTCATAGTAGAGGTCTGAAAGGACTTGTTGAGCTTTCATCAAGTCCTTGGATCCCGGAATTTTGTCTTCAATGTGAAGGGTTGAGATCATTTGTATGGGAATTATGTCATAGCCATCCTCATTGCAAAATTGAGTAGACATATAGACGTATTTACACATACATTCAATGTTGCTAAAATTTGAGTCCATTCAAATGGCTCAAACAAATGCTCTGAAAAGGGTTCAAGTACATAGGCTTCATGCGTGCAATCCCTTTCTAAGGTACATTCTTCTCTTTTTAAACTCCTATTTTCTGAAGTTCCACACATCCAAATAGAAGTGTCTTTGTTCAACCAAAATGGAAGCTTAGTTTCAGCCGAAGAGACTGCATTAAACTCTTGTATGGGTATTTTCATGACATCTCTATAAGTGTGATCTTTTAAATTAACCCTTGTTATTGATGCCACTTGCTTCAAGTACAGATAATTGTTTCCCAATCTTGGATGAGTTGTACTTGTCGCATGAAAGGTCTTCCCAATATGATTTTGTAATTAAGTTTCTTTCCAAAGTCTACTATAGCAAAACTGTGTTGGTATTCAATCCCAGAGGAATTAACTATCACTTTTTCAAGCAGTCCTAAGGGTCTTTCGATATGTCCATCACCCAATTGCAATATCATTCAAGTTTGTCTAATGGCTGGTTGTCTTCAGGAGCCTATTAATAAGCTTCCAAGGCTGCATTAATAGGCTCAAAAAAAAATATCAACCAAAATTGATCCTCCAGATTTCACGGTGGTTTCCTTGATTTCACTTCCAGTTTCTTTCACCTTTCCTTGGAATAGCTTCCTTGCTTTCTCCTTGCTTTCTTCTCGATTTCAGCCCTTTGTTTTTGTTTTCTCATCTCATACCTTTTGTTTCTGCTTCTCTTGGTCTTTTGAGAGGAAAGTTTTGTATTTTTTGAATCATCAGAGGAGTTATGTTTCTTTTTCTTAGCCTGGGCTCTGGTGATTACCTTGATTGGAACAATTGGTTCACTCTCAGAAGAGCTACTAGGTATCACTTGGACTACGTTCACTACTGTTTTACCTTTGTTTAGAGGATTCTTTGGACAATCTTTAGGGAAGTGTCCTCCCTTTTTGTAACATTGTATGCAATAAGCTTCAACTAGCTTGAGGTTTTTGTCAGGCTCTGGGCATTCATTTTTCCAATGATTATCTGCACCACAATTATGATAGTTTCTAGTTCTTAGCTTAATCATGGGTCTTACCATAGGAAGTCTAACACCTTGATTAGCCACATAATACATTGGTGCAAGCTCTGGTGGATTATAAGTCACAAGTTCTTCTTCCATTGGTGGTGGATGTGAATTATACCAATCTCCTTCTACCATTACTGTAGATGGATTAGGCTCAGCACAGGGTGTAACAGGCACTAGTGCTTGTTCATCTATGACTCCCTCTAGATGCATGTATTTTATAGGCACTGCATTATGTCCCGGATATGGAGGTTATTGACCCAACATGGGTTGAGGTCTTTCCATACCCATTGGTGGTCTTTGATCTGGGGCCATATTAGGCTAATATCTGTACATGGGTTGTCCTTGTGGCCTCATAGGCACGTATTGAACATTCCCATCATACTTTGGTCGGTAATAACACTCATTGGTCTCATGGTTGGTCCATTTTTCCTCAATTGCACACCGTTTATGTTGCCTAATTGGTTGTCCCTGTTGAGGTATCCCTTGCCCTAGTCCCCTCATAGGTGCTTTTTGCATGTTATTCATCATGTCATTCATCCTTTTGAGAATGTCTTTATGGCTGAAAGCGGTGCTGTAGAAGCCATTCCCACTTGTGCTAGTTTAGTGGATGCTATTTTCTCACTTTGGTTATCCTTAGGGACATCTTGTTTGTTGAAAATATCACAATTTTCTCCTAAGTCAATAGCATCTGACACACACTCTTCTAGGGGTGTATGCTTCTTGCTATACAGTATAGCATGAAGTTCTTTGTTTAGCAGTCCCTCTAGAAACAATGATACTAGTTGTTCTTCTGCAGGTATCTCTAGCTCTAGGCATCTTGCAATGTATTGTTTCATTCAAGTTGCACAATCCCTAACAGACTCGCCTTGTTTCTGTTTAAAGCTGTAAATTTGAGCTATCGTATTGTGTTTGATCCCTATTTTGGAACAAGCAGCTACAAATCCTTGAGCTAATGTGTTCAAGTCCATGATTGACCTTGGTGGAATGTTTTGGAACCATGTCAATGCTTTTCCTTCTAATGTCATTCCAAACCCCTCGAATTGAGTATGGAAATCAAATATGTGTTCTGCTCTTAGCACTTGTTTAAAGCTTGCTAAGTGGTCATAGGGATCTTCAGATCCACTATATTTTTGACCCATTTCTAAAATCAGATGGTCTGACACATCTATTTGATTCAACTCCCGGTCTCTTGACAGTTGGTCCCGTTCCGAGTCCTTCAAGCCAGTCTGTTGGAAATAGTGACTTATGTAGCCCTGGACTGGCTTTAATGTCACCCGGTTTTCTTTGTGATGAGGTGGTTTCTGGTTTCTTAACATTACTCTCGGAAGATCTCTCACGGTGTTCATCTCTAGTTTTTGGTCCTTGGCCCACTATCTAATCCCTTATGAAATACCCTTGGTATTTGGTTTGTTTCACCTCCTCAAGAGTCACCATAACAAAGTTGTTGTTATAACAATCCCTAAAGAGGTAGGTTGGCAAATATGTTGATCCCTTATCTTTGATCTTGAAGATATAGATGATCTTCATGGTCCTGATTTAGCATGCGAGGTCCATAGAAGATCTCTTACGTTTCTATCCTCCAATAGACTCCGATCCTAGGATTATCCGTACTAAGCCGTTTCAAAGGCTTCAAATCAACTTGATCGTATCCCTTGAATTCGAAAGTTGGTGGTCCTTCTTTAGCTGCCACATCTCAAATTATGATGTTTACTTCTAACCCCCATTTGTCTATCAGGTCAGGGTTTTCGACTTGTAAATACTCAGTTTCGTTTCTATCCATGTACAATTTTCCTTATTTGTTTGCCCTGATTTTCTCTTAGAACTCAATACCATGGTCATCAATGCAAATAGCATACTCTTCATTAGGATCTAGGTAAACCTAAGCTCCATGGCGATTAGTCTTATAAAAAGAGAGTATACGCTTATAGTGCACTATCGTTCAGGTTTCTAAGTGAGTCGAGTAGGAAGACATTTCAGATGTTGAATCTGAAAAAGTGTCTGAGACTTATTCAAGGATAGTGTGCAAGGGATTGCCTTAATTCACACTTTCTTTGGTGGATATTCTACAAGTGGTCTCTCCAAATATGCCTTGATTAGCTAGTACACAACCAGATCTGAGGTTCATATAGACTTGTAAAGCCTTGGATAGAGTACTTACCATCGGATTGACTTGTTGTCAATTTCTTTCACTTGATTTGTTGCAACTTCCATCAAGCTGTCGGTTCCTTGTCTGCAACCTGATTCCTGTATCAATTTTGATCAAGTTAGCTATTCTTTCATAAAGATTGTATACTTTCTGCTAACTATTGTGTTAATATCTCTCTCTTTCTCTCCCCCCCCCCTCTCTCTCTCTTGTTCTGTGTAGGTTCAGCCCCCCTCTCTCTGTGTATCACTTCAAATCGAGCTAATTGAGTCAGCAGTTGAGACTTTTAGATTCCACTTTTGTAAAAAATTCAAAGGACTAATCTGCAACCTGAAAACTGAGTGAACATGTACCAATTTGGATCCAACTGAACCCAAAATTTCTTGGTGGTCTTGTAATATGTTGGTCTAACACTGTATAAGTTCAAAAGTCAAAAATGGTGTCTCTGTGTAGCAGTAGTAAATAGTCGTGATTATTTACTTTTGTCAATTTTTCACACTTTTTGGCTTGATTTGCCAAGCATACAACCTGTTAAGATCCCTAGACAAGTTTCACAAATTTTTGACAAAATCTGTTCAAGTTTAGCAAACTATTTCATATTTGCAGACTCTAATTTCAAGAATCTGGCTTAAGTCTCACTTTTGTGATCCAAATTTCACCAAAATTGATTTATGTGGTCTACTTGATATACTTGACCTTGTGGTATACTCAAATGTGCAAGATTATCAATTTTTGAAGGAGATGTAAATAATCACGATTATTTACTCCAGCTATATTTTTGCAAGTTTTTGTTTCAATCTTGACATAGATCTGTTAAGTATCTCAACTTAAGCACCCTAGCCAAGTTTCATCAAGTTTGGACAATTTTTGGTTCAACTGGTTATCAGTTTTGTATCTGGAAACTAACTTTGCAAATTTGGTCAAAATTTTTAATCCAATGCTCCAAATCTTACAAAATTTGATTTGTGGGCTTATTATAACATGGTAAAGCTAGTGGTATGCTTACGTGGTCAAAAAAGTTGAAAAATGAGACAGATATAAACAATTGCGATTATTTACTTCTGGTAAATTTTTGCATCTTTTTGGTCAACTGAGCATATACACATGTCTATCACATCAATATAAGTCTATAATCAAGTTTCATTGAGTTTGAACAAGATTATCCCCTATTTACACTCAAGTTCTCGAAAGTCAGTACAGACTTTAGTTTTTACCCAGTTTTTGGTCAATTTGGTGATCTAAATTCTATGGTCCTTTACAAAAGTTGTATGTACACATGCAATGAGTCACTAGTATCAACCTTGGTCCGCTTTGAGCTAAAAGTAAATAATCGCGTCGACTATTTTTTTACACTTTTTCAATGGACAGTCTTTTCATGAGCTATTTTAAGCCTATGAATCAAGTCAAAACTTAATTTGGCCTAAAATGCCAAGAAAAACTAAATAATCTGAGTTTTTGCAAACACTTAAATTTTTACCTCCATGTGTCCTTGAGCTTACCCACTGGTTCATACAACTTTTAAGCATACACTCCAGTCGGATTGAGTGGTTTGGAGTCTTTTCGTGCTATCTCTAGCCGTAGACCTGAAATTTTGCAACTTCAAATAACAACTCACAATTGATTCTTTTGGAGAGAGCAATGTTTTGAAATCCACATCGGATTTTACTTACCTTACTCTTAGTGTCCACAAACACTTGTTTTCTTGTTTTTTATGGTTTTCTGAGCATTGATCTTAAGATTTGTATTGTCTATCAATCATTCTCAAAATCCTAATCTAGCTCTACAATCCTACAATCCTAAAGGCACACAGCAAGTACAATTACTTCCAAGCTACCTCTACACAACAAAAGACAAAAATCTTAAGCTATGTGGTTCTAAAAGAAAGTTTTTACTCTAGGAGATCCTAGAGAAAGTTAAAGGATAACTTCACAAGACATTCGCGTTTTTCCCTAGTTTAGGTCTCTTCATTCCCCGACAACGGTGCCAAATGTGGGACGGGTGTCTAACCTCACGTAGCAAGAACCACAATTAAATTGTCAATCCATGGGACGAAGCTGACTCGACTAGTGCATAGAGGCTACAAGAGGTTGTCAAGCTCTTGGAAAACAACAAATAATTTGCATCTAACTCAAGCTACACTCAAATGACAGAAATCACCAAAAGCTAATCGCTCATCGGCAAACAAATCACATCCGTTATTCGAATGACATCCAAACGTAGCAAAACTTTTAGAACATGTTTATAAGACCTAAGCACACATGCTTATGGACTTAGATCCCACTTTAGGTCAAATGTAAAAATCGTGATTATTAACAACAATGGATTTTTGACCTAGTCGTTTTCGACCCAGAATGCATCTAAATGCTTAGCAATGATGCCCTAATACCCCGCCTATACTTAGGTTTTTATTTTGAAGTGTAAATTCCTACTTATGATGAGATTACGCCGCGGGTTGGAGACACCAAAAGCTACAAAATACTGTGAAATGCTTATGCTAATGCATATAGCTCTTACATGCGGTTGTAACACAACAGACGTGGCTGCAATGTGACAACCGGGGAGGGAGTAGAAAGCACGAGAAGGAGAGAAGTGAGCGTCTTTAGCTCACGCTATGTATTTCATTATCCAAAAACTTATAATTAACTTACAAAAATTGGCCTTTATATCTTAGCCAAGGTTTTTGGTGGTCAAAACTAATAATCTGGGAACCGTTAACTAAAGATAGATAAAGGAAGGTTGATACAATCTGGAAGCTTGTAGCCCCGGCTCATCAATTACAAGGTTTATCCGGAAAATAGGAGTTACAATATTTCTGATTTATCAAAATAATAAATGTTTTTACAATGAGAGCTCCAAAAAATGGTATCCGAGTTAGCTTGCTGCTAACAGATCATCTCTTTCCTATGCTTGGAAAAAGGTAAGGGAGCATGATGCCTTCATCTTGTTTGACCCTCGCTCTACTCACAACTTCACGTCAACGGAGTTGGCCACCAAAGTGGGCATTCAAGCTTTTGAGATGGGAGATATTGTAACGGCTGACACAGCTTTCAAGGGACATCAAGCCTCCGTTACTCCCTTGGTTGGGAAGTTGAGGCTTCATGTCCAAAGCTATGTCGACAAAGAAGACTTTTTCATCTCTCCTCTCATGAGGATGCTATCCTAGGGGTGCCACGGTTTGATCACATGGCTGCCAACATGAAGTTCCCCGAAAGGAGAATCTACTTCACCTACAGGGGAAAGAACATGTACATAGATACTAACAAGTACATAAAACATGTACATAGATACTAACAAGTCTGGTCGTACTATACCACTTGTAAATTCACCAGCTTTTGATAAGTCAATGAAAAGATCGATTTTTGCGTACATGATTTTTGTCAAAGATTCCCCTAATGACGCTAATGGTTTATCAAATGAAAATGGTAGAAATCAAGAAGAGTTAGACTTGTCTAACTCTCTAAAAGGATTCCAAGATGTGTTCATTGATGATATCCCTATGGACTTACCTCCAAAACAAGGGGATGGTGACCATCGAATTGAGCTCCTATCAGGATGGTACACAAAGGGATGGTGAGGCCTAGCTCCTCTCCCTTTTGTTCTCGAGTCCTTTTAGTGCAAAAGAAAGATGGTATATACCACATGTGTGTGGACTATCTCGCACTAAACCATATCACTATCAAAAACAAATTTCTCATACCTCGGGTATAAGATCTATTTAATAAGCTACAAGGCTCTACCTACTTCAGTAAGATTGACCTTGAAAGTGGATTCATCAAATAAGGATAGTGGAGAAAGATATCCTTAAGACCGCATTTCGTACAACATTTGGTCTTTATGAATATCTAGTCATGCCTTTTGGCTTGACCAATACACCTACCACATTCAATCGTTTCATGGAGAAAATATTTAGACCCTATCTCAAGTTCACTGGAGTGTTCTTTGATGATATCATCATCTACTCCAAGTCCTTGGAGGAACATAAGCAGCATCTCCAAGTGGCTTTTCAAGCATTGAGGGAGAACAAGCTTTTTCTCAACCAAAAGAAAAGCAAATTTTTCCTTCAAGAGATTCAATACTTAGGTCATAATATCTCTCAAGCTGGTATCCATATGGATCCATCAAATTTAGAGGTAATAAAAGCATGGCCTAATCCAAGGAGACTACATGAGCTAAGAAGCTTTATTGGTATGTGTGCATACTATAGACGCTTCATAGCAAAATTTCCTCAAATAGCAGGACCATCACATGACTTAACAAAGAAGAACGTTAAGTATTCATGGATTGCTAAGGAGCAAAAAGCTTTTGACAAGCTCAAAGAGAAGCTTACCTCTCAACCAGTCCTCATGCTTCCGGATCTCTCAAAGCCATTTGAGGTCCAATGTGATTCTTGCAGTGATTGCCTTGGAGTAGTTTTGCTTCAAGAAAGGCATGCCATACGGATACGGATGAACAAGTCTTGGGCATTTATGAGAAAGAGCTTTTAGTTGTTCTACATGTCCTAGACACATGGAAGCACTATTTATTGGGGACTTCATTCATTTTACGAACAGACCATCAAAGTGTCAAGTACTTCATACTGCAAACAAAGCTTTCTGACAAACAAACAAGGGTAAATTTTCTTTCACAATTTTATTTTTATATTGCTCACATTTCTGGTAAGCACAATCAAGTGGCCGATGCACTATCACGACAACCAAAAGTTAATGTTGTGTCTATAGCAACTCACAATGATCTATCTTTTATGATAGATGAGTATGCTATTGAACCTGACTTTAAATACATAATGTCAGCCCTTGCTTTGGGGAAGAAAGAGGAACCATTCACTTTGCAGGATAGTTATCTTCTCCATGGCAATAGGCTATGTGTTACCCACTCCCTTCGTGAGAAAGTCATGTATGAATCACATGCTCCTCCCTATGTGGGTCATGGAGGCATTCAACCTACTCTTTGAGGAGTAGAGACATATTTCTATTGGCCTACCATGAAAGTGGACATACAAGAGTGTGTTCCAAAATGTGTGGTATGCCAAAAGACTAAGTATGATAGAAGGAAGAAACGTGGATTACTTCAGCCATTGCCCATTCCTAATTCACCATGGGAGAGTATATCCATGGATTTTATCTTTGGATTACCCAAGTGTATCCATGGGAATACAAAAATATGGACAATAGTCGATAGGTTTAGCAAGAAAGCACGCTTTATTCCTGTCAAAAAGACTACTAAGGGACACCAAATGGCAACCATCTTCATATCTCAGATTTAAAAACACCATGGATTACCAACATCCATCATGTCAAATAGAGATCCTAGAATGACCAGTAATTTTTGGAAAGGTCTCTTTGAAAATCTAGGTACAAGATTGAATTTCTCTTCGGCCTACCACCCACAAACGGATGGCCAAAGTGAGCTAGCCAATCTTACGATACTCGATCTACTAAAGACTTATGTTACAGAAGTAGATCAACGATCACAATGGGAGAAGTACTTACCCCTTGTAGAGTATGCGTACAATAATATTATCCATACTACTACAGGAAAAGCACCTTTTGAGATCATAGAGGGAAAGACCTAAAAGTCCTTTGCTACTTAAAGTACATGGGAAGATCTTGCTGATGAGTATAGCCGTGACCTACAAGAATCTTTTCAAAAGGTTAAGGAGGCTATATCCATCTCTCAACAAAGGCAAAAAGCTGTTGCTAAGAAGCACAGAAGGGCCTTAACATTCAAAGAAAATGATTGGGTCTTTCTTAAGTTTCCCAAGGCTCGATTGAGGCAAAAAACAGAAAAAAATCCTACGGGCCATCAAAAGTATTATGCTAAATTAGCAAAAAGATACTATGGTCCTTTTCAAATCTTGAAACAATCAATGACATGACTTATCAACTCAAGTTGCCCAACCATTGGCTCATACACAATGCTTTTCATGTGAGCCTACTCAAGCCCTATAAAGGAGAGCCACCAATAGAACCAATTATTGAAGACCCTCCAAAAATCGAAGACCGAGAAGAGGTGCTACAGCCCGAAGCTATCCTTCGGCATGAAGACAAGGTACTACGGCATGGTAAGATTATCCGATGGTATCCTATTAACTTCAAAAATTATCCATTTGAAGATGCTAGATGGATGCAAGGAATATAGCTTAAGGATTGTATGAACCTTGTCAATGCTTACGATGTTGCACTAGAGTAAGCAAATATAAATGCTTTCTTAATGAACAATGTTTTTGTCTTATAAGACTCATCCTCTTTTGTGCACAAAATTAAATAGTATGCATACTTAGAATCATGTTTGTGATGATGACGTCACTCAAACACCAAGTAGAATTTATCACTACTTTGGGAGTATGATATGGACTAAAGAGCGGACATGCTTGCGGCAGCTACGTCTCCCAAGCACCAAATGGACTAGTCACCCATTCTAGAATGATGTCTTAGGGTGAAAAGGGATTCGCAACCCGCTAAGAAACTTAAACTAATGACTAAAACTTTATCTCTTCTACCTCATAGTCAAGGACGACTATGATTTCAAGGGAGAGGTAATGTCATAAAATTTAATATCTAACAAACCCAAATGATTTTCTCATATTAAATTGATCATTTAATATTGGAGAATAAATGGAAACAAGGGTAAGAATATAGACATGTGCTTATGGATCTGTCTCAACACAGGGCCAAGGTTAAAAGGGGTCCAAATGAGAGATGGTATGTTAAAAATCAATGCTACCTAATGAAGCTTAAAGACCGTAGAATTAGCTTCATTAAAGACCTCCAAAAGTTAGTGTTCAAAAGTCCTTTGACTTAGGCAAGACCTTGAGGTGGGAATTCTACCCAAGCATGAGGTGCTTGTTGGCTTGCTAAGTGTTAGTGGGAACCTTACCCAAAAGGTTGAGGTGTTTCTCAAATGCTTAAATGACTAAATTTCTTGAAGTATTCAATTCAAAGATGTGACTCTCAAGAGGCATCAACATTTCTATTCATGATTGACTAAGTCCTTGAAGTATTCAATTCAACCAGATGACTTAATAAGCATAAAAGACACATGTTCAAATGATCCTCCACATGTGGCCCTTATAATGTGTTTGAATGCTATTGGATATGTTTTAAAGGGGTCCAATGAGAATCTAGATACATAAAAGTAAATAATTAAGTTATTTCTCTCAAAGAGAAAAAAGAGGACACATATCCAAATGAAATAATAAAATAATATGAGAGAGAGAGAGAGAGATACACACACACACACACACAAAGAGAGAGAGAGAGAGAGGTGTGGACCAAGCATGAGAGGGGGAGTATATTGTCCCACACACACACACACACACACATTCTCTCATTGTGTGGAGTGCAAAATGCAAGAGCTCCATCTCCTTCTCCAAGCTTGTTGAGAAGTGGAGAGCCTATACCAACACTCTTGGCTATGGAATGCAAATCCAACCAAGAGCCATGCTTCAATGCTTAAGCTTTCCATCTTCATTACTATGCTATTATGCTATGCTAAAGAAGAAGAGTGATGATAAGTGAGGAACTATTTCTTTCTCCTATGGATGATTCTTCTTTCTCTTCCCTACCCTCATTCCCCACTAGCTCTCTCCACCTTCGAAGGTGTTTGAGGCCTTGGGACTGAGGCTTGGGATAGTTAATGTTTTTTGCAAAGTTTATGTTAAGCTCGTGATGCATGAACCTTTCCATCTTCGTACCATCACCAAGCTCACAAGGAACACAAAGATTGTATTGTAGCAAGTCTCTCTTGATGGGAGACTCTATAATACAAACGCCTTTTGGAGGGGGGGACCGGCTCCAAGTAAATCCGGTCCTCAACTATTGTCATGTTCTCTAATACTCTCTCTCTCTCTCTTGCAAAAGTATTGTTTATGCCAAGTTAATAAAGTACTATGTTTATGTTTCTACCATCAATTAAGTTCACCCTCCATGTTCTTAAAGTAATCTCACAAAGATGCTCACTCTAATTCTCTTATTTTCGCTATTCTCAAAGTTCATAGGCCATTTTCATTACATTTTGTGACCTAACCTTCTCATTGCTCAATCTTCTTCTTTTTCTTCCACACAATGCTTTCCAGGGCAAACACTTGTTTCCATGGCTTGCACAAAGCAGGCCACAAGGAAGGTTTATTCCCAGGACAACCAACCTTCATCCTCAAGAGTTGCAGACAAAACCCTGCCTAATTTCGGGCAACAATGCGTAGTTGGAGGTATGAGCAGAACCAAAGCGTTCTGCTTGAGCTGCACAAACTCGAGAGGCATATCTCTTTGGCTATTCCTAAGTTACCCTTCCAAAGAGTAGTTCGCTAGATTTGTGAGAGCACGAATTTGGATTATCGGTGGGCCAGGAGTACGATGGGTTGCCTCCACGAGGCAACCGAGGACTTTCTGATCGAGCTGTTCCAAAATAGCTACATCCTCACAGCTCATGCTCACAAAGAGACAGTGATGCCTCGGGATATCAATCCTCTTAGGTTGTTACGCTTTAGGTACGACAAGACAACATTTTGGCAATCCCTCCATTCACCAAAGTGAAGGTGTACGATGTGAGCACCACACAGCACATGTATGCCATACGTTTGAATGTGGAGCGGACCCAAGAGCTACTTGTGAAAGAGCCTTCAATCAAGTCAAATGAACGGGAGATGTTAGCAGCAATTGACTAAGCTAACATTGAGACTTTCTCTGCCCAATTTTCCATGTAGCACTTTTGGTCTGGGGTCAAAATTTGTATTTTCATTTCGGCCTTCAGAGATAGCTATTTTTTGAAATAGTGGGAGGGAGCTTGTGGACCAAATTATAAATTTCAGTCTCTAGTATGTTATATTATTTTTGCAGAGGTATTTATTTGATTCTGGCATATTGGAGATCCTCATCAATTAATTTTCTCCATTTGCAGCATGTTGGTTTCCAACCTTTCATGGACTCAACAATCCGAGGTAGCCGTTTTGGATTCACAGATGTCGGTCGTGCTTACCTCGAAGACCACTTTCCTGGTAGAAGTCGTTGATTGGTTTCAATGAGCCAACACGGACACGGCAAAAGTTTTTTTTAGCTTACAACAAAAAGTAAGTGTTTTTTATCTCGCTATTCTTAAATATTTTGTATACTATGAATAGCAAACTAATTCTTTGTTTTGTGCAATCAGTTCACATTGGAGCCTTGTTGGACTAAACATTGAGCGTAAGCATTGTTACCTTGCAAATTATGTGTGTGGTTTTCATGGAAATGTTTGAAGGTACGTAGTTACTTGTTTCTTGATTCTACGCTTTCGATGCAACATGTGGTCACCATATGCTATATCTTGCAGGTCTATTCATAAAGTTGTCGCTGCATAGGAAGCATTGACCCAAGATAGTGTTTGGGAAGATATGCTGATTTTGAGTTATAAGGTCCCAAAACAAGACAATGGACATTCTTGTGGATGGAGAGTTCTTGCAAATGCGGAGCTTCTTCTAGAACACATTTTATACTGAGGAGCGTAGAAGTGTAAGTGCAATGTTTTGCTTTTATAATTCTTGCACACATGATTTCTTTGAATTACATATAAAAGCTAGGAAATTTATTTTCAGGCAAGGAACCTCGCAGATTATTTGAACATCCATGTGGAGGCATTCAGGACAACGATGATCCAGAATATGATCAATCTTCTGGAGACTCGTCCTCTAGGAGACGCCGATGGATTTGTCGTGCCACTACGACGACCACAACCTCGGCCTCCACCTCGGAGGTACGAAGCAGCACCTCAACCAACGACAGACCAAGCGCCTGAACCTACCTCCCCTCATGCTTCTGGCCACTCAACCTCTAGTCTTTTTGTGATACCCAATTTTACCGAGGAAGACAAGGCCATTGCACAATCTTTTCCTCGACCCCAAACCCCTCACCCGACCCCCAGACTGCCATCTCTTAGCCTTTACATTCCACTCATGATAATCAAGCCTAGGAGAGCTCCCCTCAATCATAAATGAGAGCTACTCATCAATGATTTAATTGGACATTACTGTGTACATTATTAAATCCGATATAAAGACAACTTGAGTCAATTTTGAAAAGATAATTGTTCTCAGATTTTATTTGTGTGAGAATTTCCTTAACAATTTATTTTCACATGAATATAGATTGCAAGCTTTTTGTCAATAGCTTTCTTTGATGTTCGCAGTTTAGAGCAATGTGATCTATTGTGTGAGCCACTTTCTTCAATCAAGAGTTGCATTACACTAGAAACAGTCGGTCATCCTTTACCTCTACGCACAATGTCTTCTTCTCCTTTCTCTGAGGCACCTCTATGACTATTAATCGAACAGTTAGATTATACCACTATTTGGTGATGATAACCAGCAGGGAAGTAACTAACGCTGCATTAATAATTACATAAAAAACATACTACCTTTCGCATGTTGCACTAGAAAATATGTTTTGGAGGCATGCTGAGATCAACCTCGTTCTCCAAATCCTTGCACACTTGTTATAGTGTCACATTGCCTTGAATGCTAAGGACAGTTAGCAGATCAGGTCCACACCATACCTCAAGCATTCCCAAAGGATTATTCAGGTCATCAGTTAAATCTTGGTCCAAAGCTACCAGATGACCATTCACTCTATGCCACCTTATGTAGTGGAAGGAAGCTATGAAATTTTGAGAAGCTATCATGCACTTACACACAATAGACTTCTTATTTACCTTGCATAAGATGCCATGAGAATAATGGACATCCCAAGATTCATCCAAAAAATTGAGGCATTTCTCTGTCTTGCAGAGTAGCATCTTCCTAATCTCTTCATCATGGAAAAATTTGATGAACACATGCATGGGCATCAAGATTGAGACACGTACCAGCCGACTAGCAATATTTGGTCTCAAGCACTTTTGTATTTCCTAATGGAACTTTAGTCTGAAACACTCAACGATTTCAGATGAAGGGATTGGCCACTCTGGACTGTCCTTCGAAGGAACCGGGAAATATTCTAGAGTGCCGAAGCCAAGCGCAAAACGTGAAGCATTATAAAAGTGGTCAAAGAAGAAAACCCCTCTTTCAACCAATACTCTTATGGCACTAGTGTTATAAAGTAGGTCTCCCACAGTTGCATGGAATGCATCAAAAATGCCAATAATGCAATCCACCGGTTGCCAATCTTCTTTGTCGGAAGGATAAATATCTGCAACGGGCAGGTTAAACACATAATACACGAGTGAAGAGTAAAATTTATTGTGGATGTAAGAAAACTTACAATTTGGTCGGTTTGTTGAAAATACTATCGGCATTGTGCATAGACGTAACTCTGAGTGCATATATGCGTGTTCAATGAGAACCTCTTTGACTGTTTTTTCCGTTTGTGACAACCGAAAGTTTTTCACCCTACCTTTATAATTGTTCACAAACTTGTTGCGCATACGCTTTTTCTTCGTGGTCTGTAGGAGAACCGAGCTTCCAATTGTAATGGTGGTGGAAAGCCATCGACCGTTGTCCAAATCAAAGCTATTGAAAAGTTTGACAGACTTAATACTTGTGGATGGCCGTCGGGTCTTTTGTTCTCCTTTGGTGATTCTTCTATGGCAAGATGCACAGCACGGATGTGAGAGAGGGAGTGTTTCTGAGCGTAAACACAATACAGTCAAATGCAAGCACAATAGTTAGTTGAGCATAAATGAATGAGAATGAGCGGGAATACTATGAAGTCTCTCCTATCAAAAAAGTGCGCACAACTGCATTGTGTGTGAGTTATGGTACATTTGTCCTATATTCGGTCCTGACAAGAAAGATTCAAGCAAATCACAATGTATATCAGTGTTAAAGTTTTTTATGCAACTAAAGATTGTTTTTGAAAAATGCTAAAATTTGAGATAAAAACAAGAACAATCCGAGCTACCGTTACGGTAGCCCGGCATCCATTGGTTGTGTTGCATTCTCTCTCTAGCGTTTAAAGGACCAAATTTGAGTCCAAACTTTCCCTAATGCATGGTGTGAAAGGGACAACTTCTAGGACATGTGGTTTCCAAAAATAGATTTGAAATGGCTAATCACAAAATCAAGTCGGTTCAACACGCCAAAGTGCCCACAACAGTGTCAGATGTATTAATTTTATAGAAAGGTTTATGCACATGTTTACAACCAAGGCACTTCCTCTATATGAATTGACTAAGAAAGGAAACAAGTTTATTTGGACTAAAGAATGTGAAAAAAGTTTTCAGTGCTTAAAGGATGCGATCAGCAGCAAGCCAGTGTTTTGCCAACTTGACTGGGATGTGATTTTCCATGTACATGTAGATGCTTTTGGTATGGAAATGGGAGCTACATCTGGGACAATGATCACACCCTTAATTCTTGTGACTACCCTAACTGGCACTAGCTCCAGTACCGTCTGGTCTGTTCCTTCTCGTTTTGGAGCATCCAGACACTGGGCTGCAAAGTGTCCATACTTCCCACACGTGCAGCAATTCAAGTTTTGTTTTGCAAAATCCCCTCTGCCTTTGCCCCTGCCAGTACTAGGTGCTCTAGTACTTGTGCTAGCTTCATTATTCTTGGCCCCACTAGCCCCATCTGCCTTGATTGCCTCAAGGTTTGTTAGTGCAACCATTGATAAATACTTACCTTTCTTGAAATGATGGACTCTGATGCCACAGTTGTTCTTGACCAAGCGAGATAACCATACAGCCTCTTTTTACTTGCATCCGACAACGCAATGTACTCTGCTTCCGTAGTGGAAGATGACGTACAACCTTGAAGATATGACCTCCAAGATACTGTTGCTCCATCAAATATGAAGACATAGCCAGATGTCGATCTTCTATTGTCGACACAACCCGTATAGTCTACATCTGCATAACCCACAATGGATGCATCACTGTTCCCAAAGCGTATACACCTGCCGACCGTATCTTTGAGGTACCTAAGAATGTGCTTCACTGCTTACCAATGCTTGCTACCAGGATTTTCCATATATCGGCTCACAACTCCCACTGCAAAAGCAATATCTAGCCATGTGGCCACCATAGCATACATGAGACTGTCCACTGCCAAAGAATATGGTACCTTAGCCATTCTTGCTTGCTCAGCATCAAATTTGGGTGCATCGTCCTTACTGAGTTTCAAGAATGCCTGCATTGGGGTACTCAATGCTTTCCCCCCCTGCATATTGAAACGCTACAAAACTTTCTCAATGTATGTTTCCTTAGATAACTCAAGAATACGATGTTTGCGATCTCTTTTGATTCGCATGCCAAGAAAGTGTATAGCATCCCCCAAATCTTTCATTGCAAAATTGTTGTTAAGTGTTTTCTTCAAGTTGGCAATCTTCGCAATGGATTTTCCAGCTATAAGCATGTCATCAACATACAGAACTAGAATGATCATCGAGCCATCATCTAGCTTTCTCGTGTACAAGTAGTGATCCTCTTCGCTCCTTTTATACCCTTAAGACCTCATATATGCGTCAAATTTATGATACCACTACCTTGAACCCTGCTTTAAGCCATAAAGTTCCTTTTTGAGCTTACATACTAGCTCCTCACGAGATGTGTTCTCCTGAACAAACCCTTCAAGCTGCTACATGTAAACATCCTCATCTAGATCCCCGTGAAGAAATGTTGTCTTCACATCCATTTGGACAAGTTCCATTTCCTCAATTGCTACAAGACCAAATACGGTTCTAAGTGTTGTCATCTTGACCACAAGTGAGAAGATTTCATCAAAATCGACTCCCTTTTGCTTTTTGAACCGTTTGGCTACAAGTCTAGCCTTGTACTTTGGATTTGGATCACATGAGGTAAACTTCTTCTTGTAAACCCATTTGCAAGGTAAAGCTTGCGCATCATTTGGCAGTTCTACCAAGTCCCAAGTGTCATTAGGCAGAATTGAGTTATACTCAGATTCCATAACCTGCTCCCACTGCATCACATCATCCGTCAACATGGCTTCTTGGTAGCAGCTTGGCTCACTGCAATCGGTCAACATGATGTAATCAAGACCTGGCTCGAAACGCGGAGGTGGACGAGAGACTCTAGTAGACCGTCTCACTCCTTTACCATTGCTATCCGCTCCCTCTGGAGCATTGCTACTGGAAGTACATCACTAGCCCGCTGAATTGATTTCACTGTCTCTGAGGCAACATCCTCAAAAGTGACTCTCCAAACCTCTATTTCCTTGATAGGTTGTTTATGTATCTTTGACTCATTGAAGATCACATTTGAACTACGGATGACTCGACGAGATTCCGGGTGCCAGAGACGATATCCCATCTCTCCATCTGCACCATATCCAATGAAAATACATTTGTGTGACTTTGACTTTGGCTCTAACTTCTGTCAAACCAAAAACACGTAGATGGTCATAGTGGGGCTTACGCTTAGACCATAACTCTTATGTAATCTCATAATTCAATGGCATACTAAGCGAACGATTTATGATGTGCACTACTATCGAGACGGCTTCTGCCCAAAAGCCTTGTGTGAGATTTGCCATAGAAAGCATGGTTTTGACTCTTTCCTAGATCGTACGATTCATGTGCTCAGCAACTCCATTCTTAGTTGGTGTGTATGGTGTAGTAAACTGCCTTTTAATCCACCTTTTAGCACAGAAATTATCAAACTCCTTGGAGACATACTCTCCATCGTTGTCAGTCCGTAACCTCTAGAGTTTCTTGCCAGACTGATTCTCAACAAGTGCCAAAAATTTCTAGAACACAGGAAGAACTTGATCCTTATGTTTCAAAGGATATGCCCACACCTTTTGAGTAGAGTCATCTATGAATGTCACAAAATAGCTGGTCCCCCCCTAGAGATTTGGTTGACATAGGACCACAAACATCACTATGTACTAAATCTAGTCTCTCTTGACCCAATGGTAAGTGGATGGACCTAGTCTGTTTGCTATAGATACAGTGTTCACAAATAGGAAAGTCAACATAAGACAAGACAATTAAGTAGCCAAAACGAGTCAGAGTTCTCATTCCTTTTTGGCTAATATGACCTAGCCGACAATGCCACAACTCAGTAGACGGCAGCTCAGCTATAGATATGTAATCATGACCAACATCTGACACATGCATGGAATACAAGGTACCATGCTTCTGACCTCTAAGTACAACAGGATTACCTTTGCGTAATATCCACGAACCATTGCCAAATGTGGTGTTGTAGCCCAAATCATCAAGCTGGCCAACAGAAAACAAGCTCTTAGTCAACTTGGGAACATGTCTGACATTATATAAAGTAAAGTGCGTGCCATTCCTTAGATGCAATTTGACATTTTCGACACCCTCAATGTCTAGTTCATAAGCATCACCAAGTCTCACTTTGCCACAAGAGTGAGAAGAAGTAGAGAACCACTCTCTATGTGGTGTCACATGGAAACTCGCACCAAAATCTACTATCCAATTCTGTGCATACTATGCATCTTCTGTAACAAGAGCCTCGACAAGTAGATCTGCTATGAAGACCAATACGTCAAAGGTAAGTGGCATGACAACCGTTGGAAGAGTCTCTACAATAGGAGCATTTGAAGACTCTAGCACATTGATCTCCTCTAACTTTGCTTTGCCCTTGTTTGAATCATCAGACTTAGAAGTGTCACCAGATTGTTTATCCTTCTTGCTTTGCTGCCATTTCCTACACTCCTTCTTCACATGCCCTTCTTTATGGCAGTGATAGCACTTGACATTACGCATAGAACCCCGAGACTTACTGCATGAGCCTCCACGTTCTTTGCTTCGGCTCATTGCTTTCGGCATGACTTTGAGTGCAACCCCTCTGTTTATCACTAGCAACATACGCATCACCATCCTTCTTGCCTTCGAGAGATTTCCTACAAATCTCCTCTGTAAACAGACTCCCAAGGATGTCATTGTACACAAGTCCAGTACCAGGTGCTAAGTTGCTAATCGCAGACGTATCCCAAGACGAGGGTAAATTGCATAGCAAGAAGATGCATTTGATTTCCTCATCGAAGACCAAACCCTGAGTGAAAATGATATTGAACTCATTAATGTGAGTAGAAATAGTACCCTCTTCCTTCATACAAACATCAAACAGCTTCTTCATTGAGAAAACCTTATTAGTGGCACTTTTGTTCTCATAACTGGAACACAATTTATCCCATACATTTCTAGCAATCCTTTCTCCAACTATAGTAAAGTACACAGATTTGTCCAAATGCACCAAGTCTCTCACACTCAACATCTGCATACTCGCCCTCTCGGTGCTCCATGATAGGATCCAACTAGCCTTTTTGTATGAGAACATTTTGAATCTGCTCTTTCCAGATAGCAAAATTCGTCCCATCAAATTTTCGAATATTGTAAATATCCTTTTCACCGCTAGATGACATGGCTGCAAGCTAAAGATAATATGGCGATAACACTGGTAATTTTGGGAAAAATTTGGCAAAGTTTCCCCAGAAAAATTGACAAAATCTCAATCCAAACCTGTCACAAGAGATCAGTAATGCATCAAAAGTAATGCTCTCAAAGCATAAGACAAGTGCATCAACCACTAACTGTGCATAAAAAGTCAAAAGTTGACCCAAGGCTGCCAACACGGCGTCAAATGCACCTAGCCCTCTCTATACATATCCTATGTCAAGGCCACAAAAAGGGGTACTCCTACAACCTGTATCACCGAAAGGATCTCAACATTCGAGAATCCCCCAGCTCAAGAAAACCTCACGCTATCGACCCTCACAAAAGGTTACGCAGACAAGAAACCAGCCCAATCTCGAAAAGAGCCTCCGAACCGAGTCTCAAAAAACAGTCAAGACTACCAGAAACAAGCCAAATCGGCTCCATAAAAGATACATATGGCAGTTTTTGCAACTCAACGTATATCCACTATCAACAATACTGCAAGGTGCAGTATACACGCTCAAACAAGCGCCAAACAAAATGTGCAAGCAGTAAACAAATCCCTGTGGGGAGTAAAACCGCTCTCAAAAGAGCTCAAGCACTATCAAAAGTGCCAAAACAATGCATATTCGTATCAAGTACTCCCACTGGAATCTGTGTTGATGCAAAACACTGCAACCTGTAGGAAACCTGGATGTCATGTATGTATGCAAGAACCTACGAGGAGATGGATGTGTGAAAAACTTGAGACAATGTTGATGTCTGATGTCAAAAAGTGCTCCTAATCAGCCCATAAACACCGTCTCAATAGCACATAATAGCCATAAAACGGCTATATACAATCCCAAAATAGTCTCTAAACAACCTGCACCTATGTCATGTACCTGTACCTGTAGCAAAAGTGGAGTTGAATAATACAACTCCTGAAGTGTAGCTCGGATGAAGCTTTCGACTACACGAACAGCTTCGAAAGGGGGGTAAATTCTCAAGACACCCGTTGGAAACGCTCTCAGAATGCTGAATTTGTCAATGCCAAAATCAGAAACTTGTTCACTTTTGAAAGTGCGCACGCGCGGACGCAAAAACGGCAAGCACAGCCTTGCTCTGATACCAGTTGAAGGTGCCGCAAGAACCGTGTGCAAGTGCAAGTGCGGGAGCAGAGAGAGAGAGAGAGAGAGAGAGAGACCTACTGTTGGGTGGAGCGCACAGCAACATTATCCTGTTGGTGCAGCTCCTTATTCTCTTTTGTATTAAAGAATAAGTGTACATATGATTAAGTTAGTAGATGGGTTAGTAGTAAGTGGGATGTCCGGCCAGTTGGCCTGAATCCCAACACCGCTATCACTGGACTGTCTTTTCTTGTGTCCCTTTCTTTCTTAGCTTGTTGTTCCAATTTTACAGCTCTTTGTACCAAGTTATTGAACTTCTTTGTTGGCGTTGGGACCTCTTGTTCCCATAATTTCTTACTTCTAATCTGTTCAAAAACCAAGCTCTCATCCTTTTTCCAGAAGGAGGTTCTTGTAGCCGTCTAGTTAGCGCTTTGATCTTTTCAACATAACTTCTGATGAATAGCTTGCTTGATTTTTTCGAGCTCTCATAAGATGTCTTCATCTCCTCTATTATCTAAATACTCCAGTCTGAAAGCTTTGATAAGCTTGTTGTATGATCTGAGTTGGCAAGCTGCATGATAGTAATATCATTTTCAAGCTCCCTCTTTCAATGTCTGTCGAAAGTACTCCCCCCATTTATCGTCATCTATATCTTTAAGTTCTGTATATTGTTCAAATGCTTGAATGTGAACATTAGGATCATGCTTGTTTCCACCCTTGAACATTGAGAAGGAGATTTTTAAATTATCAAAATTCTCAATGTGATTGGTTCTGGATTTGTGAAGTGGCTTCTTCTCTTTGGATCCTCTCTTTCTGTAGTGGTCAACATCAGCATCCTAGTCATTGTCTGTTTCGGTTTTAGACATTGTATCCTTTGTTTTCTTTCTCACTAGTTTATGCCCTGATCAATGACTTCGTTTATTGTCCTCACTATCTTCAGTTGTGTTTTCGGCTTTGCTAGGATCCATGGGATCGGTTTCTACATTGAGACCATTTTGCCTACCATCTCCTGGAATGAGTTGAGTGTTGGGAATCCCTTGATTCGTAAGTTGTCCTTGGCTTTGGGAGGAACATTCGTCTCATATTATCAAGTCCTTTTTCAATTTTAAAGCCTTGCTATGATTCCTCCTAGATTTGGATTGACACAATTTGGGTCATCCATGAATTGGGTAGCTGGCCTTCGACCTCGTGCAACTCTTCTGGGTGGCATCTCTGATGTCTGATGGCTCTAACACCACAACAAGGAGACTGTCCATACCAATTTAGCTAAGCCACCGTGATCGCCAAAATGGAATGAGCTGGACACTTCCAGTCAGCTATTCCAAGTTGGTAGTTAGAGTTAGTTCAGACCAAACAATAAGCTTCGTAGCAGACTAGACAAAAACTGAAAGTAGAAATGAACACTGAAACTGACAACTAGAAATAAATACTGAAAGCAAAGAAAGATTGGAAATGAATCACTGGAACTAAGATTGTATATTCAGACAAAGACAATACAATGTTGGAACAAGTTCAATATGTGATTGAATTACAACAGCATATAGCTCCAAAGTACAAGTGGTTTGTGATGACTCAAGCTAAGATAGGATCAGCTAGATCAAATAAGCTAGGCTCCTACAAATGAAGTAATGGCCCCTATTTATAGGCCTCCAACTAGGTTCTGACAAGTAATTGATAACTACACATTGCATGACAACTACCTTAGGAGCAACAATGAAGAGAATTTTACTACTTGATATCTACACTAATTGGCACACTTTCCTTGACATGGGATGAAGGGTGGAAAGTGTTGGGCCTCGGTATCTCACAATTCGTAGCATTGATCTTTAGAAATGTAAACCGGGGTCAAAAACTAAACTTGACTCCAAGTGTAAATCCAGGTCCCAAACCCATGTCTTTAGAGTCCCCAATGTTAGATGCCCTTGATCCACTCTATCCTTGCATCTTTAGAGATCCTACAAGAAAAAGGAGCTCTTGACATGGCTGTAGATCTTCTCGATCTATGGTAAACTCAAACCGACAATATCTACGATGCCAGATTCACTTCGGGACCTCAGATTCATTAAAGCCCTTGACCCAAAGTGAATCAGCTAAAACGCACAAGTCCCCCCTCCTCCTTCCCCTTTTTTGGCCAACACTAGAAGGGAGAAAGGTGTACAAATCTTTGTTGTGCCACATTGACTTTCATTACAATCTTTTTAAATACATATGAGGCTTCAACTTGTTTGTATCGGCATATTGGCACACTTAGGTACAAAGGTGCCGCTCGAAAACGCAATAATGCCGGTTAAGAGCAACAGTAAAGGGGATTTTTTTTACTGAATACTCGTGAAAATTAGTGTACAAAGGTGAAACAAATAGGTCAAATAAAGGAATTTTGCACGGTTAGGAAATGGGTTTTTATTGAACGCATTGGGTGTGATAAAAATTGCTTTTCAAGAAGAGTGTGTGTGGGGAAATCATTAAAATAAAAGAGTCTTTTTCTTTGTCAGGTCATTGTCCGAGAAAGCAGACCTAATACAAACGAATAAAAATAGAGCGTGCATAGCAGCACTATGATCTATCCTAGGCGTGTAATTGGAGGCGGGCAACCCAATGTCAACCCAAATGGCTGATCTGGGCTTTGACAGGCTTGTCTCATTTACACCTCTGCATTTTGTCATTTCTTTTTTGCAGCCTTGATCCTATCTTGCAAATTCGCATTGAGCATTCATCTTCTGCATACACAGATTGGCCGTCTTCCAGAGCTTTGCAGTAAATGCCTATCTGATAAGCTCGGCGCAAATCGCAATTTTCTCGGTACAAAAAATGGAGGAACATGGGGAGAAGTGGGTGGGGAGAGTACATGCAGTAGTGGAGTCCCCCTTGGAGCGAGTGTGGGCATTGGCGTCGGACGGATGCGGAATCCCCAAGTGGATGCCCATGGTTGAGCAGTGCACTCTCGTGCAGGGAGAACCCGGAGTGCCAGGCTTTGTGAGATTCTTGCAAGGCACAATGTTCCCTCATCCGAGTGGAGAGACATCTTGGATTCAAGAGAAGCTCCTCCTCATGGACCCCCTTCATTACAAGTATGAAATCACTTTCCTAACACTACACAATTCCTTTCTATGCATTTTCAAAGAGGAAATGTAGAGATTTCAGCTATTTTTACACTCTTTCTTTCCACTTTTAAGGCAAAAAACAGTGTTTGGGAGAATCAAAAATGCCAGTGGAGCAAGAAGCAAAGGAAAAATCCCAATTAGATTTTGAGGAATAGTGTTAAAATAGTGAAAATTAGCTCTAGTTCTCAAAACTTCCTTTGCGAGAAATGGTAAATAGGAATTATGTATGGTTGGGAAAATTATTTTTTCCAAAACATTGGCAAGGATGTTTTCTTTTCCGGTTCTTCCTAACCCATCATTATTAATTTTCAAGAGCACGATTGTAAGCCAAGGCACACTTTTCACAAACAGTTTGGAGAGCCATCTTACCTTTTTTGCACGTAGGAAAATTGATGGATCAGATTGCAAAGAAACCTTCACATGCTTCTTGCTTAGAAAGCATATCCTCATTTGTACAACACCTTTAACACTGTTGTTAGCATCAATCACGTCTTCAAATTGAGTTACTTTTTTGCCATAAAAGCACAATATATATTATAAGGGAGGCAAAGTACCCATGTCTATCAACTTTTGATGCAGGTATGCTTATTGTATGGAGGATGGCAATGTCGGGCTTAGTGGATATATCAACACAGTACAATTCTCCGACTTTGGAGAAGACACTACTTTGGTGCAATGGGATTATGAAGTAGACCCTGTTATCGGCTCCAAAGAGGAGGCTATCTTAGAGTATCTTGCCTTTCTCTACAAGAGTTCCCTCAAAAGGCTTGAATTTGTAGCTCAATTAGCCTCTCAAGACCTCAACACGACATACTTAGATGCCCAGGATGTCCCATTATCCAAAGAATTAAGTGTGCAACCACAATGCATCTCTGTAATTACGAACAATGAGGATCTTAAAACATTGGTAGGACATGGCCCTTCATAGGAATCGGTGGGAATGCTTCACTTGGACATGTACATTATTTTCCATATTATTTGTTTGCATCCACAAACAGCTTCTATACAACCAATTTGTCACAGGAAGGTAGGTGCCCTTACTCTGTAGGTTTGAATTAAAAAGTGACAATGAATGTTTGCCTCTTTTAACCACATGTGTGGGACTCCACCACCTTCAACAATAGCACTACCTTCGACGGCATAATTAATGCCAGCAATTCATGGTCAAAGCCTACAAAAAAAAAAAATTGTATGTATTTGTTTGCCCACATCACAATCTTGTACAATGCCTCATGTCTTCAGGATGCATGCACACATGATCAAACTTCGAGAATCCCCTAGTTAAAACATATATCGACAAATGCCACTAAGCATGACATTGTTTTCCAACTGGCTCTATTAGTTTCATCATGGCTTTCTTTCCCCATATCCTTCATTTAGTCAAATGCCTTTAAAATGTAGCCAATACTTATGCGTTTGGAAAGAACCCCTACATCTATATCATTGCAAATAGCCCACAACTTCCTTGCCCTTCCCATGTCAAAGGCACCCTACAATAAGAGAATTACCAAAGATCACATCCCATACAAAAATCTCATCAAGAACTTTTTAGAAGGGAATTATTGGCTCTAAGTTCAATAAAAACAACCCAAAGCTTATTGGCATGCCCATATTGCAATGCAAAGTGTAGTATATTTTTGTTTGTTATGCCATATTTGTCCTGCATGATGTCAATGCACATTGAGCCCTAATAAAAGAGAACACTAAACAAAAATTATTGGATCAAGTGATGCCCACTTTGTTGCCTTCAGTGATGTTTTAAATAGAGTGTAGTATGAAGGGTTCTCAACCCAAAAAAAAAATACATCATTGCACACAAAAAACTATCCACATCTCTCTCTCTCTCTCTCTCTCTCTCTCTCTCTCTCTCTCTCTCCAAATTGGAAGTGCATCAAAAAAATTGTGCTAACACTACACACATTGCACAATTGTTGATCAAATCTTCTCCAAGAACTTTATTTTTTCAAACCCTTGATTATTGTGGTAATTTTGAATTTGTTTATATACGTCTTGCATCATGTCACGTGCCCCCCAAGATGAGATCATCAATACTCCAATTTGAAGAGAAACCCTCACTTGGCATTTGCCAAAAGCACTTTGGGGGTACCCTCTTACTCTCTAAGGTCAGGTTCAAACTGACATGAGGGCAAGCTTCATGGCTACATAATCCAATGAAGGACTACACCCTTAGTGGCGCCAATCAGATTGCATAGTTCCTCGCATCCCACAGTCCAATCTGATCTGCTGACACACACACCCAAAGGATATGTGATTGCAGGAAATACAGAAATTCAATGCTATTAAACAACATTCAAAACAACTTACTCTAATTGGAGGAAGAAATGACAGGTACCAAGAAAGTTTCATGCATTCGGATTCAGCCATGAACTGCCAGCACTCGGAAGACCATAATCAGACCGGGCCCACTATTGAAAACAAAATCAATTCTCCACATACAGCAAAATCAATCCCCACATACACAGGCGCATAAACAGAGTTGACAAGCAGAGCAAAGAGGCAACTGGCTGCAAAATATCTCATGCACATTGCAATAACAATGACTACCGAACCTAAAACAGAAAGATCAAACTCAAAGGAGGGGTGGTGTTGAGAAACACCTGAAAGAAGAGGGGCAGACGAATGCCAAGAGACATCCTAACCACCAAAACCATAGAGGGTGCGGCCCTGCCTCTTGAGGGCATAGACAACGTCCATGGCAGTCACTGTCTTGCGACGGGCATGCTCTGTGTAAGTCACTGCATCTCGAATGACGTTCTCCAAGAATATCTTGAGAACACCACGCGTCTCCTCGTAGATGAGGCCACTGATACGCTTCACGCCTCCCCTGCGAGCCAGCCTGCGAATGGCAGGCTTGGTGATGCCCTGAATATTGTCGCGCAAGACCTTGCGATGGCGCTTGGCCCCTCCCTTGCCCAGCCCCTTTCCTCCCTTGCCTCTTCCCGACATCTCTCTCTCTCTCTCTCTCTCTCTCTCTCTCTCTCTTCCGAGTCACTGATCTATCTCCACTCCAAACGAACACATTTACTACCTTCAGTTCCCATTGCATAATTATACTGACGCACTTCGTCTACGCTGGCCGTCCGATTTTGCCTTCCATCCAACGGCTATCCCATGCGCTGGCACAGATCGATCCGGTTGAAAATGATGAAGTACCAGTTGTAACTTCATTGGACCTTGATTTCAACGGGCATTTTAGTTACAAATCCCAGTGATTGGTTTGACCTTGAAATACAAAGTTAAGAAAATGGTTTTCTTTTCAAGCAGCGGCCCTCGGTCTCAACAAACCTTCACCAAAGGCTCCATTTGGATGCTACCACCCTACAATTAGACTTCTGACTAAGGGCTAGTTCAAACATGCCCGTCGGTACAGATTGCTATGATTAACCACCTCTTATCCCCTCGTTCACAAGAGACAAAGATACAAAGAGTTTCTTTTTTAGCTTTTGCAGTAACCAATGATTGAGTGGTAGCGTAGTGGCAAGTCGTTAGTGTCGCTAGTCAACCTCCTACGATCAAGCTTCACTCAATGCGTTTTCAGCTAAAAAGGGGGTAGCAAAGAAAGATTATCGGGAGGGGGGGGCGGGGGGGGGGGGGGGGGGGGGGGGGAACTCGCTTGTTTTGTTGTGAGTTCGAAAATGGGCCTCAAACTTTTGGCTCAGTGGAATGCCGCCATGCAAGACTCACACTCCTTTGCAGTTTTCTTCGGTTGGTCCTGAACCAAGCCTAAGGGAGAACTTAGAAGAAGAACAAGTTTTACTTGGTTAGCCTAAGGGGATTTTCTGAAGTGAAGCCTCATAAAGATCCACGTAGCATAATATCAGTCATTAGATACAAAAACTCATTGGATGGGTGAGATTCTCCCACACAAAGCATCATTGACAGGCTTTTTAGTTCTTTTTGGCACACAGAGTGGCTATGATGGGTTGAAAGCTTTAGAGTACTTGTGTCTTATTTCCAATGTCGATACACAGGTGCCATGGTTTGCACAAAGTCGAAAGCCAACATTGTTTGTTCTCACAAAGTGTTAGCAGAGTCCATCATCGACCTCCCCTAGAAGAGAGAGAAGCAGAGTCCATCACAGACCTTGCCCAAAAGAGAGAGAGAGAGAGAAGCAAGCATGCAGATTCAACCTTCCATGGAAGCTTGAGCATAAGGCATGGTCTGCAGAGAGCCGGAAGCCAACATTGGCCATTCTGACAAAGTGTTAATTGAGTCCATCATCAACCTCCCCCAAACGAGAGAGAGGCGATTCTGACTGACAATTAGTAGCACTCCCAAGTGAAAACATGAATCCACTAGTAGACATGCAATCATATGTATTACCAACCCAATTTGCATTTGTGTAACCATAGAGTTGTCAACATCATCCCTATAAAATAGTGCATGATCCAAAGTAGCACTCACATAGTGTAATGTGCACCTCACTACATCCAAGTGTAGCTTTGTTGAGAGACACCAATCCATGTTCACATTGCTAGATCGGTCAAGAAAGAGTGCCCACTGAGTCCCCGTTTGCTGGTACTACTCCATGAACTGCGAAAGTTGATTGATGAGCATTATCTCCAAGGGTTGTAGGTGGACTCTAAGCAATTCTAGGCTACGATTTTTCTCTTGACACCTTTTTTTCTTTTGAAGTGGTCTATCTAAGGAGTATAATATGAGCTCTCTGATGAAGCATAATGTCAATGTAATTGTCCCCTGTAGAATCAAAGAAAAGTCTATCCTAAAAGAACATCATAGAGAATCTTGTTTTGCTTTCCCCTCCTGCTTTAGAAGAGCCTCTTGAAGTATCCCACTTGCTCTTTTATGTATGAACCAAATTTATATATATCTCCACCAAAATCTCAACTTTAATCTATAATGCACCACAAAGAATGTGAAGGCAGCAAGCCTTCCATACATTGTAGCGTGAAATCCACACAGACATGTATGTATGTATTTATGTACACACACACACACACAGGTTCTTTGACCCCCAACTCCCCATCTATGACATTGGTACTAGGGGAACTCAATAAACAAAGAGCAAGGGGGGTAGGGGAAGCAAGGGATATGGGGTAGGAGGGGGGCCGAGAGAGAGAGGGGGTGGGGATATAGGGTGGGAGGTGGTAGAGCAGAGATTGGGAGAGTGGGAAGGTACGTAGATAGAGAGGATTAATTATTATGCTTTTAGATCAAATATGACATGTGGGACCAAAGATACACGTTATGTAATATGTGTGGAAAGGGTAAACGATTCTCGTTGCTCTAAGATCATGGTGATGAGAATTGCATGGAGAGCCCACATTGTGGCTGGGAGAGGAAAGTGTTTAGGGCTAATTCATGGGTGAAAATGTAAGGGAAGCATGGATGCAAAAGTTAAGCACTCTAGTAATTTGTGGTACTCAAACTCGCGAGTTAGCAGTGAGTATAATGTGCAAAACAGCTTTTATTTTAAATAATTATAAAGGAAAATTTAGACTCTATACCTAATAAAATGAATGTTGATCATCCTCTTGTTAGGAAATAAGACGTAGCTAAATAGATAATTGAGTAGATTACTTAATGGAGAGAGACAAATTTATATACACAAGATTATAGAGTAGAGAGAGAGAGAGAGTACACACGATATACGTGGTTCACCCAATGTGGGCTACGTCCACGGGAAAGCAGCCACTCAATGGCTTTAGTACTTCAAAACAAGAAGTAGTTTACAAAGGGATTATACCCTTAATGGAGCTCCCGCCTTGCTTCACTCTCACCACCTCACACTCACCTTGTTGCATCAACTTCACACTATGAAATGTGTGTAGAAATGGCCTCCTTTTATAGGCCAAAAGGGCTGCCCTCTCTTATGAGAGACAGCCATGTGTAGCCGCCCTTGTGCGAATAAGTCCAAATCGGACCCTCCAATCCGCCCATGTGTGGCCGCCCTTGAGAAGACAAGTCCGCTTTTGAATTCGGCCACCGGCCATTGACTACCGGCCACCGGCCATCGGCCATTGACTACCGGCCACCGGCCAACCGACCGGTTGTTTTCCGACCACTTTTCGGCCGCCGTCCGGCCATAATATTCCGGCGAAAAAGAATATTCCGGTGAAAAAAGGTCTCGCCCCCGAGGCCTTTAAAGTTGCCCCTGATTCTTGTCCGTGAAAATTTTGGTTTTCGATGAGTGATTTTCCTTCACGCACGATGGCTTCTCCTCATAATGGGGACCTTACAAATGTGCGCTTTTACCACAAAAAATTACAAGGGTAAATCAGGCTCCATACTTAACACCTCTAGGTTAAAATCATCCATGAAAAGTGCGCGGTACGTGCGGAGAGCGAGAGAACTTCAACATGGTATGACTTGTGATTGGAGTAATAATTGGGTCAAGCCTTTGCATAAAGGAGGGAATGTAAATAACTACCGGATTATAATGATTAGGTCTCTCATGTGGCAAAGTTGTTTGGGTGTATAATGGAGATAAAATTGAGTGATTGGGCTGAAGAGAATGGCAAGCGTGAAAAAGAACAAGCAAGTTTCCATCTATGCCATAGCACCATTGATTATCTTGTCACTCGTTGTGTTCTCATGGAGGAAAGTAGTTTGAAAGGCAAGCGATTACACTGTTGCATTGAATTTAAGAAAGCCTTTGGTATGATTTCATGTAACAATTTTTGGAGTGTTCAATACAAATCAAGACTTATCCCCTATTGTGTAAAAAATACTACAACACCATATCAAGGGAAGGTCACCATTCACTGTCTGTGTGGCATGGTGAGCAGTGTATGTAGATGATGGTTGTGTACGTCATTGGCTATGTTACATTGATCTCAAAAAGACAGACTCTAATGAGCCTTAGATGATGGACGTATGCTACTGTGTGCAATGTAGGTTGTGTGAGATGCACACTGCTTAAGTTGCTCCCATGCCTTATATTGATGCTGCTTACGTTGCTCTCAAAAAAGCATTGGCTCTCAAAAGCCTTAGGGGATGCAGGCAATGCCTAAACCTTAGTCAGGGTGGGCAGCGGCTCTATTGTGAATCAAAGCATCTCAAACATTTGAAGCTTTGTAGAAGCCAATGGTTGTGATTAAGCTATGTGGACGACTATGAGGGCTTGTTTTAGAAAACCCACATTAGGCTTACCGAGTAAATAATAAAGGCTTGTTGAGAGATTGCATAATTTGACTCATCAATGCAGCTGAGTAGACGTAAGATAGTCAAGTAAACAAACTACCCACAATCTTCCTATACATGGTAGCATTCTCAAGTACTTGTGTTCCCCAACTTCTAATCTAAGGGCATTGCAATAGGATGCAATAGGATTGAAAGAGCAAGCAAAGAGGAACACAATACAAGTTTTGGAATTGAAATTGGATACCCAATCCCAAAATATGTTGATTACAAGTTGGAGATGTGTGTGTACAACAGAGCTCCTCTTTTTTCCAAAGATAAGACTCCTTTTCACATTAAGGTTATCGTCTTTTATACCTAGGGCTTTTTAAATGGCTAGTGGCCGACTCACATGGGCCTTTATACATATTATAAAAGAATTACAACTTGGGGAATAAATCTGCTATTCTAGAATCAGGATTTACACACAGTGTTGCTTGAGCGTATGTACAACAGAGCTCCTCTTTTTTCAAAAGATAAACCTCCTTTTCACATTAAGGTTATTGTCTTTTATACCTAGGGCTTTCTAAATGGCTAGTGACCGACTCACATGGGCCTTTACACATATTATGAAAGAATTACAATGTGGGGAATAGACCTGCTACTCTAGAATCAGGATTTACACACAGTGTTGCTACACTAGCTCTAAAAAATAATAGAATACAGATGTAGTGTTCGGCTAGGTGGGCGTCCTATGTTGTAATGGCCAAAAACTCCCCCCTTCCTAGCTGGTGTCATCCCTTGACATGACCATGTGTAATTTGGTTGTTACAATTGTCTTTAGGTTTGTCTTTAAGGCTGGTCCTCAACTTTGAGATTGCTTTGTAGATAATGACACTCCCCCCTTCCTTGAGTGATTTATATATGTTGTGTTCTGGTTGATGTGGAGATGGGCTTCAATTTTTCATTGTGTTGTGTGGCTAGTGGTATTGTATGCCTTTGTGGGGGGAACTGAGTCTCGTGGGTCATTGAATTCATGATGGATCTTGCCCTTGTTACCATATACATGTGGTAGTGATGTGTGTGAACACACTAGGACCGCCGGGGCATTTTTTCCCTCTTTAGGAGGTTTTTTCTCCCAAGCATTGTATATATGCCCATCACTCTAGGGCTATCTATCTTTCCATTGCACACTAAGTAACACACTCTCTATTGTGTGCCTTGAGCTTCCTTCATCTTCTCCAAGCTGTGTGTGTTTCTTTGCAACCCTAATTCCAACAATTGGTATCAGAGCAGGTCACGTCCTCCCGAGCTTAGTCGCCAGCTGCTCCAGCACACGCCTGCTCACTTTCTCCGATTTCAGTGAGCTTTGGCGAGCATTCGCAGGTTGACAAAAATTTTGGGTAAGCTCGAAGAGCTTGGTCTGCTCAGAATTTCGATTTGGGCTCATTTCGGCCTCCGTTTCCACTAAAGGCAGTACTGCACAGGCTATTTCGTCATTTTGTGCAAAATTTCTGTCAGTGCCGTTTTTTGCATAACAGGTGCCTTATAGCCTTCTACGGTTTGTGCTATATAGCACAGGTTGTTCCCACTCCGTTTCTCCTATTTTCTTGCAGTTTTCACATCAGGTGCAACATTTACCATGGCTGACAACAACAACACAGATGTGTTCAAGATGTTTGTTGCTGAGGACAGGTTGGATGGGGACAACTACCCTATGTGGGCTTATATGATGCAACATGTTCTTGTGTCAAAAGGTGTCTGGAATATTGTGCAGGGCATTGATGTACGTCCTGGTTCTGAGGATGTAGGCGATGTTGAGGATGTTGCAGGTCTTGCTGCAAGGATTGCAGCTGTTAGAGTTGTTTTGCCTACGGCAGAACAAGCTCGTTGGGATGTTAAGGATGTGCAGGCTCATGCATTGATTGCGTTGTCTGTGAAGCGCACCATTGTTCCTCACATCCGTTCAAAAAAATATGCAAAACAGGCTTGGGATATTTTAGCAGGTCTTAATGCAAGCCGCAATGAGGCTAAAATTGCTTTGCTGCGTAAAGAGCTGGAGTCGAAGATTATGCATGAGGAAGATGATATGGACACTTTCCTTGCTAGTGTCAAGGATATCAATGAGCAGCTTATTTCTACAGGTGAAGTCATTTCAGACAGTTCCCTTGTGCAGACTGTTCTTGATGCCTTACCAGATTCCTACCAGACTTTTGCTAGTACTTGGAGACTGATGACCCAAGGAAATCCTGAAGTTGTCAAGTTTGATGCATTATGCACATTGTTGTTGCAACAGTCACTTTCTAGAAAAAACAGGACTAGGCAGCGTGCAGTTGAGCAGGCTTTTATTGCTTCTCAAAGAAAGGGTGGTAACAGTAATGCAGCCACTTCTTATGGTTCTGCTGCGAGTGGCAAAAATTATGTTCCTAATGCTTCTGCTGGCAGTACTTCGTCTGGTAATTCTGGTGATAAGGGCAAAAAGAAGATGCGTTGCCATTATTGTAAAGCCAATGATCACTTGATCAAGTCGTGTCCTAAGTTGAAGGCCAAAGAGGCTAAGAAGAAAGAGGGTGGTTCCACTGCAAATGCTGGTTCCACTACAAATGCAACCATTGTTGAGTCTTCTGTGAAAGGAGACTGTGTTGCTGATGTTGATGTAGAATGGGCTTTTAGCACAAAGTGCACTTACAATCCTGCTGTCCATGATGCATGCTTGTCAGTTGCTGCAGATTCACATGTGTGGTATTTTGACAGTGGTGCTACAAAGCATATTACCTCACATCGTGAATTGTTTACCTCTCTCGAGTCTGTCCCTCATGGGAATTCAGTCACTTGTGCCAACAATGCCTCTTATCCAGTTCAGGGAGTTGGAAAGATCGTGCTCACTGCTGCTAATGGCAGTTCCTTCACACTTGTTGATGCACTTTATGTACATGGGATCAAGAAGAATCTCTTGTCTGTATCCGCACTTGCTAGACTTGGACTTGTAGTCAAATTTGTGGATGACAGATGTACAGTTCATGATCTCAGTTTTGATGATGAAATTGTTGCATCTGGCCTTTTGTGCCGTGGGCTGTATAAGCTCACTTTGTATGACAAGTGTGGATAAAATTTTGCAAATGCTGTTGCAAATTCAAGGGCTATTTCAGATGCAAAACTTTGGCATGCACGTTTTGGTCATCTGAATTTTGCCAGTTTGCTGCGTTTGCAGAAATCTGATATGGTTGCTTCTTTGCCACCTCTTGAAGCACCTGTCAAACATGTTTGTGAAGGCTGTATTTTGGGTAAGATACAGCGTTCTAAATTTCCAAAGGATGGTTCAGTTCGGGCCACATGCAGGTTGCAGCTTGTGCATAGTGATGTTTGTGGGCCCATGCAAACTCCGTCCTTGGGCAATTACCTGTACTTCGTGACTTTCATGGATGATTACTCCAGGAATGCATGGGTATTTCCGCTTAAAACGAAGTCTGAAGTTTTTATGTGCTTCAAACAATTTTTGGCTATGGCTAAAAATGTCTCGAAATGTACTATGGGCACCCTCCGTTCTGATCGAGGGGGGGAGTATATGTCTCATGAATTTAATGCATTTCTGGCTAGTCGTGGGATAAAACACCAATGTACAGTGCCTTATACGCCTCAGCAAAATGGTGTTGCTGAGAGGAAAAACAGGTCACTGACGGAAATGGCACGATGTATGGTCAAAAGTCAAGCTTTACCACATTCTTTTTTACTTGAGGCCATCATGTGTGCCACTTATGTACTTAACAGGTGTCCTACGAAAGCTTTGCAGTCTATTACTCCATATGAAGCATGGCATGATAGAAAACCTTCTATTGAGCACATGCGTGTTTTTGGCTGTTTGGCATATGCTTTGGTGCCACAAGTGCAGCGTAGAAAATTGGATGATAAGGCTGTCAAATGTATTTTTGTGGGTTATAGTGCTGAAAGCAAAGGTTACAGGTTGTATCATTCGCAAACAAAACGTATTCTAGTTTCTCCGGATGTAGTGTTTGTGGAAGATTCTGTTCAGCCCTTGCTGTCATGTACTAGAGACAGTAATGTAAGCTCACAGGACATTTATGACACTTTGTTGCCTCTTTTCAGTGGTGGAAATACGAATGTAAGTTCCAATGAGGCAAATGTATAGCCTATGGGGGTTTCTGAAAATGTTTTAGATCAGCCTATTATTGATGCAGATGTACATGATGTACTTGATGAGGAAAGGGATGAAAATGAGCAGGCTAGAGGTATGCCGAAATGGTTGGTGCACACTTTGTGTGACAGTAAATTGGATGCACTTTTGTCTAGTCGTACTCGTTCAGGCTCTCGCCATGCATCTTATGCATCAGATTGTTATGCTTTGGCTGTGTCTAGCTTACATGATGTTGAGGAGCCTCTGTCTTTTGATGAAGCACAGAATTTAGAAAATTGGATGGCTGCCATGCAATCAGAATATGATGCACTTATAGAAAATGACACATGGACTTTATGTGATTTGCCTCCTGGCAAAAAGGCCATTGGTACGAAGTGGGTTTACAAGTTGAAATGCAAACTAGATGGTGAGATCGATCGCCATAAGGCTCGACTTGTTGCACAGGGTTATGCACAACAAAAAGGCATAGATTATGAAGAGACTTTTGCTCCCACTTGTCGTATGACTACTGTGCGTTTTCTATGTGCATTGGCAGCTCATTTTGGTTGGGATGTACATCAATCAGACATTGTTACTGCTTTCTTGAATGGTGACATATTTGAGGAAGTTTATGTAATGCAGCCTCGCGGTTTTGTCATAAAAGGACAAGAGGACAAAGTGTGCAAATGTAACAAGGCTTTGTATGGGTTGAAGCAATCTCCTCGTGCTTGGTATGAGAAAGCTGACACTCATTTGGTCAAACAAGGCTTTCGTAACAGTCCAACAGAAAGCACATCGTATGTAAAGCATGAGGGTGATGTACTTCTCATTGTGGTTCTTTATGTTGATGATTTGCTGATCACTGGACCAAATGAGAGACATATTGCTGAATTTAAGACTGATTTGAATGCTACTTTCAAGATGAAAGATTTGGGGCTGTTGCATCATTACTTGGGTATACAGTTTAAGCAGTGTGATGGTGGTATTGCCTTGTGTCAGAAAAGTTACATAGAGACATTGCTATGTAAGTTTGGACTTGAGGATTGCAAACCTATTGCCACTCCCATGGAAACAGGTTTGAAATTGAGTCTACATGATGCTGGCGATCCTGCTGATGTCACTCTTTACCAAACTGTTGTTGGATGCCTCATTTATGTATGCAACACGAGGCCAGATATTCAGTTTGCAATCTCACAAGTCAGCAGATTTATGCATAGCCCAGGGTCTAAGCATTGGCAGGCTGTCAAGAGGATTTTCCGCTACCTTAGTGGCACTTTACATCTTGGCTTGTTTTATCCCAAGGGGGGATCATTGCCGCCAGACTTACATGCTTTTTCGGACTCAGATTGGGCTGGTTGTTTTGACACGCGAGTGTCCACAAGTGGTTTTTGTTTCATGCTTGGCAATTCATGTATATCATGGTTGAGCAAGAAGCAACCTACTGTGGCCACTTCGAGTTGTGAGGCTGAGTATAGGGTAGTCTTCACAGCTACGGTTGAGTGTGTATGGCTCAGACGCCTTATGGATGATTTGGGTGTTGGACAGGACACTGCCAACACTATCTACACTGACAGTCAGAGCGCATTGGCAGTTGCGAGGAACCCAGTTTTTCATGCTCGCACAAAGCACATTGAGGTGCATTACCACTATGTCAGGGAGAGGCTCTCAGCAAGAGAGATCAGCTTGGCTTATGTGCCAACACAGGACAACCTTGCAGATCTTTTCACAAAGGCATTGTCTCGTGAGAAGCTTGAAGCTTTCCGCAAAGCTTTGGGCTTACTCCCCTTTGTGGACTGATCCTGTCCTCAGGGCATGGCACTTCCCTTTACTCATGTGCCAACTCTCGTTCACCGCATCACTCCAGGGGGGATTTGTTACCATATACATGTGGTAGTGATGTGTGTGAACACACTAGGACTGCCGGGGCATTTTTTCCCTCTTTAGGAGGTTTTTTCCCCCGAGCATTGTATATACGCCCATCACTCTAGGGCTATCTATCTTTCCATTGCACACTAAGTAACACACTCTCTATTGTGTGCCTTGAGCTTCCTTCGTCTTCTCCAAGCTGTGTGTGTTTCTCTGCAACCCTAATTCCAACAGCCCTCGGGTTCCACTTCAAGGCAAGTCTGCTATAATCTTTCACCAACTTTGAAGCACTGTGTGAGCTCCTATGATTGTTGTTGATAGATTTCATACTGAATTTTTCATTGCATGTTAGTTGTTCTTGTCAGTCTTTCTTCGACTTTCCATAGTTTAATGGAGCTTTGTTGTTGTCCTTGAAGATAAGAGTTGCTCTTGACAAGCATAGTTGAGACCTTCAATTCTTGCTCTAATTATTTGACCATTGATATGGGTAGCAATTTTCTTATTGCGAGTACCTGATGTAGAAGGAATATATACAAGAGGGTAGTGATGAGTGTTTCTAGATAAGGGTCTAAAACCTAGGTGACCAAAGGGAAAAAAACCGGTGGGAAAAAAGTGCCTTTGTTATACGCTCTTATTGGAGTAAAGTAGTTGGACTTGAAGTACCTATTCATGAAAGGTAAGTGATGGGGAGAAACAAAGGAAGAGTGTCTAATGCAAGTCTCAATTATGGGACACTCTATATGCATATGAGAAATTTGTCGAACAAAAGCATGCAGTGTGAAAGATGGAGTTGATGGGTGCTTTAACAAATGTAGCACATTGTACCATCAAAGATGTCACAATAGTTCCAAGAAGGATTTTTTATGTAGAAGCTTCTTCACTCATGCCTCACTATATTTAGTGCATGAGTGTCCTTTGGACTTCCTCCTTCACTTCACCAAACTTAAAATACAGACACTTCGACTCTCATGCTCACCTATACCAACATGAGCACCACAAAGTAAATTTGATCAACTCTTTCAGCTTGAGCAATATATAGAATATCCTAAATTCTTAGACCACAGAGAATATTACTTGAAGCTTTGGACTAACGTCTCACTCATTTAGGGGCTTAGCTGCCCGACTCTGACTCTTATGCCATGTATTTTTAATGATAACTTGGACATACTTGTTCAAGACCAAAAACCCAATTCCACACTTTTGCTCCTCTTGATTCGATTGTCGTATGTTGATACTGCTTTGTGAAATAGGTTCTACGGTTGTAGTAGAGATTGATGGAGCCTTTCCATGAGAAGAGGTTGTAGATGTTTGTGGGTGCTCGTTGACAAGTTTCCAATAGCAATTTTGGGACTCACTTCGTTTGTGGTCTCTGTGTGATCTTATTTTGCATCTGCCATTTTTTCTCTATGACACTAGGCTTTGGTATCTATATCTGACTATTACCATTGTAAAACCCTTGCTTTTGTACTAGAAGACGAGGTGTCCATCGGGAGGTCATATCAGCCTTGATTGTGATTGGCATCGATTGGCTGTTGGTTGTGATTGCTTGCATTTAGGTAGAGATTTGTATTACATGATGGATCTTAGTTGTTCCATGATGAGCTACTACTTTTGGTAACCATATTTGAGAGTTACCGTCATAAAATCCTTGTGCTTTGAGTAGCTTGATTGGAATCATCTGTTGCTTCACATGTCTTTGTTGGGTAGCTTGGTTGAAGTCTGACTTTGGTACCCATACTTGTCACATTGCTTGTTCCTTTGAAGGTATTTTCTTTTGCCTTCTGTGGTTTTTGGTCCAAACCTTAGTGTTTCCTTAGGCTTTTTGGTCCAAACATTAGTGTTTCCTTGGATGTCATGACAAGGGTAAGACTAGGAGAGCACGACCCTGGCAAAGTGTCAGACACACTTGCAGTATAGGAGTTATACGAATTGACGAGCGAGTATTTCCGAGCTTTAAAATAATTGAGCAAGTCCCTTGAGACAATCTTTACTTCTCTCTCTCTAGCAAGGACATGGCCTCTATCCATGTCGATACATGAATGGCCTCTATCCATGTCAAAATGGTCAAACCATTACCTACCTATAAACTAGTCGTTGAAAAGCCATTCAATAGTAGTCAATCCTACCTGCAACTCTACATGCTTCGTTTTGTTTTCCAGCGCCACCTCTAGAGGAAATATAAACTTTCTTCCCTCCATCATAGTCTCAATATAGTACATATTATCCATGGTGCATGAGGGAAGAATATTTATCCCTTCATGCATATCCACATAATCTACAAGGTTCTTCTTAGATTTATCTAAGAGCCTCTGCAAAGCTCCCGGCCCTCTTGTTTCAGCCATCTTTGAAACCAAGCACGTAGAAAATCAAACCAACAACACAAACATTTACAAGTTCCTTGATTAACCATTTGCATCAAGATGCTCACTAGTATCAACTAAGGTAATGTCTACCAAAAATTCATAACAAGTAAATTTCACCAGCAAGCATGCAAAAATTTCAATGTCAAAACTGTTGGGGTTAAGGCCTATGTGCCTTGACCGGTCGCCCAGGTCATGGGCGCCCGCCCATTATTACCCTATACTTATAGTGAGTATACTGTATAGGGGGAGCTGCCACTTCATAGTCTCCCCACCCACATCGTGTGTGTGTCTCCTTCTCTCTCTCTCACTCTCCGTCTGTGGTGCTCCCTGATCCCCTTCAATTGGTATCAGAGCCGAGGTTCAGTGCGTTTTTGCGTAATCGCACGTGCGTGAACACTTTTTAGACAGATTCTGGATCTAGAGCTTGGAAATTCACACTCGGCGTTCCAGGAGCATTTCCAGTAGGTGACCTGAGGTTTTACCCCCCTTCCGAAGCTGTTTATGTCCTCAGAATTTCGTTCTGAGCACTACATCAGAAGATAGGTTTTAGCCGCAAGGAAACCCGTCTTGTGTAGATTGGCAAGCAGGAGGTGGATTGGGTTGATTTGCTCGATTGTGAGCATTTGCAGTTGTTACAAGATCGGGTTTGACTCCCAGGTACAGGTTGAGTCTAGTACTCCCACAGGTGTTGCCAGTTGCAGTTGAGTGGTTCTTCTGTAGTGTTGTGGCTTGTATACATGGTCTTTGAGTGGGTAATGCTCTATGTATGCTTATGTGGTGAGCAGTAGATCTTGTGAGCAAGTGCAGAGGTTGGTTGTGGATGATATGTATGGTCACCTGTGGTACTCTTTGTGAGCATTTGTTGGACACAGGTTTGCAGAGCTTGGAGCCAGCTCTGTGTGGCTTCCGCAGCGGGATGTTTGTCTATCACTAGAGCCGGATGCACTAGCTCATCGAGAGTCAGTGGGCATAAGTTGAGAGAATCTCTCACCTTCTATTAGTTGTACACTAGTAGATCTTGCTTAAAGGCACATTGGCCTTTAAGTGGGAGGTTGTTGGGGTTAAGGCCTATGTGCCTTGACCGGTTGCCCAGATCATGGGCGCCCGCCCACTGTTACCCTATACTTATAGTGAGTATACTGTATAGGGGGAGCTGCCACTTCATAGTCTCCCCACCCACATCGTGTATGTATCTCCTTCTCTCTCTCACTCTCCGTCCGTGGTGCTCCCCAATCCCCTTCAAAAACCTCATAGCCCCTATCAACCCACCATAGATAAAGTTAAAGAGTCTCAAATTCTAGTTCTATTTGAGGAGTACACAAAGTCATCAAACCACACATGCCAAGTACCTTATATTTATGGGACATTTAAGTAGATTGAACGACTTATGAGGACTTCCTATAGTACATATTATTTTGGGCATAAGAGGACCTTCAATATAGTAAATCAATAGCATAAGGTAAATTCTATTCAAACGCAAAAAAATCATGCCCAAAAAAAGGCACCCTTGGCTTGCCTCTGGTGTTGGTCGAAATTGTTATGTGTCCGAGTGGAACAGTCCCACCAACACCAGGGCAAGCCAAGGGCACCTTTCATTTTGGCATCATTCCAAAAAGCATTAAGGTAATTGAATAACTCCCTTTTTACATGTTTACACAAGACAGTGACAATTTCACAAGGCCTACCTAACATAGCCGATATTTAACTATGGAGCCAATCATACTAAAATATTGTGACGTGCAGTCACGAGAGAGAGAGAGAGAGAGAGAGAGAGAGAGAGAGAGAGAGAGAGAGAGAGAGAGAGAGAGAGAGAGAGAGAGAGAGAGAGAGAGAGAGAGAGAGAGAGAGAGCATGCCTTGCCTCTGGACAAGCACCTCTTTATATTAGAGATAGAGAGTTAGTTACAATAGAGGTTCATCGCAAGAACCCCACACACACGACACCACACCACAACTCCCCCCTTTTTAGTGAGAAAAAGATGGACATCTTTTAGAGGTTTCTGACGGGCTTGACACGCACACGACCTCTTCCAATGCCTCATATGGGGGGAAGGTCTTACAAAAACTTGGACTCGACGTGGGGCCTGAAGAACGAGAGGGCCAGACTTGACAAGAGAGAGGACAAACAGCTAGACACAGACGATGCACTAGGTCGCTATCCCAATGTAAGCGGCCACACAAGGAATTGTTGTAGGGCTACGTCTTTGTGGTGAGGACGTGATATTTTTTGTGACCTACATCATCTCCCAAGGGGGTTGGTGCCATCATCACTTATTTAACTACAACGACAAACACAATCAAAACTGTGGTGAAAGAAAACCAGCCTGAGACAACTCCAACAACTGCACTTCCTTTTTGCTTTTATTGCGCCAATGTTCTTTGGTTCAGAACAATTGATGGTGTTTTCATAGCTTATGGTAGCATGCAACCTAAGCTTGGGCACCACTTTCTTGATTGGGATGTGAGCTTAATTGGGATGCATCTAGGTGTGGAGTGAACCACTGGTTTTGATTATAGGTTATTGCAATGGAAGTTTTACCTTTGTACCTACTTATGGCTAGCCGGCTTGAGTATTTCAGATTTGTGTGAGAATAGTGCTTGGACAATGCCCTTGCTCTACCAAGAGGACGTAATTGCGAGCGTAATAGGATCCAATGTGGCTGATGGAGGGTACAACGGCAATGGGGACAGCCCTTGGGATCTTAGCTCTTGTGTGTGGAGCAACATGCCCGGTATTTCACAGGTTAGAACTCAGGTTTTTAAAAAAATAGTGGAAATTATTTTGTTCTTATTTTGTGGCTTGAAGTTCTTAGATAATAGAAGCTGGATTATAGAGGGCATAGTGCGCTCTCAAGATGAAATGGTTTAGTAACGGTGGACACAAATGCCTCCATTTGTGATTTAATGGTGAAGATATTTGTAAAAAAAAATTCGGTATGCAAAAAATGGAACAAATTGATACAAAGTTGGTACAAGGGTATTTTGGGAATGTTTGAAATTTGAGGGTATTTTGGGAGCTTCCACAAATTTCAGGGGTATGTTGGTAATTTTCCCTTGTTTTAAAAAGAATAAACTATGCAAAAATGGAGCAAATTGGTACAAAGGGTATTTTTGGAATATACTTGAAATTTGAGGGGTATTTTTAGAGTTTCCACAAATTTCAGGGTATTTTGGTAATTTTTTCTTTCTTTTTAAATAAGGTGAGGACTTGTTTGACAATGGTTGAAAAATGTTGTGTAGGCGTACCTGGCTCCGGCAAGTGAGGATCACCGATGAGGCTCGACATCAGAATTCTCCATCCTCTCACGGGAGAGGGGAGACTTTTTGTGTGCCTTGATTTCATTTAATTAGCTGTCTCTTTCTAGGGGTTCTTGTCCTAATGGCTTCCGAGGATTGTTGCCTTAATTTCATTTCATTGTAAGCTCAAGTATGTTTTGAGTGAAAACTATGCTTTTGGATGGTATCATTTTGGATTATGGTAAAGCTAGCTTCGCATGGGTGATATTTTTGTGCCCAATACTTTAGCAGTAGGTGCACGTGCACATGCACGTGTGCGTGCGCACACAGACACACAGAGAAATAAAAAAGAAAGAAAGATTTTCTTAATGTCTCCGAAAGGATGTACGACCTAAAACCAACTTAATTTTTGGCTGCATCACGGATGAGGCACTCTATGCCAATGGAGGTCATAATACTAGACCCCGACGCAGGATTACGTAGTGCCGAGGTCAATGCTAGTAGCGGGACCTTCTTCAACCATGGCAACAAGACCTTCAGAGCAACAAAAGACCCTGGGTGGGATCGCACCTTTGCTTGTGTTGAGTAAAGCAGGAGGAGCGAGAGATGCAGAAGCAGAAGGGGTAGTTGGCATGGCGAGTAAGGGCTGTATTTGAGCATGAGGCATGGGACAATAGAGCAAGGGCTATAGTGAGTAACGGGAGTATCAACTGTTGCAACAGACCTATGGTTGGTCTCCCCTTGTGTAAGGTTTCCCTCTTTCTATCCGATGTCCAAGCAAACGCCTTAACCATAAAGTGTGGCATTAGACGGCAAAAGCGCCGGAGTAGGAGCTGGAGGGTGTGCCTGCAGGGGCTGCGATGACATGGCAGCATTAGGTGAGGCGTACGACAACTTGGGAGGGAATAAAAGACCAGCTCCAGGGCGGACTTGAGGCTTGTAAAAAACGAAGCAACCGTTCATAGAGACATTGCGAGGCTGGAGTTTGACGTCCCTGCAGCTTGGTTTGAGCGTTTCTAACTGCAGTTTTGCGGCATCACAAAATATTTGGTGTCTCAATACCGTCAAAAGATAACACTACCAAGCTGTTAATTTTTTTTGAAAAAACTCCATACGCCTCCTACTTCTCTGCTTGCCACCTCTTGCAACCATGGATGGTCTGCTGCTATAGTTGAAAAAATCTGTATATGGATGAAAAGAGCAAAAGGAAAGGTTAGTTGGAATGCTTCTTCTGAGAGAAGTGCTTGAAACAGTCATCAAGTATTATATGCTTCTAAGAGAAGTGCTTTTGGATAGCCAACTTTCAGAATATTTTCATATCATTCTTGATGAACATTGAAGCTCCTCATGACACACTGATGTACTCTTTGGGCTGCTTAAGGACCTACTGCTTCTTTGATAGCAAGGTTGATCTGCGTATGTATGTAGGCACCATTTATATGGCATCCGGGGTGGCCCGAGCGGCGAAGTAGGAGGCGTAGGGATTTGAGACATTGCATGCCTGTAGGGGGGCGACGACTTTGTGACATCAGGTGAGACGCCCGACGGCAAAGGCCAACAACATCAAGGCTTGCAGTGTGCTAACAAGGGCTGGATCTAGCCTAATGTTTCAAACATGGGCAAATGACAAAATTAAGCTTGAAAATGCATCTTTTCCTTCTCCACCCATTTGGTGACAGCCACTTGGTGCTCTACAGACTTGAAGACACTGACAAGTACTTAATTTTCAAAGTTTTTCTCTCTCTTATTCTCATGACAAAAGCTGACGCCGCCTACTATATTAATTTATGACGTTCAAAATAGTTCAATAAACGTTATTTGAATTAACATTGATAATTTTGGGCGAGTATGGTCCTTTGATTTTTTTCCTTTATCCCATGCATCTATTAAACCTCTTCAACATAGACATATCTACACCCTTTTTTTTCCCTATATCTCGTCTATTAAGCCTCTTCAACATGCTTTACCTCAACATCTCGCAAGGCATATCTTCTGCAAACAATGAGTAGATGCATTACAATCTATGGAACTCAACAAGGTCAAAAGCTAGTTCTTCTATTCGATAGTCGGTTTCAAGAGATCAAGGTTGACACACTTAAAATGCATTTTGATAAACACTACAAGAGGCACTTCCCATTAGCGACGCTCGAAGTGCAACGCTCAAAAGTGAAAATCCACGGCGTCACTATGGGCGTCGCTATTCTATTTGTTGCATAGCGACGTCGACATGGGTAAAAAATAAACCGGGAGCGCCAGAAACTCAGATCTCAGATCTGAGTTTTCGGTGCTGAAGCGAAAGAGGTAACCCGTCCCTCTCTCTCTCTCTCTTTCTCCCCCCCACCCCACCCCACACACACACACACACACACACACACACACACACACACACACACACACACACACGAGGAGAGGAAGGAGAGCCAGGGATGCTCCTTCCCTCTCCTCTCTCTCATGTTCCCTTCCCCTCTTTCTCTTTCTCTCTCTCTCTCTCTCTCTCCCCCTCTCTCTCTATCTCTCACACACATACACACATACACATTGTGTCTTTGAGAGAGAGAGCACATGCATAAACAAAAAACACATACACACACACATGCATGAACAAAGAATGCATACACACACATTGAGAGAGGAAGAGAGAGAGAGAGAGAGAGAGAGAGAGAGGAGAAAACAAAGAGAAAGAGAAAGAGGAGAAAGATAGAGAATAAAAAACCAAAGAGAGAGAGAGGGGGAGAAGACGAAAGAGAAAGGTAAGGGGAGAAAACAAAGAGAGAGAGATTAGGTTAAGATTTAAAGTAGATTTAAAATTAGGTTAGATTACATTTAGATTTATGTTTATGTTGAGTTTAAAATTAGGTTAGATTAAGATTAGGTTAGATTTAAAATTAGGGCAAGATTTAAGATTAGCTAGCTATTGTAGATTTAAGTTAGATTACATTTAGGTTTAGGATTTAAGTTTGGATTAGATTTAGGTTCATGTTGAGTTTAAAATTGGATTAGATTTAGATTTAAGATTAAAACAAGATTTAAGATTAACTAGATTAAATTTAGATTTAAGTTAGATTACATTTAGGTTTAGGTTAGATTTAAGATTAGATTAGATTTAGGCTTATTTTGAGTTCAAGATTAGATTAGATCTAAATTTATGTGCGATTTAAGATTATATTAGATTTAGGTTAGATTTTAGTGCATGTCAATGAAGGCGCGCTTTGCCCAAAGAGAAAACACTAGTTACACAACAATATGTATATTCCCATTAGAATCTGACACCTATTAACTAACTGCAGCACACATAGATTGGGCAACCATGGAAGCTATTCCACTGTAGAGCAAAATTGCTGGTTTTTTTTTGTAAAAAGACCCCTTCTCTCTCTTCCCCGTGGCATTTTCAGCTAATGTGTCAATTTTTGGGCCATTTTGCCACTTTGGACCAAAACTAGGTCATTTCAGCTCATTTTTGACCCAAAAAATGCCATTTTTGATGCAAAAAATCTCAAATGGAGTCAGAAAAATCCCTAAATTAAAGGGATCACTCGCATAAGCATAAAAATAATAGATAAGCATCATTCCATCAATATACCATTTTGGATCACTTTCCATGCAATTCTGCAACGGCGCCTGCTAGCTGCTATTTTTGGCAAATTTTGCCCGCATCAATCTTTATAGGCGAGATGAGTGTGCCACCATAAAACACTTGGAATATATACATTGTAAAACCAAATTAAGCATCTTATCAAGTGGAAAAGCATGCAAATGCGCCACATCCAGGGCCACGACTCCCCGGATAGGTATGTACATGATAATGACCGCAGTAGACGCTTCAACATACATATCACAATATGTACATGATTGCTTTTATTTGCATACATCGAGAAGTTCAAGAGTGAGGTGAATGTTTTATTTCGCACTATGTACGTGCCACGGCACGACATCCACCCCCTCTGAACCTGCACATCCTCCGGTTTGTGCCACAACAACATTTGTAGAGTATTAAACACTCATGGTCAGCTTCTCACTTTCATCCTCAGTTTGCATATAGTTGGCTTCATCATCCTCTTCACTTGGTTGTGCATCAAATGGATCAGAATTCCCTCTTTTTTTGAATAATTTAATTCTTTTTCCTGCAATGGGAATTTTCAGTTCTGTCCCATCCAGTTCAAGCAAGGTGTAAGTTGCATTTCCATGCACATATTTGACAACATAAAGACCAAACCATCTCTTTGCAAGCTTCCTTATTGTAGAGTGTTGGTTTTCAAGGCTACTATCGTACACCAACACCCAATCACCTTCTTGAATTTCTTTCGGTCTGAGCCTATGCATCTTGTCAAATCTGTCTTTGTTTTTCAACCTTGCATTCTTTAGTCGAGGTTTTGCAAGCTCAATGTCTTCAGGCCTTCTTTCTAGTTGCCATATGCGCAATGCAAGAAGGTCTTCTCTACTCATTCCATCTTCCCATGGCAATACATTCCACGTAAGAAGTACATCTTCAATTGGCATCACAGGTTTTTGACCATACATCAATTCAACAGGCATATAGTCAGTGATGACTGAACTATGTGTTGTACGGTCAGCCCACAATGCAAATGGCAGTAACCTTGGCCACCTCCAAGCTTACCTTCACAAGCCTTAGCTAAAGCTTTGATTATTGGAGGATGTCCTCTTTCACTTTTGCCATTTCCCTCTGGGTTATAAGCACAAGTTAAAGCTAGTTTGATGCCCATTCTAGAGAAGAATTCCCTTGCTTCATCAACATCCAATTCTCCTCCATCTGCAGTTATCTTTCCCACACACCCATAGCGACAGATCACATCTTCAAGAAGAAATTTACATACAGCTTGTGTACTCTTTGTCCTCGATGCTCGCCCTTCAACTTGATTAGACAAATCTTATCTTGCAAGCACCAAATACCTCATTTGCCAAAGTCCCAAAGGCATTGTAACCAAATCCACAACCCATTTGTAATGCATGGCTAATGGATAAGTAGGATGTAGTCCATCACGATGCCGTACATTTGAATACATTTGGCATGTCACACAAGACTCCACAAACTCAGCCACATCCTTATACATCCCTTTCCACCAATACTATAACATTTAATGGCCTAAAAACTTGTGTGTAGCGGAAATTAGCATGAACATAGTGGGCATTTCATTAGAATAGATTCCTAATGAGAATTACAAGAGTGCTTGGGTGGAGAGAGCAACAAAAAGCATAACACCTAGTTAGATAGCATGAACAATACTTTCAAAAGAGAGAGAAATTAAGCTATTGACAACATTTGAGGACCGGATTTGCATGGAGACGGTCCCCCCTCCAAAAGGCTTTGTATTATGGTTTCTCCCATCAAGAGAGACATTGTACAATACAATTCTTTGTGTTCCTTCAAGACTAGCTAGTGCAATGAATATGAAAGCTTCATTCACTACGCTAAACACTTAGCAAACACAACATCGATTATCCCCGGTCTCAGACCCAAGACCTCACACACCTTCAAAGATGGTGAGAGCTAGCAGGGTATGAGAGTAGATTGAGAGGAAGAAGGAGTATCTGACGAGAAAAATGTACATCTCCTCACATAATCACTCATATTAGCATAGATTAGCTTAGTAACTAGCATGGTAGAGGAGATGAGCATGCATTGAAGCTTGGCTCTTGGTTGGATTTGCATTACAAAGCCAAGAGTTGTTGGTGTAGGCCTCCCTTCTCACAAGCTTGGAGTAGGTGGTAAGCTTTCCATTAAAGCTTGAGAAGGAGAGAGAGTCTTCTTTGCTTCACACATGAGATTGTGTGTGATAATGCCTTGCAAAAATCAGCCCCCTCTCTCTCTTGGGCGACCCCTCTTGCTATTTGCTCTTGCTACCCTCTCATTGGACCTCCCTAGGGCTAGCCAATGACAATTAAGCAACATAAGTGATAGCCTTCTGACATGTGTCCCCCTTTTCCCTTTCGTGAGAGCTTTAGGTAATTTAATAATTCAACTAAACTCTCATTAGACCCCTTTGCCTCCTGGCCAATAGGAATCAGGCAAGCCATTGGGTTGTTGAATGCTCATTGGATCCCTTGGGAGACTGTCCAATAGTCTTCTAGAGGACTTAATTCTCATTGGTTCTTTTATTAAGTGTTTTTAAATTAATTAAATTAGATTTATTCTAGCCTAATTCTCATTGGTCCACCTCCAAGGCCATCCAATAGGAATTGGGTACACCTTGTGGGCATTTGGCCTAGGGACCTGACATGTGTCCCTCGTTCCCTTTGTTTAAAGGGAGCTTGTGTGTGTGTGTGTGTGACTTTCTCTCTCACCCCTACAAGCTAGGCTCGCCCCCTCCTATGTAGGGATTTGAAAAGACTTTTGGGACACACACAAAGCATCCAATTCCCCCCTATGGTTGACCTTTGGACACAACCTTTGAATTTTGGAACCTTAGCATTTTGGAAGTCTTAATGGGCTGAACCTTAGGGTCTTTTTAGCCCATTGTTGCACATGGCTCTTTTGCAGATGGCCCCCCCTTTGGATCCCTATTTTCCCTCCTTTGGATCCCTACTATGGCCGGTCTACTAGCTTAACCAATATTCTAGATTTTTCTCCCCTGGCACTTCCCCATATTAAATGATCAGTTTAACATGAGAAAATCATTTAGGAGAATTAGATATTGATTATTATGACATTACCTCTCTCTTGAAATCATAGTCGTCCTTGGCTATAGTGTAGAGAAGATAAAGCATATTCACGACATCATTCCAGAATGGATGACTAGTCCATTTGGCACTCGAGAGCCTGAGGCTGCCGCAAGCATGTCTGCACATTAGTCATATCAATCTTCCATAGTAGAGTAACAAGCTCTACTTGGTGTTTGGGAGACGTCGTCTCCGCAAACTTGATCTAAGCATGCATACTACTTCATTTTTGTGCACAATAAAGAAAAAGAGAGTCTTATACGACAAAAAAACTTTTTTCATTTTTAACATTTTGTGATTTGCTTACTCTTGGGAAGCATTGTAAGCATTGACAAGGTTTAGGTTATCCTTTAATTGTATGCCTTGCATCCATCTAGCATCTTCAAAAGGATAATTCTTAAACTTAATAAGATATCGTCAGATAGTCTTACCGCCTCTTAGTACCTTGTCTTCATGAATGGACTCGGGCTGAAGCACCTCCTCTTGGTCCTCGATCTCCGGTGGGTCTTCAATAGTTGGTTCTTAAGGTGGCTCTCCTTTGTAAGGCTTTAATAGGCTCACATGGAAAGCATTGTGTATGAGCCAATGATTGGGCAACTTGAGTTGATAGGCCATCTCATTGATTGGCCTAAGAATCTGGAAGGGACCGTAGTACCTTTTTGCTAGTTTAACATAGTACTTTTGGTGTCCCGTAGGATTCTTGCCCGTCGTGTGCCTTAATTGAGCCTTGGGGAATTTTAATAAGACCCAATCATTTTCTTTAAAGGCTTGGGATCTTTTGTGTTTGTCAACAGCAGCCTTTTGCCTTTGCTGTGAGATAGAGATAGCATCCTTAATCTTTTGAAAAGATTCTTGTAGGTCTCGGCTATACTCATCTGCAACGAAGATCTTCCCATGTACCTTAAGTAGCAAGGGACTTTTTGATCTTCCCTCAATTACCTCGAAAGGTGCTTTTCCCGTGGAAGTATGTACAGTGTTATTGTAAGCATACTCCACTAAGGGTAAGTACTTCTCCCATTGGGATCTTTGATCTACTTCCGTTACATAGGCTTTTAGTAGATCGAGAATTGTTAGGTTAGCTATTTCACTTTGGCCATCCGTTTGTGGATGATAGGCCGAAGAGAAGTTTAGCCTTGTCCCTAAATTCTCAAAGAGAGCCTTCCATAAATTACTGGTCATTCTAGGATCTCTATCCGACACTATGGACATTGGCAAGCCATGGTACTTGAAAATTTGTGAAATGAAGAGGGTTGCCATTTGATGGGCTTTGATAGTCTTTTTGACAGGTATAAAATGAGCTTGTTTACTGAACCTGTCTATTATCGTCCATATTCCCGTATTCCCATGGATAGACTTAGGCAATCCAAAGATAAAATCCATGGATATGCTCTCCCAGGGTGAATTAGCGATTGGCAAGGGTTGAAGCAATCCAAGTTGCTTCCCTCTATCAAATTTTGTCTTTTGGCATACCACACATTTAGAAACATACTCTTGTATGTTCACTTTCATGGTAGGCCAATAGAAATATGTTTCAATTCCCTTTAAGGTAGATTGAATCCCTCTGTGCCCCGCATAAGGTGGAGCATGAGATTCATACATTACTTTCTCACGTAGTGAGTTAGTAACACATAGTCTATTGCCATAGAGAAGATAACCATCTTGTAAAGTAAATGGTTCTTCTTTCTTCCCTAATGCAAGGGCTAAAATCACATCTCTAAAATCGGGATCAATAGCATACTCATCTATCATTGAAGATAGATCATTGTGAGTTGCTATGGAAACCGCATTCACTCTCGGTCGTCTTGAGAGTGCATCAGCTACTTGATTATGCTTGCCAGCAATGTGAGCAATATGAAAATGAAATTGCGAAAGGAAATTTGCCCACCTCATTTGTTTGTGGGAGAGCTTGGTCTGCGTCATGAAGTACTTAAGACTTTGGTGATCCGTTCACAGAATGAAAGGAGTCCCCAATAAATAGTGCTTCCATGAGTCTAAGGCATGTAGAACGGCAAGGAGTTCCTTTTCATATATGCCTAGAGCTTTCTCAATAGGGTCGAGCCTTCGACTTTCATAGCCTATGGTGTGCCCTTCTTGGAGCAAAACAGCTCCAAGTCAATCACCACAAGCATCACATTGGACCTCAAATGGTTTTGAGAGATCCGGTAGTGTAAGCACAGGTTGAGAGATAAGCTTTTATTTAAGCTTTTCGAAAGCATTTTTCTCCTTAGCAGACCATGTATACCTAACGCTTTTCTTTGTTAGGTCATGTAATGGTCTCGCAATTTGTGAGAACTTTTCTATGAAGCGTCTATAGTATGCACACATACCTATAAAGCTTCTTAGTTCATGAAGATTCCTTGGTTTAGGCCATCCTTTTATTACCTCTAACTTTGATGGATCCATTTGGATGCCATCTTGAGAGATAATGTGACCTAAATACTGAATCTCTTGCAAGAAAAATTCACTTTTCTTTCGATTAACATAAAGTTTATTCTCTCTTAAAACTTGAAATATTACCTGGAGGTTAATGAATTAGAGTAGATGATAATATCATCAAAGAACACTCCAGTGAAGGTTCGATGAGGCCTGAACAGCTTCTCCATCAAGCGGTTGAATGTGGCTGGTGCATTGGTCAAGCCAAAAGGCATGACAATGTATTCGTAAAGACCAAATGTGGTGCAAATGCGGTCTTTACAATGTCTTGATCAACTATCCTTATTTGATGATAGCCACTTTTTAGGTCAATCCTACTGAAGTAGGTCGATCCTTGTAGCTTATCAGATAGGTCTTCTACCCGTGGAACGGGAAATATTCTTGATAGTGATCCTATTTAGTGCTCTATAGTCGACACACATACGATATGTGCCGTCTTTGTTTTGCACTAATAGCACAGGTGAGCAAAATGGAGATGAGCTAGGCCTACTAACCATGCCCTTCTCAACTAACTCATGCACTTGCCATGATAATCTCCTCTTGTTGAGCTTGAGAAACTCTATAAGGAGGTTTGTTAGGCGGTGAACTTCCTGGAAGAAGTTCAATTGCATGGTCATCATTACCTCGTTTAGGAGGTAGCTCATAGGGATGTCTTCGATAAAAACATCTTGAAACCCCTTGAGAAAATTGGATAACTCTAATTCCTTTTGGTTGCTTTTATTTTCTTTTGCTAAAGCATTAGGTTCATTTTGAGAATCTTTAACAAAAATCATGTACACGGAAATAGAGCTCTTTATTGACTTGTTGAAAGCTGGTGTATGTACAATGGGGATAGTGTTACCCATTTCCTTAGCATCTATATACATGTCTTTTTCCCTGAACTTAAAGGAGATTCTCCTTTCAGGGAATTTAACATTGGCAGCCAGGCGATCGAACCATGGTTCCCCTAGGATTACATCCTCATGCTTGAGAGGAGAGATAAAGAAGTCCTCTTTGTCCACATAGCTTTGGACATGAAGCCTCAATTTCCCAATTAAGGGAGTGACTGAAGCTTCTTGCCCCTTGAAAGCACTGTCTGTGGGTAGGACATCTCCCATCTCGTAGGCTTGTATGCCTAGCTTGGTGGCCAACTCTATAGATATAAAATTGTGAGTAGAACCAGGGTCAAAGAGAATAACAGCATCATGTTCTCTTACCTTTCCCCAAGCATGGCATAGAGGAGATCCTTTGTGGTGAGTTTGGTGAGTCTCCTCCTCTTGGATTTCAACCAAGGTAGCTCTAGGAGGATCTTGGCGGTTGTTCTTTTGGGGACAAGCGCGGTACGCATGCCCTTGTTTGCCGCACTTGAAACACCGGTTATCCTTGCGATAATGCTCAAGCTCTTCAGGAGAGAGTTTATTTTTACCTTTGTAAACTCCCTTCTCTTTAGCTTTGTTGGAGTTGCCCTTAGGAGACTTTTGGACATTGTCCTTCCCCTTAGGCTTATTATTTCTTTTAGCCCCCGTTTGGAAATTGATTTGAGAGGCCACCATAGTATGGTGTATTACTGCCGATATGGTACGTGGCCTTTGGGAGTTGACATACTCCGCCATTTCTTCGGTTAAGCCCGCACAAAATTGTTGCTTTTGCTCTCCAAAATCCAACTTTTTGAAGACAGTGGCTTTGAGTTGTAGGTCCCAAAACTTGTCTACATATTTGTGGATGGATTCATAGGGAGAGAGCTTTAAGCTTCGCCATTCGGTGAGTACTTTGTCTTTGGCATCGGTGGCCAAAAACTGCTTCATAATGGAAGCTCTTAAAGCTTTCCATGTTCGCGGAGCTTCACCGTTGGCTTGTAGGCTAGACCACCATTGCTCGGCGGACTTTTGAAAGTGCATAGCTACATGGCGTAGCTTAGAGGACTCCGTGAAGCCCTCATCTCCAAACGCCGCATCAAATTGTTGGATAAAGGCCAAGACTTTGTCCGTAGCACCAAAGGTGCCATCATAGGTAAGGAAAGAGATACTCTTCCCTCCCTCTTTGAACTTTGTCAGCTTGGACAACCTCTTCCATGCCTCTTCTATGGCCTCTTCTTTTCGATGGTTCAAAGGTTGCACCATCACTTTCTTCAGAAGGTGAAGAATTTGAAGAAGGTGGAGAAGAGGGCGACCTCTTTCTCGCCTTTTTCTTGTCTTGATCTTCGTCGTCTTCACCATCACTTTCACAAGAGGAAGAGGATGAAGAAGATGGAGAAGAGGGTGTCCTCTTTCTTGCCTTTTTCTTCTCTTGCTTTTTATCATCCCTCTTTGAATTATGGTGTGGAGAAGGGTGCGATGGTCTTCTCCGCTTTGGTGGTAATGGAGAGCGTTTAGCCCGCCGTCTTCGTGGAGCCATCTCCACCGAGGTGGCGGGAGACTCACTTCTTTCTCGTTCCTTCGGTGGAGGCTCTTGAGTTCTCCTTTGGGAAGGAGATGCATCATCAAGAAGTAAATTCTTGAGTCCTTCGTATGGATTCTCTTCTTCTTCCCGAATCGGAGAGAGACCTCTTTTGGAACTCTCACAAGGAGGCTTCCTAGGTGTTCTCTCGTCATGGTGGTGAGCTTGGAGAATCCCATGAGCATGGAGCTGCCGTTGCACTTCACTTTGGAGAGATGGATTGCCCATGGCTTGTTGAAGCCTAGAAACAAGATAGTTAACAAGCATCGGAGCATCATTAGTAGCTTGCTCATTAGCAAAATCAAAGTTATCGACATTAATTTCACTCTCTTTACTATTGTCAGCCATTCTAACAACTTTAAGGTGTAAACTTTTTAGGTGCACTTCAAGCCCTAGTTGCTACTCCTCTTTACCCCTTTAGAAAAAGCACTCAAGCTACTGCACCCGTGGCTCGAATACCATTAATTGCAAGGAATAGAAGAGAGGGTCGTTCAACACCAAAACAGCATCGGCTCCTGTCAAGCTTCTAATAGCTCAATAGTGGTTAAGCCGTAGGCAAGCCCCGTAGGACTCCACTATTAAGACCATAGCTCTTGACGGTGATGCCCCGTTAACTGCACGAAGGCAGGCGCACTGCAAGGCTAAAAAATCCCTACTCTACTTACTCACAGGCAATTAATAATACCAACCATTTATAGCTAGCTTGAGGACCTCCCTTCTTGAGCAAGAAAAGAGAAACCTTGTGCTCTGATACCAATGTAACATTTAATGGCCTAAAAACTTGTGTGTAGCGGAAATTAGCATGAACATAGTGGGCATTTCATTAGAATAGATTCCTAATGAGAATTACAAGAGTGCTTGGGTGGAGAGAGCAACAAAAAGCATAACACCTAGTTAGATAGCATGAACAATACTTTCAAAAGAGAGAGAAATCAAGCTATTGACAACAGTTGAGGACCGGATTTGCATGGACCGGTCCCCCCTCCAAAAGGCTTTGTATTATGGTTTCTCCCATCAAGAGAGACATTGTTGTTGGGGTATAAAGCCCAATGTGGTCGCCCAGGTAAGTGGGCGGGCCGCCAGGTATGTACACATATTCTTTTGTAAAAACCTAATAAGAACTCACTATGCTCTACACATTACAGTAGAGCGAGTTCACCATATCGTCGTGCTCTTCTTCTCTCACTCTCTCTCGCGTCGCACTTCCGCTCGTACTCCTTCAACTAGTATCAGAGCTCAGATCGAGGCTTGGGGCAGCATTTGCAGGTAGCCAGAGTCACCTGCTCAGATTGGAGTGAGATTCGACAAGCGAAGACACGGCCCAAATTCCTGTGGGTGAGCTCGAAGGGCTCGGCGTTCTTAGAATTTCATTTTGAGATCATCTCGGCCACCGTTCGGCTTCGACAAAGTTCTGCGCAAGCCATTTTCGACTACGTGGTCTTGGCGGGTGCAGATCCGACTCTGCAAATTTGGGGTTTTTGGCCTACGATTGCAGGTGCTGAAGATATCGGCACTCCCAGAGTGTTGATTTGTGGCTGTCTACACATCGAAGGACGGCTCACAGTTCTTGGAGGCGTGTCACATATGACACGGGCGCATCTACACACAGACTGTAGGCGACATCCACTAGTTCATCAGGTAGCTTGTGTTTGCTGCTTGATATTCCAGATTTCATCCTGACATTGCAAGTACTTCCACATGGGATGTATTGTCAGAGATGATGTATGTCTGTTGAGGGTTTGCTGGCTGTGAGTCACGCAGCAAACAACCGCCGCAGTGGTTACAACATACAGTGGGAAATTTGTGGATGTATGACTTTTTGGGAAGTCTATGTATTGTCAGATTTACTGCAGCCTTTGTTGAGGGTCGAGTGAGGTTTTATTGAGCTGGGGGATTCTCGAATGTTGAGATTCTTTCGGTGATATAGGTCTTGGAGCGATCCCTCGAGCACCCTTAGATAGGCAGCTAGGATGTATTGACTGTGAGTTAGATAGTTGGGATTGCATCTTTGATTTACTGCCGTTGAGGCATTGTCGCAGTCTATGCTTACAGGACAGTGACAGGACAGTGAGAGACAGTACAGGTGCAGGACAGGTTTACCCACAGCTTACAGTGTTAAAGAGATAGTGGTTTTTTGAGCTGTTTTTGAGTACACCAGAGCCATTTTACAAAGGAGACTCTGCCAAAATTTTTGCAGAATCTGAAGCTTTCTTGGTTCATTTGACAGGTTGATATTGGTTCAGAGGTCAGTTTACAGGGGAAACTCTGCCGAATTTTTCCCAGGAAAGTAAACTACTGTGAAGCGTAGCTATGGCTGGATCACAGGACACCGCTCTTTACAATATCAAGAAATTGGATGGAACCAATTTCCCATTGTGGAAGAAGCAGATTTGGCACGTGTTGGTACAAAAGAAGCAAATAAAACCTATAAAGCTCAAGGGGATAAAACCAGAAGATATGGACGAAGATGAATGGAGTGAAATGGATGAATTGGCACTTTCTACCATTATGCTGACTTTGGTAGAAAGCGTTTACTTCAATGTAGCAGACGAGATGTCGGCCTATCAAGCATGGTTAAAGCTGAGTGATCTTTATGAGAAGCAGAGTGCAGCTTCACAGGTATACTGGCTTAAGAAGCTTGTTGACTTGAAGATGAAAGAAGGGACACCTATGTCCAATCATCTGAATGAATTCAACACAATCTATAATCAGTTGTCAGCTCAAGGTGTCAAGTTTGATGAACCTGTTAGAGCTATGTTCCTGTTGATCACATTGCCGGAAAGTTGGGACACTTTTCGCATATCTTTGAGTAATTCTGGACCTCCAGATGGTTTGAACATACCAGGTGTAGAAGGAAGTCTGCTTATTGAAGAAACCAATAGAAAGACAATGGACAAAGGCAAAAGAACAGCCTTAGTTGTCAGGGGAAGGACCAAAGAAAAGTACAAAGGTGGAAAGAGGAATCAGTCTCGTAGCAAGTCCCGCAGTGCTAAAGGCAAGAGTGACATAGAATGCTACCATTGTGGCAAGAAGGGTCACATGAAAAGAGACTGCAGAGAATGGAAAGCAGAAAAAGGCAAAGAGAAAGCTGAAGAGCATGGTGAGAAGAACAAGTCCTCAGTGAAGATTCAAGAAATAAATGTGACAAACACTGTTGCAGAGGATGACAGTCTAGTGTCGGGAGACATCTACTTCTTGAAGAATACAATGGACTCAGCTCTTCTTACAGCATCTGATGGAAATGCACAGAGTGACTGGATTATAGACTCAGGGGCATCACTTCATGTGTCTCCAAACAAGGAGTGATTTACCTCTTATGTGACCACTAAAGATCATGTTCGGCTAGGCAATGGGCAGACATGTGAGATCTTAGGTGTTGGAGATATTCAATTGATGTTTCAGAATGGCTCTTCTTTCACGCTGAAGAATGTGAGACATGTTCCTGCAATTATAAAGAGCTTGATCAGCACAAGTTTACTTGATGATGCTGGCTACGTCACCACTTTTGGACAGAACATGTGGAAGATATCCAAGGGTTCTATGACAGTAGCACATGGAGTAAAGTCTGGAGGACTTTACATGATTTATGTATCAAATGTCTCTAAAAATGTAATCAATGTAACCGAGCAGCCGAACGTTTCTTTGTGGCATAGCCGGTTAGGACATATGTCCAAGAAGGGAATGGAAATCTTGTCTCGTTCTGGTTATTTCCCTGGATTGTCATTTAATGATTTTGAATTCTGTGAACATTTTCTGTATGGTAAGCAAACACAGCAGCCACATAAGCATAGAAGCAGTAGAAGAGATACACAGTTGGCACTTGTTCATAGTGATTTGTGTGGACCCATGCCTAACCTATCTCTAGGGGGAGCTTCTTACTTTATGACATTTATAGATGATTACTCGAGGAAAGTATGGGTTTACTTTCTCAAGCACAAGGATGAAGCGTTTAGTGTTTTCAAAACGTTTGTGACACGTGTGGAGAATCAGAGTGGCAAGAAGCTTAAATGCTTACGCACTGACAATGGTGGAGAGTATGTTTCAAAGGCCTTTCAGGACTTTTGTGAGTCAAAAGGTATAAAACGTGAACTTACTGCTCCTTACAATCCTCCTCAAAATGGTGTTGCTGAGAGGATGAATAGGACCATACAAGAGAAGGTCAGAAGTATGTTGTCTAATGCACAGCTGCCAAATGGGTTTTGGGCTGAAGCTGTATCAACAGCTGTTCATCTTATAAATAGATCTCCTAGAAAGGTTTTGCAGAAGGATTTAGTGGCAGAGATGGTAACGTCAGGCAAGGTGCCCTCATACAAGCATCTCAGAGTCTTTGGCTGTGAGGCATATACTCACGTTGCAAAGGAATTTAGGAACAAACTTGAGCCAAAGAGTAGAAAGTGCATCTTTCTAGGCTATGGTAATTCTGGTGAAATGGGGTACAAACTTTTGGATCCCGAATCCAAAAAGGTTATCCGCAGCAATGATGTTCACTTTAATGAAGCCAAATATCATTCTAAACCAGAGAGGGTTGAGGAGATTAGAAGAGTTGTCTTCCAAGAAGATGGACCTGCACGTGCAAGACAAAATGTTAGGGCTCAAGAGGAGCAAGGACAGGATAGAGTGGAACCACAGGTTGTGGCTGAGCCTGAGCCACCTATTGTGCGTAGATTTGGATGTATCACGTGACCTCCTGATAGGTTTGTTCCATCTATGAACTATGTCATGTTGACTGATTGCAATGAGCCTTCATGTTACAAGGAAGCAGTGCAAATGAAGGACTCCGGGAATTGGCAATTGGCCATGCAGTCAGAGATGATAGCTCTGCATAAAAACCAGACATGGAAGCTAGTTAAATTACCACAGGGCAAAAAGGCTCTACCTTGTAAATGGGTTTATAGGTATAAGATCACCACTCATGATAGTCAGCCAAAGTACAAAGCAAGGCTTGTTGCCAAGGGCTTTAAGCAAGAACAAGGCATTGACTTTGATGAAGTCTTCTCTCCGGTGGTCAAGATGACTACATTGAGATGCTTTCTTGCATTGGTTGCCATATTAGATTTGGTGTTGCACCAAATGGATGTCAAGACAGCGTTCTTGCATGGTGATTTAGATGTGGAAATTTACATGCAGCAGCCAGAAGGGTTTGTTGAGGAAGGCAAAGAAGATTGGGTATGCCAGTTGTTAAAGAGTCTTTATGGCTTAAAACAATCACCGAGGGCATGGTACCATAAATTCCACAAGTTTATGCTTTCTCAAGGCTACAAACGTAGTGAGTTCGATCACTGTCTATATACAAAGAAGGCTACAGATGGTAGTTGGATGATCCTTATTTTGTATGTGGATGACATGTTGATTGCTGGCAAGCACTTGGAAGAAATTTCAGCTTTGAAGTCAAAGATGGCAAAATTGTTTGACATGAAAGACATGGGTGAGGCAAGTCATATACTTGGTATGCGCATTGAGAGAGACAGATCAAAGAAGTTGATTTGGTTATCTCAAACAGACTATATTGACAAGGTTTTGCAACGTTTCAATATGGAGAAGGGAAAGGCATTGAGTGTTCCATTGCCACCATATGTGAAACTTAGCAAACAAGATTGTCCTGTGTCTGAGAAAGAATAGGCTGAAATGGATAAGATTCCATATGTGTCTGCAGTGGGTAGTTTGATGTATGCAATGATTGCTACTCGCCCAGACATTGCATTTGCAGTGGGAGTAGTAAGTTGATACATGTCAAACCCAGGCAAGAAACATTGGGAGGCAGTGAAAGGAATATTGAGATACGTGAAAGCTACACAGAGTATGCGCATATGCTATGGGAATCAAGAGCTAAGTGTAAAGGGTTTTACAGACTCAGATTATGCAGGTGACTTAGACAACTGAAGGTCTACGTCAGGGTATGTCTTTACATTGGCTGGTGGAGCAGTATCATGGCGTTCTAGATTACAAGATTGTGTTACTCAGTCTACTACAGAGGCTGAATATGTTGCAGCATCAAAGGAATGCAAAGAATCAATTTGGCTTAATCGACTAGTAACAGATTTGGGAATCAAAGAAGAGATGCCTGTGTTATATTGTGATAGTCAGAGTGCTATACAATTGGCTCGCAATCCAGTTTATCACTCAAAGACAAAGCATGTGGATGTGAAGTATCATTTCATCAGGGAAATGCTCGAGGATAAGCAAATTCAGCTTGTCAAAGTTCACACCACAGAAAATCCTGCTGATCTACTTACGAAAGGACTTCCCTCAGAGAGCTTTGCGCATTTTCGCAAGCAGTTAGGTGTAGGGTAGTACATCACTTCTCTACATCTCTTGTATATTAGCTTGTATAGTAGCTTCTCTCACACTTAAAGTACCACATTGGACTTTAAGTGGGAGGTTGTTGGGGTATAAAGCCCAATGTGGTCGCCCAGGTAAGTGGGCGGGCCGCCAGGTATGTACACATGTTCTTTTGTAAAAACCTAATAAGAACTCACTATGCTCTACACATTACAGTAGAGCGAGTTCACCATATCGTCGTGCTCTTCTTCTTGCACTCTCTCTCGCGTCGCACTTCCGCTCGTACTCCTTCAATTGTACAATACAATTCTTTGTGTTCCTTCAAGACTAGCTAGTGCAATGAAGATGAAAGCTTCATGCACTAAGCAAAACACTTAGCAAACACAACATCAATTATCCCCGGTCTCAGACCCAAGACCTCACACACCTTCAAAGATGGTGAGAGCTAGCAGGGTATGAGAGTAGATTGAGAGGAAGAAGGAGTATCTTACGAGAAAGATTTACATCTCCTCACATAATCACTCATATTAGCATAGCTTAGCTTAGTAACTAGCATGGTAAAGGAGATGAGCATGCATTGAAGCTTGGCTCTTGGTTGGATTTGCATCACAAAGCCAAGAGTTGTTGCTGTAGGCCTCCCTTCTCACAAGCTTAGAGTAGGTGGTAAGCTTTCCATTAAAGCTTGAGAAGGAGAGAGAGTCTTCTTTGCTTCACACATGAGATTGTGTGTGATAATGCCTTGCAAAAATCAGCCCCCTCTCTCTCTTGGGCGACCCCTCTTGCTATTTGCTCTTGCTACCCTCTCATTGGACCTCCCTAGGGCTAGCCAATGACAATTAAGCAGCATAAGTGATAGCCTTCTGACATGTGTCTCCCTTTCCCCTTTTGTGAGAGCTTTAGGTAATTTAATAATTCAACTAAACTCTCATTAGACCCCTTTGCCTCCTGGCCAATAGGAATCAGGCAAGCCATTGGGTTGTTGAATGCTCATTTGACCCCTTGGGAGACTGTCCAATAGTCTTCTAAAGGACTTAATTCTCATTGGTTCTTTTATTAAGTGTTTTTAAATTAATTAAACTAGATTTACTCTAGCCTAATTCTCATTGGTCCACCTCCAAGGCCATCCAATAGGAATTGGGTACACCTTGTGGGCATCTGGACTAGGGACTTGACATGTGTCCCTCATTCCCTTTGTGTAAAGGGAGCTTGTGTGTGTGTGTGTGACTTTCTCTCTCATCCCCTACAAGCTAGGCTCGCCCCCTCCTATGTAGGGATTTGAAAAGACTTTTGGGACACACACAAAGCATCCAATTCCCCCCTATGGTTGACCTTTGGACACAACCTTTGAATTTTGGAACCTTAGCATTTTGGAAGTCTTAATGGGCTGAACCTTAGGGTCTTTTTAGCCCATTGTTGCACATGGATCTTTTGCAGATGGCCCCCCCATTTGGATCCCTATTTTCCCTCCTTTGAATCCCTACCGTGGCTGGTCTGCTAGCTTAACCAATATTCTAGCTTTTTCTCCCCTGGCACTTCCCCATATTAAATGATCAGTTTAACATGAGAAAATCATTTAGGAGAATTAGATATTGATTATTATGACAAATACCTTTCTTTTACCTTGGCAAATGTTGCCCATACACCTCGATGTCCTGCCCATAAACTTTCATGGAACTCCTTGATGATTTGTTGCTGAGTAACCTTATCGCATACTACGCGCAATGGTGTTCCATCTCTTCATTTAGGATGCTTCCATAGGTAGCCATCCCTCAAGAAGTATCCATATGCTTTTCTTCTTATCCTCTTAAATTCTTGCTCAGTCCAATCATCCTGCTTCTGCAGAATACTTAAGTAACGACCTATCAAGAGCCATTCATCCTCATATAGTTCCTCTGAAAAGGACTCAAGTGAAGACACAAAACATGCATGACTACTCTTTGCATGATCAATAGTGTAAAACTTTGTGCCAACATCATCTCCCTCAATAATCATGTCCTATTCATCTTCATACCTTGCCCTAGATAGCAGATCTGCCATTGGATTGTCTTTCCCTTCAATATGCTTGAACTCAGGATTCAAGTACGTAGGGATAGTGAACATCACCATAGGTGCAACAACATTAGGATCAACACACCCTATCTCATGTGGTTGGAAAGAAAAAGCCTTACCATGTCTTGAAAGAATTTCTTTAAAACTCTTCTTCTCTTCTTCTGTTAAAAACTCTTCACAACCAACTTTTATCTCTTTTAGGGATTCCATTGTGAACTTGTGTCCAGTTCTTTTTGGATCCCTGAGACTTGGCTGCAAAGAAGCTTGCTCTAGCTTTTTCCTGCAATCTAATGGTAAAGGTAAGGCCACTGGTCTCACTTTCTTTGCCACCGTTTTGTACTTGATCTCCACACGCACTTCCGGTCCTTCATTAGCATTGAAATCTTTCTGATCTTCAAAAGCCTCAATTACATCATACATTTCCATAGAGCATACTTCCACAGTGTGGGTTCCATCTTGCATGCTAGAATCCATTATAGCTTCAAGCTCAAGCATAGTATCTACAAAGAAACTTGTTCAAAGAAACCTGAAATGTATTCACTATCCTCTATGAAACCATTTTCTTTCATGTATTTCTGTACACTATATACATATTATTGCACACTTCTTTTCATATCATCAAGCTTCATAAAACATACTGACCCATGCTCTGTTAATCCCTGGAAACCTGTAGAAAAATCTTCTTCTCGCTTTGGGTCAGGCGAGAATCTTTTTCTTCTTGTACCATTGCAATCCCGCTTCACAATGGTACATGGCCAAAACCCCTTGTCTCCCTGTACTCTTTGAACTCTTTGTTTGCTTTTGATAGAGGATACTCACGAAGACTATTGCGGTTCCTCTCGTGATTCACACACAGTCAAAAATTGCACAGCTCGCTTCCCATCTCTGCTCTTTACCCTAGCATAAGCAGAACCATCATCCAAGACCTTTGTTTCCATTCGAACGGCTATGATGTATGGCTGCCCAAGGATAAGAGGATAGGTAGACATCTCCTGCACAAAGAAATTTTGCTCATCCTTCACATTACCAATCATCACTTTCACATTTGGACAAGCTCCATACAACTCTCCTGATGAGTTATTTGCATCTCTAATCATCCACCCATGGTCTGTGTCTATCGGCCACTTACCCTTCATGTAAAGACTCTTGGACATAAGATTGATCTCAGAGCCATGATCTATCAATGCAACATATGGCTCCTCAAGATCACCCACCTTGACTAAGGTTTTTGCTGTAGCTCTTGCCCAATGGCTTTTGAAGTAGTGGCTTTTATAGGAGGCTTCGTCGTCATCATCATCATCTGCAAATCGTGCATGTGCATCTCTTCGAGAAGACTGGTAGCATCCTACCACATTTTCATCACAATCACTCTCTTGGACATGTACTCCATGTGCCTTAAGTGACTCCCCTTCACCCTCAGACTGTGGAGGAATAGACTCAGTGAGAGTTTGCCTCTTTCTTTTTATGATATCTATAATTTCGTCATGAAACTTGCGTTTAGCAATGCCAAGAACCTCACCCAAGGTAAACTCAACTTTGCTATTCAAAATCCTTTCCTCCAATACCTGCTTTAAGTTTGTGGCAGCTTCAATGTTAGATTGTAGTTTGTATGAAGGGACTTTTGATTTAGCTTTTCCTTGCTTTTTCTTCTTTCCTATAGATGCCTCCTCCATAGGAATCTCAGGAGGAGGAGGCACATGTGGTTGAGCCTCATAAGGAGGTCCTGGATCCTTTCTTCCACCAGCTCTTGTAACCCTCTTTGAAGTAGAAGGACCTGCATCTCCATTCTCACGTCTGCGCTTCTCTTCCACAATTGCTTCATTGTTATAGCATTTTGAAAGATAGGCATGCACTGATAAAGAGTCCACAGGGTCATCCCAACCTATTGTATGGCGTATGCAATCATCGGCTTCATGTAATACCTGTTTAGTTACCTTCCCTTTTTCGGCTGAGGCTACTGCATATGGCCACAAGCTATCAACCTCCTCAAAATCATATGGAGTATACTTTAGCACTTTCTTTGGAATTAGCTCTATCTTTGCCCCATAGGTAGCAGCCTCCACTGCAGAAATAGCATGACTAGTTGCCATATCCTCCACTAACTTCCACATACCTCCTTTTCCAAAGTTAGTTCCTAATGGCATACTTGTCTCCCGCAGATGGTGGATCTTGCCATCCTTAAAAAACACAAGATCTCTTTTTAAGGCATCACTAAAGCTATCACAATCCCTTCTGCCATGGTCCGTGCCATCACACCATATGCATCTGTGCACAAATCCTTCTTTGCTTTGGGATTTTTGTCCTGCAGAGTAGGTTGTCCTTTTTCTTCAAGCCTTGTTAGCTTTAACTTCATTTCTCGCATGCCCTTAACAAGCGCATCAAGCATTGAATTATCACCTTTGGACTCACAATAGTAGGCTTTGGTGGAATCTCTGACGTGCTAGGAGGAGAGGTAGTACCATTCACCACCATCTTGTCCCTACGACGCTGCCTCTAAGCAAGCAATGAGACCGCGTCTTCAACCTCTTTCCACTCAGCCTTTAGACCCTATTCTATATTCTTGTCTTCAAGGAGTAGCTCTATCTTTTCTTGGAGCTCATGACCTACAGCTTGAAGGAACAATTCGGTCTTTTCACTATCCAAAGTAGCCCGCTTTGTTCCTGACAGTTGAGCATAGCGTCGCGCAAACTCTCTCAACAGTTCGGTGATGGAAAGTCCTTCTTTTGGCTTTGCAACCCATTCCAAGAAGGTCCTTTTTGTAACCCTTTCAGAGTCCTCCATAAAGTATTCCTCCTTTAGGGCTAATTTGAATTGCTCCCAACCTTCTCCATGCTCCTCCCTGATTCCCCTTACATGGTCTCTAATCTTGGGGACCACAACAAGCTCAAAACTACGAATCATGTCCACCCCTGGAACTCGTTGTAGCTCCATCTCCTTTACATAACCACAAAGAAATTTTGTGACATCTTTCCCTTCAAATTGGTCCATTTTGTTCACAATAGCTTGAAGGGCTTTGGTTGCTGACACCTCCCTTCTTTCTGCAGCCTGTTGTTGTTGCATAAACATGGCGAATGCTTGAAACATTTGCATTGTGCTTTGATCAAAACTCATGCCTTGTTGCTCTTGTTAATCCATAGCTTTAATTATTTATTAAACCTTTCAAAACAAGTATTTGAACCCCCACCCTAGCTGCTTCGCGTCGGGTTCACCAGAAATATCAGGACGTGTGCGGTCTAGCTGGGAAGGTGCAGAACCTCTGGCTGTGAGAGTTTGTGATGAGAGTCACAAACACTTTGCGAGAAAGTGTTTGTGGAGAATCACCAACCCTCTTTCTAAGGGTGACAAAAAATCTAAGAGCGTTCGTGACAACAAAGTCACAAACCCTCTTTCCTATCGTGCTTGGAAATTGCTTGTTTGCGTAGTCGAGATTATGATGAGAGGACCACCAAACCACATTCAATTCCACTTAAAAATACCATTTAAAAACAAAAAATTTTCATCCATGAAACCTCAATGCTCATACAAGCACAATTCTCAATCAAAACCCAAACCTCTTTCATGGTATCATGTAGCCTCGCCCCCAATTACATAGTCGTAACATCAAACGGTTGAAAGGAATGCTTGAGCTTCCACCTTCACGACGACCATTTTCTGATTTAAGAGCTTCTATATTGAAGCCCAAACACCATTTTGATAAGGGGAAACCCTAATTCACTCCCTCACAAGCTCAGATACAAGATTGCGAATAGGCGGGACTGCAGCACACATAGATTGGGCAACCATGGAAGCTATTCCACAGTAGAGAAAAATTGCTGGTTTTTTCTGTAAAAATCCCCCTTCTCTCTCTTCCCCACAGCATTTTCAGCTGATGTGTCAATTTTTGGGCCATTTTGCCACTTTGGACCAAAACTAGGTCATTTTCAGCTCATTTTTGACCCAAAAAATGCCATTTTTGATGCAAAAAATCCCAAACGGAGTCAGAAAAATCCCTAAATTTATGGGATCACTCGCATAAGCATAAAAATCATAGATAAGCATCATTTTCCATCAATATACCATTTGGGTCACTTTCCATGCAATTCTGCAACGGCGCCTGTTGCTAGCTGCTATTTTTGGCAAATTTTGCCCGCATCAATCTTTATAGGTGAGATGAGTGTGCCACCATAAAACACTTGGAATATATACATTTTAAAACCAAATTAAGCATCTTATCAAGTGGAAAAGCATGCAAATGCGCCACATCCAGGGCCACGACTCCCCGGATAGGTATGTACATGATAATGACCCCAGTAGACACTTCAACATATATATCACAATATGTACATGATTGCTTTTATTTGCATACATCGAGAAGTTCAAGAGTGAGGTGAATGTTTTATTTCACACTATGTACGTGCCACGGCACGACAACGATCACTGATGCATTATCCGGTGGGTCTGGAGAGCATACCAATATTCATGAGCTTAAGATGGTTGCACAACCAATTGAAAAGCGCACAAAAGTGCGGTGAAGAAGTGATTGAGGAGGAGTGGGAGTACTATCGAGGTTGCGTGACCAAGGTAAGTTTGCAATGTACGACTAATTACTTTCTAGATGTTTGAATGGCCACTCATAATCTTTGTTGGTTGTAATATAAGTCATACACAACAGCATGGTGTAAAGGTCGACATTTTAGGGTGGAACGGATCGACAAAAAGCGTTTTACTGAAGAGTGTGGAATCATGGAAAAATTTAAACAGTCTAGTCGATGATGGTCCTCTGATGCAGATCCTGTGGTGGCGGAACTCACTTACTTCGGCATGCTACAAGAGATTTTGAGGATCGATTATAGAGAATTTTTTGTCGACTTGTTCGGCATGCAATGGTTCAAGATAATCATGGAGGGTCGCAACGCTACTGTGCGTAGAGGAGAGTCTGGTTTTCTTGAGGTGGATTCAACTAAGAAATGGACCGACCTAAGAGACACTTTCGTACTACCCGAGAATCGTGGACAAGTAAATATGTAAATAGTTAACATCCAATTTTAGGAGTTATGTGCTTGGAAGCTCTCATGTAAGTTATGTGGCTCTGGCAGGTGATATTTCATCCTACAAAGTCTGCATCAAACTGGTGGTACGTCATAGAGGTAGCCCCTCGTAGTGCACGAACGTATGAGGGCTACCATGTGCCAATCACAACGGCATTAATGGAGGAAATCGAAGAAGATGCTCAGTCAGAAGCCGTTGAGGTGGTGCCAGACGAGCATCAAGCTGCTACTCTCTATGGGGTGCATGCATAGGATCTACAAAATGAAACGGAGGACATCTGTCTAAATGGAGAGCTCTATATAGATATAGGAAGTTATGCTGAGCTATGTGAGGATGAGAGAGAGACCTCTTAAATCCATAAACATTGTATTTGAATAATTTTGCACCGTTTTATAATATATATTGTATTCATGTGACTTTTTGTCCATTCTTGTCCATATGCGTCATTGCATCATTGTATTTAATCGTCATTGCGTTCACTCCAGGTATGTTCTCACAAGCAGGGATGGCGACGAGCACTACGCTCTGCTGATAGATGCTGCTCGTCCCTCCACTAGATCTAGTTGATCGGATGAAAGAGATGCTAAGAAGCACTACTACTGCTTCTTAGCGTCTCTTTCACCCGATCAACTAGATCTAGTGGTGGGGCAAGCAACATCTACGAGCAGAGACGAATCACCTCCTTCGCGATTGCAGCTTCAGTATCCATTGCACCCGGAGCGCAATGCCTTTACAAATTCACAAGAACTTCAATGGAATCTCTCTACACAGGAATCCCTCCCCCTTTATGAGTCCTCTCTCTCTCTATCTATCTCTCTCTACTTGTCCATGTTTTCTTCTCCATTCATTCAATATTAAGATTAAATGTTCGTGTGTTTAATGAAGGTATGGATGATGATGAGTTTCTTTCTTCTTTGTCACCCCAGTAGCAGCAGAGGTGGTACGAGGAGCGTCATCGCTCTAGAGCACCATCACGTCGTTCTACTCCTTGAGCGTCTCCCTCTATTTCGGAGCATTTAGCACGCTCCAAATCTTCGGTGTCGACGAGACGATCTTCACACTCGTCTAGGAACCGACGCTCTAGTGGTGGCGGTGGCGGTTGTTGTGGGGATGCAGCCCTCGACACCGCCTCGTGTTTGCTGAGGCTCTTTACCTTCCCCTTCTTTGCCCGCCCCCACACCAGCCACGACATCACCATCTACGCTAAGTTTTGCGTGGCTATTGGCCGTTCCTGGCTACACACCACTACTTACTCCTCTGGGAGTCACCCTAATCGACACTCCTCGTTTTGGGGCCCAGACTCTAGTGGAGACACCTGACGTCCATACCCTCATCGACACACTGCTAGAGACCCCTACTAGGACACCCAGGTTCACGCGTCACAGGCAAGAGGGCTTGCCGTATTCCGTCAACTTCAACGGCGGCATCATCTTGGATGATGATGGCAAGAAGGTGATCTCGTACATGCGCGGTCTTTGCTCTTAGGTGTTTATACACTACATACTAAACACCTGGAGTGAAGTACCAAGTGAATTAGAAGACAGAGTCATCAACATTCTGCATGAAGAGTTTCCCATGTCAACACGGGATGAGCGCTTCAATGAAGACTTGATGAAGGTTCGAATACGCGAATACTGCAAGTATAAGCGTTCTGAAGTGCAAAAAGCAATAAAGCATGGGTGGAACAGACCAGATTGGTTGACCAAAGAATGCGAAGTGAGCAGCGCGCAAGAATCCTGACAAGTGGAAGCAACAAAAGGAGGCAGCCAAAGCGCGAGTAGAGGCAGGGATCTCGCACCACTTGGGGAGCGGCGGGTGGGCATCATTTGAGGTCGATTTTGTAAGTGTTTTTGCATTGCTCTTTAGGTTTGGTAGTTACGTCTATTTGTACTTTTAAATTCTAACATAATGGATTCTTTGTATGTTTTGAACAGTGGTCGATGACAGGATGTGACCCACATCGTAGAAGCGCGAGTATGTAGGCAAAAAGGGCTTAAACGCTCTGATGGACATTCTGAGTTCTCACGGCAGCATGGTTAGTATTAGGTTTACTCTTTTCTATTTGTTGTATTGTTTTGTAAATTATATGTTTATACTTATAGAAAGCTGTCTTATTGTTTTTTCTGCAGAATTCGACAGATACACTGCTTGGATGCGATGAGACGTTTGATTAGACAACGTCAGTCTAGCCGTAGCTAGATAGCATTAGTTTCCTTTTGTCATAGCATGTATAATTAAATGACGTGTATACGTCTTTTTGTAACTATTGGAAAACCATGTATATTTTCTCAATAATACAATGGTGTTGTAACTATTACATTTGCAAAGCTTAACAACAAGTGATTTGCCTATGATGTGTACAATTGTCATTGATTTACTTTCTTTTGTCAGTTTTGTATCTTGATTCTACAAACAATACTATGGATGATGGAGTTAATGGTTATATTGTCGTGTGGGTGACTACTTTGGGTCTATACCTTGGAGTTTCTTTCAAAGGTGAATCCGGGCTTATCTTGGATTCATTTAGGTTTACTCTATTATTGAAACATTCAATATGGTTGATGGGTGGCAAGGCATTCAATGCATGCCTTGCCACCCAAAATGTTTTACTCTCGGGCGTCGCTATATAAGGCTCTGCAACGTCGCTATGAGCGTCGCTATAGGTAGCCTGTAACCATTGCTATATGCGTCGCTATATAGCAACGATTTTAGCGATGCTTATAGCGACGTTCTCGTAGCGACGGTCTTAGCGACACCGAGGAGTATAAAAATCCAATGTATTTGCGTCACTAAAAACGTCACAAGTGCACACAACCTCTTGTAGTGAGAATGGCTATTTTTCTGTTTTCCCTGACATTTTCTGTAGAAAATGGTCATCTTGAATGTGGAGAAAACAATATGGGTGATCAAATTTACACCTTTGACCATGAAGTCTCTCAGTCCTAGAAGATTGGTGTCACATTCGGTTTATTGCCTGATGTTGTTGGCTCAAATTTTCGCCGCTAGTGAACAAAGAGGAAATTAACAACTCGAGGCATCCATGGGCGAGTGTCATTGACATCATTAAAAACCTTCCACCACAAACTAACTTTGTTGTGGCCTTGAGTCAAGTTCAAAAGGTTTTGCAAGGAGTTTGCAAGTCTCTGAGCTCCCATTGCAATATGATGGATATATTGCTTTTGAGTTGCCACCACAAGGTGAAAGCTCAGTTCTGAATGGTATGGAACAACGTTTCGATGGATATTCCTACCCAGGGTAGAGTATGTGACTTGCAGTGCTTTGCTTGTACGGGTGACTTTAGATTCCTGACTACAGCTGAACATTAAGAGAGAGTAACAATAAAAGAGATTGTAATGGATAGATTCATGGGCCTAAGTTCCTCTAAGAACACTCCCTTATCTGAAGATGAACTTTCCATGTTCCTTGACACACAATGACTCCACTCTCCAATAAGTGCCATGTGCAATTGAGCTTGGAAACAACCAAAAAAGCTAAGGGTATCACAACAATGGGATTTGAGTCCATATTGAAATTAAAGAGCAATAGCCGATTACCATACCTACATAGTGTTCTATTTACAGGCCAGTTAGGGACCGATCAACAACCTCATGTTTTCAAAATGTCTACAATGGATCCTGGTAATGGGGTAAACTTGGTGGATCGTATGTGTCCTGGAGGAAACTTACAAGATATGTGGATGCACTTTGACCACGTGCATAGAGTGAATGGAAGGATGAACTACTATGTCAGCAAATGTATACGAGGTCCTTACATTTGAGAACTTTTGACTTTTTCAATATGTGAATTTACAATTGAAAATAAACATGCACAAATTGAGTTTTGGAGAATGATTACAAGGTGGTGATGGATCTTGGATTTGAGAAACCACAATTTAGACGTTTCATGGTAGATGAGGCTAAAGAAAGTTTCATTGTTGTTCGTGTTGTTTACTTTGGTGGTGGATGTATGCCTCCACACAAAATGCTGCAAATGTATGTAAAGAGGAGCTTAGATGATTTTGGCGGGTTGGACATGCCATTGAGTCAAAGATTCCATCATTAGAGACATGGTTGTCTTGGTGGGATGTATCAATTTTCCCTCGGACTTGCTCGGAATGTGTCTTTGCTCTGTTTTTTTTGCTAGATGATTAGAAACCCCCCTAGTATAGGGGTCTATATATAGCTAAGAACCAGAGGGCTAGGGGCCTATATATAGGACGATTGGGTGGTTATTTACGAGTCTGTCTTACACTGGTATCAGAGCTCAAGGGAGAGGGGAACTATGGAGGAGGGAAAAAGTAGGTGGTGGCCTTACATGGCTACACATATCTCTCTCTCTCTCTCTCTCTCTCTCTCTCTCTCTCTCTCTCTCTCTCTCTCTCTCTCTCTCTCTCTCTCTCTCTCTCTCAAGCTTGCATGAAGCGGTGATGCCACGACATGGGCATGGTTCCTTGATACTACAAAGATGAAGGCACTCTCGGCAACAAGGCCCATGTGCAGACCCATTTAGGAACAACGTGAGCTGCACTCGACCTGCTCAAAACCAAATTCTATTGCTCTCTACATAATCATGCTACAACAAGGGACATTTTTCTCTTCTTGTGCGGGCCAGATTGAGCACTGTATTGTCCTCTGCAGCTTCCACTTGCGCTCTCTTGCTGCTACCCGTCATCGACATGGTAGGATCTTGGGTGTACGTACCAACGTTGCACCAAGGGTTGGGCACCCTAATTTTAAAAATCTTAAGGGAGTGCACACACCCTCCGACAAGCAATTTGAGCAATGAGCTTGCAATTGGATGCTCCTTTGCTGGGCAAGGAAGCATCCAACAATAAATGGAGACCTACTGTAATTTTAGAGAAATTACAAAAAAATTGAGCATCCAAAATACTATAATCAGACATGGCTCTACAAGCCACATTCAAGTGGGAAACACTCCAAAGAAGCAAGGCTCATGGGGAGAGCTCAACAGAAGCGAAAGCTCAGTAGCAGCAAGCAGCTCATCCGTGAATTTCTCAAGTTTGATGGTAAGGGATAACATTAAAAAAAAATCCCTACATCTTTGAAAGTTGACCAAATCCACATGCATGCATAGTTCAACTTTTACACACATCAGTACGGTATCAGACTTAGTGTAAGGAATTGGAGTGCACAAATTGAAGTTATCCATGTCAACCATCTGGAACGTTGGGACTATCTTGAGACGGGATGAAGTAAGTATCAAACTAGAGTTAAAATTTTGCATTCATTCAATTATTTAGGTTGAATGGCATGCATTTTTAACACCAAGGGTAGCATCCAAAGTTGGGCTACTGCGATGTATTAGGCAAAGGCAAGGACTCACCGGTTGGTAAATCATTCAATTGCAGTACGGGTTAAGGCAAGGCCTATTGCTGATAATGAAAAAAATGCAATCATCAAAGCTACAAACCACCATGGTAGGGACCATCGTTAAGACTACAACAAGATCTTATGTACTCGAGCAAGGCGTGAGATTTTGCAAGGCACATTCGCAAGGATACAAAAAGCTTGATATGCATGATCATGCAACACGCAAGAGATGGACAACACGAAAAGTCGAGTCAAGAGATTAATAAGGTATGCATAGATTTTTAGTTTGTTTGACAAAATTTTCAAAACATGCTGTATAGCCCTGTCATGCACCAGAGATGAGTGCACTTTAAGCACTCCAAGCACAAGCACGGATTGCCACAATTATCATAAGCATTAAAATTTTGTTGCATACAAAGTTGTCGAGAAAGGACCAATGATTAGTTTGCAAACCCAAATCAAGCACGACAATATTCTAGCATCTCAAGGAGATCGGCACGGCTTGTTGCTAGACTGGATCAAGGATGCAAAGTTGCTCGGCATGGCCGCCTACTTGTCACCACTTCTAGAAGCCGATGGAGAATACTTACCATGCGGCACTATTAGCCAATTTTAGCTGAAAGGGTTCGACACGGTTGATTCTCTTTTGCCATGATGTCTGTATGTCAGCAACAACATCAGTTGGCTATAAGCACAAATGTATTTTTGTGAAGCAAGGCTTCAATCTAGGTATCTTGCATTGAGACTTCCCACTTTTGGAATATGCTATGAGCATACGAACTTGGGGGGGACTTGGAAATGTGTCTAAAGGTTATTTCATTACGAGCTAAGAGGGCTTTTATGGTACATGATAGCAATTATGACTATGAGCCAGCTTCAAGAGAGTTTCTCCTTCGAAGTTTCGGACAACTGGCTACATCAAGACGACCAGGTTATACAATCTCAAGTTTTTCTATGTTTTGACCTTTTAGATTGACAAGTATTACGTGTTTTACAAAGCAAAGTGCTTTGAAAACATTCATGAGAAGCAAGGATTCTAACCCGTGCCAAGGTACTGCCCATTGACTCAGGATCAAGGGCACTGACACACAAGTTTGGGGAATTGGCAATACATACCAATATAGATTGTGCACGTCACTTAAGATATCAACTCAATCTGTAGGGGTCTTCATTGTCTCCAAGGGCTTACACCCCTTTGTGCACGATGTGCTAGTGAGGTAGACATGATTTCACCTCATTATTGTTTACGCTTCACTATAACACTAGCTACTCTGTCAAGGATGAGGTAAGTTATTGATGTATTTTTATGTATGTTTCTTTTGTTGATGTTAACACACAACAACCCTAAAAGGAACCTAAATCAAGGACTTAATTCATAGGCAAAGTGCCATACTTAAGTCACCCTGGTACAAACACAACCACATACAAGGTAGGTGGGTCAAGATGTGACTTATGTTACCTCTCTCTACGAGAACATTGTACAAGCAGACTGTTGTATGCTTGTAGGATAAGCTACCAACCAGGCATAGGATGCACAACAACAGACACAAAGGTACACACTACAATAACTTAAGGAATGATTCTCAGTCCATCATTCTCTTTATCTTTTCTCTTTCTCTCAAGGTGTCAAGCCAAGGGCACCCTGGGGAGTCACGGACCCGGGCCAAGGGCCGACTGCTAAGCTAGGCAGTGAACCCTAGAAGGGCAAGGCCTATGTAAAGGGAGATAGGGAGGAGAATTCTCCAAGGCAGTTCCCAAGGCCCTTTCACTGGTATCAGAGCCTCATGATATTTTGGGAAAAGAGGAGGGTGTGGTCTTCCTTTGCATGTGCATGCAATACATGCACTAGTGAATCCAAGGAAGACAAAGTCGAAGATGGCCATGTGCAAAGGGGCTTGTGCGAGGAGGGAGAAAGAGCTCAACCTCCATCAAAGCGCATGAGGCCAAGCTCACTGAGTTTCAGAGAGATGAGGGTGTTTTATTGCCACTGGAGCTCACGCCGGGGAGTTATACATCGTGCATCGTCTCACCTTCTCTCTCGGTGGCAAGCTCTGCTTGTTGCCCCCACCATAGTTGGGGCCCTCCTTTCACACTCTCAAGCACCCAAGGCCTTGTGGCCGTAGGGCAAATTAAAACTACCAAGGGAGATTCCCACAGTCAGCCCCCCCTTCTCCTTGGCGGTCTATCGATACCCTTTGCACCTCGTAGTCAATTTCGACATTGGCAAGCACATCTGACTTTTTTGGAATCTCAAAATTGACAGGGATTCTAGAAATTTTTCTTTGGTGCAATCTCTTGAACATAGCCTTTTGGCCCCTCGTTTTGAGCCTCAATACTCACTCGATGCGGGCAAGGAAAAATACCAAATTAGGCACTAATCAATGTGATTCTTGCCAAATCAAAGTGCTAATTCTTGGTGAGTTCTCGGAACCAATTTGGCAAAGTGTCTTGTGATTTTTTGACATAGAAGCTTGCATGGAAGCTCAACGACCATAGAGTTTTACCAAATTTCTCGGTTTTCAATGCTCAAAATCGACACGGTATTTTTTGAAAAGCGTTTAAGAATTGACAAAGTAATTAGCAAGGCTAATTAGTGGTGACTTCATTGGGCATCTTTGAGACAAGGTATCCTTTCTTTTCTTGTGTTGGGGGTCCCATCGTTGCAATAGCTCCAATGACCAACAAAATTATCAATCCGGATGGATGAGCTACCCGGCTAGGGCATGGAAACACTCACACAGTTAGTGAGCTAATCGTGGCAACAGAAATGGTTAACTCTATGAGGTGAGCTTTTCGGCCTATGGAGGAGCTAAGCCACAATGAAGGGCAATCTCCATATCCACTTCTCTTCACCTCTAATCAACCCAAACACACACACTACGATTGCAATACGCACACAACACTAATCCTATCATGTAACACACTAATCGCAAGCACACACACATAGATCTATCGAGCACCACACTCCAACCAAACCTACATGCACACACAAGCAAAAGAGGGCAATCACACAAGATTATAGAGGGATTAACCACTAATTTGTGTAGATTCAGCTAATCTAAGTATCATAAGCAATCATAAGAAGTATGAGAGAGGCATAGTGAGAGAGAATGAATCATTGATTAGTGTTAATCAAGTCTCATGAGCAAGAAGAAGCTCAAGGACTCCATAGCCACACACCTCAAGAGCTCTCACCAAAGAGTGCTCTCAACAAATGACTTGAGAACCCTAATTTCTTTTACACACTGCCTTATATACCTAGGATAAAAATATGCAATGTCCGCGCACCCAAGGCCTTTAGGGCTCACCACTTACTGAATCTTCAACCTAGGCACAATAAGTGACCTATTCTTTACAACTTGGAACTCCCCTTGAGGCCGTAACACATTAGAAATATTACAATGGCTTGAATAAATCGGGAATTTACAATACGTGACCATTTTGGGAAAATGTGGAAAATGTGTAACTCCAATCTTTATTGCTTCTTTGCATTCATCCTCGATGTGCATTTGTACATCTTTGTTCTTTAGCAGCTTCTGTTAACTGACGTTGACTCAGTTAACATTCCCCCCTTCCTATTTTAGTGCCTGTCCTCGGGCACTGTCGAAAAGTGTCCGTGGAGGCAAGGGAAGGTTTTGATTGGTTGTTGATGGGCTTATTGTCTTCATTTGTCGTTGAATTTGTTGATGAGGTTCAATCTACTGCAGCATCTTCATTGGTCGGAATATGTCTGTTATGAGAGATGATGTTGCATTTGTCCATTGTAACAACATAATGATGAGGCTGATGTTTATTTATGAAAAGTATGTACAAGGGAAGTAGAATGATGAGGTTCTAAATTAGGGTCTAATACCTGGATGACCAAAGGGAAAAACCCAGTGGGAAAAAAGTGCCTTTGGGATACGCATATTCTTGGAGTACTTATTAGCATGGGAAATATTAATAAAGTAATGAAGGGATTATCTACTGATAGATATGGAATTGAAGAGGCAGCAAATATGAGAGGGTAGCATGATGGAACATTGGTTTGCCTGTTGTAGTCCACTCAAGGTGCATAGGTGGAAGAAAAAAGAGTGTCTAATGCATATGTCCAATGATGGGACATCCTATATATGCATACACAGAAATGCATGGAAAACAATATGCTGTGCAAGAATGATTTTGAGGGGTAATTCAAAAAGATGGTGTAGCTATAAAAGCATATGACATGGCTTTGCAAGCTGACACCCCTTTAAGAATGGTTTTCATTGGCGAGGATATGTGCTCTCATCTTACTATGCATTGTGCGTGAGTGTTGGATGAAGGAGATCGGGGAGCACCACAGACGGAGAGTGAGAGAGAGAGAAGGAGATACACACATGATGTGGGTGGGGAGACTCAAAGAGTGAGCAGCCTCCTATACACTTATGCTATGTATAAGGTATACAAGTCAGTGGGCGCCCAGACTCTGGGCGGCCGGGCAAGGCACAGACGCCTATACCCCAACAACCTCCCACTTAAAGGCGACTGTGCCTTTAAGCAAGGGAACCTAGTCTAAAGACTACAAAAGGTGAGAGAAAACCACTCTCAACCGATGCCCACTGGCTGGCTATGATCGTGTGCATCCGGCTGTCCTGCTCCTGTGTAAGTCCATACACCACCAGACGTACCGCACACGTACTGCAAGTATGTACGCAATACCTGCATATCTCCCTCGTGCACTATGCCATCATCAGTCAACAAACGACTGACAACCCCAACTGCAAATGCTCCCATTGCAGCTGCGATATCCGGTTTCAAGATCAACATCTCATACATGAGACCACCGAATGCCTATGCAATGCTAGCGGGCCCTGCTAGCTCTACGGAGCATGCATCAACATATATATCCGTGGCAATAGGCATCTCTGACTGACAAGGCGTGTCAACCACATGCATCTCCTGACTGTCCACAAAAGACGCATCAACCTATCGTGCAACCTCAGAGCAAACCAGCTGCTCTAGGTGTCTGCTGGAAGACATATCCTGCACAACTATATCCCCATGCTCACTGTCGAGCATAGAAAGGAATGACTGCATAATCGCTGACATCTCAGTCTCCTCTGCAATCATCCACTGCAAACATGACCACTCAATCTGCTGTGACTCACTAGAGATCTCATGCTCTAACCCCGTATGCATAGACTCTTGCACAACGTCCTCCTGTCGTGACTCACTAGAGCAAGACCGCTCTACCTGTCTATCCTGCATAGAAGTATCTCGCACAACTGACTCTCTGCTTTGCTCAGTCACTAGCAAAGCATGCATGTCTGACTTTGTCACCTCTCTGTGTGACTGCTCAAGTCGTGCCCCAACTGTGTGCACAACGAGCGCACTACTCTGCACTTTATGCAAAGTACCCTGCAACCCATGAGCAAAAGAGACTCGCCTGCTCTCTCGTTGTCTACCTGGCTGCATGATCACAGAGACAACACCGTCTCTCGTGTGATCCACATGCAATGGGTAACCTGTACCACTCCTGGCACCTCTCGCAATCACTAGCGAACCCAAATGCATCACAAAATCTCGCTCTCGTAGCGAAATCTGACATCCATAATCTCTAAGCTGACCAATCGAGATCAAACTCACTGTCAAATCTGGTACATAGCGCACATGTCGTAACAAGTAAGATGCACCACTCGGTAATGACAGTCTCACATCTCCTGCACCTGCTATCGCATGCACCGATCCATCGGTCAAATGTACACTGCCAAGCATCCCGCTAGAATAGCTACAAAACCATGCACGATGCGGCGTGACATGAAACATAGCATCTGCGTCTAGCAACCACTGTGAAGGGAGTGCACTATCCACATGTATAGCATCTCGTGCATAGCTCGAGGTAAAAGTGACATCCCCGTCACTAGTATACTCCGACACTACATTTGCCTCAACTGTCAAAGCAACTGAGTCCATGGCATCACTACATACATCTCTGAGACTGCCATGTCTCCTACGATGTCGCATACGACGAAAACAGCGTCGTCTAACGTGTCCAGAATGACCACAATACCAACATGTCACTTGTCTGCGTACTCGTGAATGTACATGTCTCACACGAGTCCTTGATGACTCAGATCTATCATACATATCATGTAATCTGCGCCAAAGTGCTCTCGAAGTAGTCTCATACATAACAAGAGCATATACAGAATCCGCAAGGTGCAAAGAGAGTGTAGATAGTGCCATCTCCTCTAGCTCCTGCCACTGATCGTCAGACAAGCATGAAGGTCTACCTGCATCACCACTCAATGGTCCATGCAACCCTCACTGTGTCAATGCGTCAAGCATACACTCTCTCCATGCCGCAAAGTCTGACCCATCAAACACGCGCATCTGTGAGAGGTCACAATCTGATCGATCACCTGTCTCTGCCATGAGCACAATGTAGCAAACTAGAAAGCAAAACCACCTCACCAACAACACCTGGAAACTGTCTACCAATATGGCCAGAAACACAATGTAAAACCTGTGAGACACTCCAAAATAGAGCTCCCGCAATGTCAATACAAGCCTCGCCTGCTGTAGTATCACACTGCAATCTGTGAGCTAATCACCAAGCCCACATTGTGCGGTATCGATGCATACACACACACAAATCTCTCACCTGCAGAGAACACCGCACGCAAATGGTGAGTGCAACCCGCAATCTCTACCTAGATCGCATAAATGATACGCATAAAACTCCTGGGAAAATTTCGCCAGAGTTTCGACGCACAATGGCTATCAACACAAAATAACCATTGTCCTGCAAGCTCAATACAATGAGAAATCAATGCGCATCAAACTAGACTCAACATACATGTATAAGCTCTGCAAAACTATGGCAAACAATGCTCGAGATCACAAGACTCTCCCACCTGAGAGCAAACCACTATCTCAAGCAAAGAAAGATACACAACTCCTCACTCTTCCGAGAGTGGATACAAAAAACACAAAACTGTGTCCAAACTGACAAAACCTGTCAAAGTGAGAGTAAACACTCGATCACAAACTATGGCGAGAATCTGGGAAAAATCCGATAGAATTTCCCCTGAAAACTGAGCAAAAAACTCAAGTACAATCTCTACCATAAACCATAACACTATTCAATGCCAATGAGTAGAAATGCCAAAATGGCTCCACATTTTCACATACAATGGCAATCCACACTCAACGTACATCAACGGAGTGACCGCGCATAAGCAAGCGCCAAAAGATTTGCAATCCGGAAACTTGATCAATGCGAAAACAATGCTCTCAAGAGAGCTCACCGGCACTTGAAAGTGCTCGCCAAAATGCATGTATAATGGGCATCAACCATGCGCCATAACCATATGCAAACCATCCGCAAAGACCATGAATCCAAGCACAAAAGCACTGCCAAAGTATCCTGTGAAAACCAGTGAAAGAAGCTCCACCTGTGTGCTCCAAAAACTGCGTCTCTCAAGAGACCGCTTTGGTGGTGTGTAAACATTTCCGTACTTCGTTGCCCAAGTCTACCAAAAAACCCTCAAACCATAAGCCTAACACAAGCTGCAATTGCATCTTCAGCTCAGAATTTACGCACTCAATTTCAAGCATCTCCCGTGCTTCCAAAAGTGCATCAAACTCGCACACAATGCGACAACAGAAAATCTGGAATTTCTGTATACAGTCAGTCTGAGCTGAATATCAACAAAACGGTGAGGAATTTGCAAAAAGTTTCTTCTGCAAAGTTGTAGACCACGTCGAAACGGATGGGCGTGAGGACAGAATTCTCAGATCTTCATTCTACAAGGAGAAAAACGAATCTTAAAACAGTGCTGTTGCGCACACAGTTTTAGGGCAGCACCTTCACTTACACACAATCTTCCACACTCCTTTCTGAGCTTCCACTAGAGCAGACATCATTCTCAACTGAGCTTAGAAGCTCCCATTGCATTCTCACAAAAATTCTGAGCTTTCTTAATCTCTACCGTCGAGAGCGAGCGAGCTATCGCCTCGAAGCTCTCGAAGCCGTCGTGCTCTCCGCGGTCACCATAGCTCTGATACCAATTGAAGGGGATCGGGGAGCACCACAGACGGAGAGTGTGAGAGAGAGAGAGAGAGAGAAGGAGATACACACACGATGTGGGTGGGGAGACTCAAAGAGTGAGCAACCCCCTATACACTTATGCTATGTATAAGGTATACAAGTCAGTGGGCACCCAGACTCTGGGCGGTCGGGCAAGGCACAGACTCCTATACCCCAACATTGGACTCTACGACACTCCACCAATTGTAAGTTAATAGCCTTCAACTCTTATGCTCATCTCATCCAACATGAGCAACATGACTTTAGATGTGCTCAACTCTTCCAGCTTGAGCGTAAGCCTAATAACTATGACTCTTAGCACAAAGTTTAATATGACTTTAGCTTTGGGACTAATGCTTTGCTCATTTTATGGCTCAGTAGCCCGACTCTGACTATGCCAAAGAGTGTTTTTTGCACCCTGGCAACTTGACTTTTTACATTGTTAGAGATGAAGAATTCAATGAAGATGCAGTCTTCAGAGACAACAAAGAATGAAGAACAAAACTGGTCACTCGAGGATGACAGTACAAAGTCCTCAAGCACAATTCAAATGGAGAATGATGCCAAAGCAAATCTTATTGAAGATGATTCATCTCCATCGAACAGAACTTCAGAAGAGCTAGAAGAAGATCAAGTAACAACAAGTGAAAATCAAACAGAACAAAGAGCAACCACAATAGCTATTGAGCAGAGAATGCCACCAAAGCAAGAAGTTTGGAAGGACGGGGTTGCAGACAACCAAGAAGAAATAGGAAGCCCAAACATCAATCAGACAGTGCTAGTCGAATCAACAGACAAAGGTAAAGCTAAGGTGGAACTTCCACCAATTAGCAAAGAAGGTGTGACAGCATATGCCTCTACATCAAAGAATCCTCATGGATCAGCTTCTTCAAGCGAGTCAAGCTTTCAAAACTTCAAGTCAATTGCTGAACCAACTAAAACCTTTAAGGAGATACCCAGAAAAGCAAAGGTATATGAACCCAAATACTCAAGAAAACAAAGGAAATTCAAGCAAGTGTTTGTTCCGAGCAATTTAGTCAAAGTCAATGATCCGGTTTGGATTAAAGACAAGAAATCAACATAGAAATACAAACACATGGGATGGATAGCATCATAATAGACCTTAAAAGAACGAGAGTACTATGGAGATAACATACAGATATGGGTACCAAAACCGCAGGTTAGGGCATATGAAGTAACTTCAAGACCCTCCCAAGAAAGAAGGCCCACAAGGTATCAACCTCGACAATATCCTAGGATACCTAAGAAGCAGGTATGCAACAGAACAACATTGAATGATGCTAAAGTCAACCAAAACTCTCAAGAGGATACAAAACAAAGGCGGATCTCAAAGAATGTTCCCCTTGGACAAGGATTTTTCACAGGGTGTACAAAGATTTGGCTACCAGTCAATCACAAGCCAACTGCAACTACACTAGACCTACATGAAGATCTGAAGAACTCGACAGAACCTCGAGCAAAGCAAAGTCAACAACGGAGATACAAAAGTCATCAAGAGATTTGGATTCCTAAGTCTTCCAATGCTCTTAATCAAAATCCAAATGCCGACAGCCAACAAAGGCCTACAACAACATCAAAGACTCCTATCAACAGGCCTAATTGGAGAATCAAGATAATGGAGTCTTCACAAACAAAGAAGGACAACCCAACCAACGAGAATGTAGATTCAAAGATGATAAAATGAGTATGGCAAAAGAAACCTTCAATGCCAACTTGGTCATTCACTAATCCTCTTTTTGAGAAATCAAGCTTACTTTTACATGAAGAAATGTTTGTAGTAAGCAGATGATTCCCCAACATTCTACTCGTTTGTCTCCAGATATGCTCACAAGTTCATGAGCATCTTCCAGCTGTGGTTTGACACATCTTTTCCAAGTGCGAAAAGACATAAGGTTCTTGTCTAACTCGAAATCTAGCTTTACTTCTCTTGACAGCTTTTCTTCATTTTCACCAACAATGTTGCACTTGATTGTCTCAGGATTTGTTTTGGTGTTGACTTCTTTTGCTATGGCAACATCCTTTGGTTGAACTTTTTCTTCAACTTCTTTGCTTCGACCACCTGCTTCAATCGGTGTTGGCTCCATTGGTTGTGATACTACACTTTTTTGCAATTGATAAGCACTGTCTACCTGCATCTGAGTAACTTTTGACTTTAAAAGATCCACTGTACTTTCTAGAAGAATCTGTCTCTTTGGAGGAGATTTTGGTGGTGACCTTTGTGTAGCTTTTTGGACTTTAGCTTTCATTGACTTTGATTTTTCTTTCACCTGTTCTGGTAGCTTGAGGCTTTGCATCATCCTCAGATAGTCTTTCACTTCAGTCGTACCATCCGTAGGGGTTTGTACAAGGTCATGACCTTGATGATATTTGTTACCATGTGCATCTTGATATGCATATGTGAGCTTGGTCAAATATAACTGTTTGAACACTATGGGCTTTGTTGGATTTTGACTTTGACTTGTGGAGATCAGCTGAAAATTTGTCCTTGATGATCTTCATCGAAGCATTTGTCTGCAGACTCTGATGGAATCTGTTGCAATTTGAAACTTCCAACAACCATATGATCTTTCAATGGTTTCTGCTTTGAAGAGGTCTATTGGCTAGAAGCTCTAGGGCTTCTAACAGGTGTAGCATTTCCTGGTACACAAGCTGAGCTTGATGGATTTACAGCTCCCCCCTTCCTAGGGTGATCACTATAGCCTGCTTCATTGTAAGAGTTCAAAACTATTTGGCTCTGATTTAGTCTCACCTTTTGAGAATGTGAAGGTACACTTTTGGTAGCATTGTTAACATTTGGCATCTGTAAACCTTCTACATAGTTTCCTATGTATCTTCGTGAAACATGACAAATTATTCCCCAAGTCAAGCTGTAGATAGCATTATCTTTGCCCTGATATTGTCTATCCCATGGGTCTCCTATGATATGAGCTTCTGTGGTTTCAAGACTCAAGGCATCATAGATGCTAGACTCTCGTCTATATCTACGATTGTTTTGGTCAAAGTATATGCTCGTTTGGTCACAACATCGAAGCTTGATTTCTGATGGAGGAGAGTTTGGCTCTGAACAAATTTCTGGGTTCACCTGGGTAATATCCTTCACCTCTAGAGAGGATGGGCTATAATAGATTCTTTCCTCTGAAATGAACCATCCTTTCTGATCTATCACTGGACACACTTCTATGAGCTGGTATGTGGGCCGTTCAAACACTGGTTGATCCTTTTTGTACAGTTTTCCTTTTTGGTCTACATAGTGTGCATATGAATTATGTGTACCATACAAAGCTAACATCATTCTGTCTGATGTGTCTCTTAGACTCGTGAATGATTACACACTTGTGTCAGGGGATGCAAAATCATTTGCAAACTTAATAGTCTTTTCACCCTTTGGTGATATCTCGACACCTTTACTAAATTCATGCAAGAATTTGTTGTTCAAAGAATCAATTTTAAGCTTTTCAGGTGCCTGTGCATTCTTATGCTGATTTTGAATTTGCAATGCTTTCATCGGTGCTTCTAATGGTAATGTAGAATCATCTGATTGCATTAAAACTGACAAGTCAGTTGCACTTACATCAAGATTCGCATTTCCAATTTGCTATGTAGTATCTTGCTTGGCAATTGATGTGTCCTTGTTGTCTAGATTTCTTGGACAATCTTAAAGAAAATGTCCACCTTTTCGTCCCCAATCTGAGCAATACGCCATGACTGGTGGTATTTCAGCTAGTTCTGTCATGTCAAGCTCTTGAGAAGCTTCTGCTTCTATGCTTGCCAAATTGTTGGCATCTTCTTTTAAAACACTGAGCATCAAGCTGTAGACTGCTCCATCTTGGCCTTTGTACCGTCTTTGGCTTGGTTTTCCAATTAGATTGGCTTCTATTGGTTGATCTGTTGGATCTTGCAATTTTGGTTCTCGATTATAGATCTGACCACCGTAATCCATGTACAATGATCCTGATTGCATATGCACCAAATGGATGCTTTGCTGGCTTGTGCAAATTTCTGGATAAACACTTGGGTTGATCTTTTGCACTTTTATCTGCACTACATCTTTGAGCTTGCAATACCTGGATCCACTGAAGTATGTGAACATCTGGGAGTTCTCCGAATCTGGCTTTACTCTGATCAATAGGATCTTCGCTCTTGTGCTGCTTTTACTACTCATAAGGTATCTATGACCTTCTGAATCTGTGTACAAGACTTTGTCTCCATTGTAGCCATATAGTTGCAACATTTGCTCTGTTGCAGTTGTGTATGTAAAAACTTGAATTGTTGTACTTGAATTCTCAGCTCGAGATGAGTCCATGTTGAAGGGTTCTGTAAAAACTATCTCCTAGCAAATTTTAGTATCGATTAACAGAATTTTTGCTGCCTGTACTAGCCTAATCTGCAATTGTATGTGAGTTGTGGCCCTGTTCGTCCGATTAGAAGCTCAATTTGCATTGCTTGATTTTGGCAAATTTTAAAATTTTTTGCCGCTCACGGCTTCAGTTGGTTTGTTGGCTCGTTTGGTCTGATTTTCTTTTGGGGTTCGTGAATCTTCTAGCTTTGCGGTGTTTCCTCAGTGTGCGCTACACTTTCAGGCTTTGCTTTTGCTCTTCCGGGTCTTTTTTCGGGCTCGTTTTGGCGTTGTTTGCTCGACATGTGATTTTTTTACTTTTCTGGCACTTTTTGTGAGTTCCTTTTTATTTTTCCTGATTATTTGTGAGATTTTGAATTTTCTAAAATTTTTAGTATTTTTATGATTTCTTACAATTTTTTCGGAAAAGTTTGATTTTTTAATAATTTTTTTGTAAATTTTCTAATTTTTTTAGAAGATTTTATGATTTTTCGGGTTTTTTGGGATTTTTCCGATCAATTTTAGCTTTTTTAATAAACTTTTGAGTTTTTACAAATTTTTATGTTTTAGGGATTTATCTGTGTCAATTTTTGATTTTTTTGTGATTTATTTGCTAATTTTTAGATTTTTTATTTTTCTATGGATTTTTTATGTTTTTTCCTATTTTTTAATGACTTTTCTATAAAGTTTTGAATTTTTTGGTAATTTTTACTAAGGTTTTTAATTTTGAATTTTGAATTCTTTATGTTTCTTTCCTTTTTCTGTGAAATTTTTTAATTTATTTGTGAGTTTTTTATGTCTTTCTTTTTGGTAAATTTTTATCCCTTTTATTGATTTTTTTTTCTTTTTTATAAATTTTTGTGGTTTTTAATTCTCTTTTTTGAATTTTAATTCCTTTTTATGATTTTTTATTGTTTTTTTATTTTGTAATTTCTAAAAGCCACATTTTTGTTAATGGTTTTTAATTTTTTTCAACCTTTTTAATTTTTTTTGGTTTTTTGTTTTTTTTAAAAATTTGATTACTTTTTTGTTTTTTGTTTTTTTGTATTATTTTTTTTAACAAAAATATGTTTTTGAAATTTTTATTGTTTTTTGTAATTTATTTGATTTTATATTTTTTTTTGGTTGATTAAAAACAGCCACTTACCTGCTTGACGCGCAAGGACTGAGGACGATGCTGTCAGCACCGTCTGTGGCGAGGTCGGAGGCGGGGATCTGCTGCTGCGTGCACAGCACGAGGAGATTGAGACGCGCAACACACGTGGCGGGCCTGGCTTTTGGCGCTGATGAGGAGTCAGGACTCGGGGAGGAAGCGTGCGCACATGAAGACAAAAAGAAGAGAGTGGAGAGAGAGAGAGTAAGACAGAGAGTGGGCGGACTCCGAAGAGAGAGAGAAAGAGTTAAAGAGAGACAGAGAGAGGGGTGTTCTCACGTGGAAAGAGTGAGGGGTTAGTGAGAGAGAGAGAGAAAAAGTGAGAGATAGAGGGGGAGAGAGAGAGTTTCCTAACCGAAGAAAATAAGGTCAAGCTTGAAATTCTCCCGGTTTTAAGGTCAAAATTTAAAGCTTTTGACGGTAATTACACTAAAACTTGTGAAAATTTCCGGTTTTCTTCAAGGCAAGCTCAAAATCTAACCGGGATTTTAGGATTCCAACCCGTTAAAATACATTGGACCCTTTTTTTTCTTTTTCTTTTTTTTTTAAGAAACTTGGTCACGCACGGACAACGAGAGAGAGAGAGAGTGAGTGTGACGAGAATGTGTGTGTGTGTGTGATGGGTGGTGTTCACGCGGAGAGAAAAAGAATAAGAAGAAAGTTTTAACGCCGCAGGAAATTATTGCAAAAGTCCCACCGTGATCGCCACCGACAACAAATTTGATTCACCGCAAGGCACGGCGGGAGCCGAACCCAGCTTTTCCTTTTTTTAATTTTATTTTTTATTTTTTGTTTCAAAAAATGCCAAAAATAAGCCAAAACTAGTCGAAAACTCCAAAAATCGTCAGAAATTTCCAAAATTCGCCAAAAAAATCCAAAAAAATCCCAGAAAAATCCGAAAACCTTCAAAAATCATAGTCATTCACAACCGAGTATTTTCGACACGCAAAAGCACACCGAAAATAGCAAATTTTACCGAAACCGTCAATTTCGACAAAATTGTCCACCCGCCCCCCGAAAATAGCGAAACGCTCAAAACTTGACCACGGAGGGCACAAATGCGAACAAAATCATGCCATAAATACGCACACACAAAATAGCTCGTAAAGATCGCAAAATCAAATTTTATGGAATTATCCAAAAATTAATGAAAAAATTAGCAAAAAATTACAAAAATTATCCGAAAAATACCCAAAGAATTTCTACAAATTCTCCACACATTGGGGAATGGTGCAGCCAATAAAATTTCACAAATCACATCAATTAATTGCCAACAATTTTATCAAAAAAATCAAGAATATGTAATTAAACCGTCAAAATTACCGATAAAATTAGGTAAAAAATTGACGCAATTAGAGTGTGTAAATCCTTGTTTTAAGCACAAAAACGCAGAAATTCATCATTACACACATCATTTATGCAATCAAAACATTGAATTAACCATGCAAATTACACACTTTTTAGGCGCACACACACTAAAAAATTGGCAGTTTTTGCCAATCTTTAGGTGCGCACACAAAAGGGTTAAATTTGTCGGATTTGTAATGTGACTTCACAAATCAATAGTTAGACATGTGCACAACACATATCAATCTTCACAATTGAAAAATCACAATGCACACATTGATTTCTAAGTGCACAAACATGGGCAAAAGAGTGCACACACACCTAAAATTAGCATGCACACACACTTAGAATGCACACACACTTGATTTTAGTGCACACACACCTAAAATTGACCATCCGAGCATGCAATTAACTCGATTAGGAACCCAATTAGCAACACACATTCATCAATTAGCAATTGAAACTTATCAAATTCATGCGCCGCCAATTCTTAAAAATTTCGGCATTACGACGGCGTGAAAATGAAAAATCGTAAAATTTTCAATTCCTAACATTGTTGGAATTAGGGTTGCAGAGAAACACACATAGCTTGGAGAAGACGAAGGAAGCTCAAGGCACACAATAGAGAGTGTATTACTTAGTGTGCAATGGAAAGATAGATAGCCCTAGAGTAATGGACGTATATACAATGCTCGGGGGAAAAAACCTCCTAAAGAGGGAAAAAATGCCCCGACAGTCCTAATGTGTTCACACACATCACTACCACATGTGTATGGTAACAAATCCCCCCTGGAGTGATGCGGTGAACGAGAGCTGGCACATGAGTAAAGGGAAGTGCCATGCCCTGAGGACATGATCAGTCCACAAAGGGGAGTAAGCCCAAAGCTTTGCGGAAAGCTTCAAGCTTCTCACGAGACAATGCCTTTGTGAAAAGATCTGCAAGGTTGTCCTGTGTTGGCAAATAAGCCAAGCTGATCTCTCTTGCTCAGAGCCTCTCCCTGACATAATGGTAATGCACCTCAATGTGCTTTTTGCGAGCATGAAAAACTGGGTTCCTCGCAGCTGCCAATGCGCTCTGCCTGTCAGTGTAGATAGTGTTGGCGGTGTCGTGTTCAACACCCAAATCAACCATAAGGCGTCTGAGCCATACACACTCAACCCTAGCTGTGAAGACTGCGCTGTACTCAGCCTCACAACTCGAAGTGTCCACAGTAGGTTGCTTCTTGCTCAACCATGATATACATGAACTGCCAAGCATGAGACAAAAACCACTTGTGGACACTTGTGTGTCAAAACAACCAGCCCAATCTGAGTCCAAAAAAGCATGTAAGTCTGGCGGCAATGATCCCCCCTTGGGATAAAACAAGCCAAGATGTAAAGTGCCACTAAGGTAGCGGAAAATCCTCTTGATAGCTTGCCAATGCTTAGACCGTGGGCTATGCATAAATCTGCTGACCTGTGAGACTGCAAAGTGAATATCCGGCCTCGTGTTGCATACATAAATGAGGCAGCCAACAACAGTTTGGTAAAGAGTGACATCAGCAGGATCGCCAGCATCATGTAGACTCAACTTCAAACTTGTTTCCATGGGAGTGGCAATAGGTTTGCAATCCTCAAGTCCAAACTTACATAGCATGTCTCTATGTAACTTTTCTGACACAAGGCAATACCATCATCTCGCTGCTTAAACTGTATACCCAAGTAATGATGCAACAGTCCCAAATCTTTCATCTTGAAAGTAGCATTCAAATCAGCCTTAAATTCAGCAATATGTCTCTCATTTGGTCCAGTGATCGGCAAATCATCAACATAAAGAACCACAATGAGAAATACATCATCCTCACGCTTTACATACAATGTGCTTTCTGTTGGACTGTTACGAAAGCATCGTTTAACCAAATGAGTGTCAGCTTTCTCATACCAAGCACGAGGAGATTGCTTCAACCCATACAAAGCCTTCTTACATCTGCACACTTTGTCCTCTTGTCCTTTTATGACAAAACCGCGAGGCTGCATTACATAAACTTCCTCAAATATGTCACCATTCAAGAAAGCAGTAACAATGTCTGATTGATGTACATCCCAACCAAAATGAGCTACCAATGCACATAGAAAACGTACAGTAGTCATATGACAAGTGGGAGCATAAGTCTCTTCATAATCTATGCCTTTTTGCCGTGCATAACCTTTTGCAACAAGTCAAGCCTTATGGCGATCGATCTCACCATCTGGCTTTCGTTTCAACTTGTAAACCCACTTTGTACCAATGGACTTTTTTCCAGGAGGCAAATCACATAAAGTCCATGTGTCATTTTCTATAAGTGCATCATATTCCGATTGCATGGAAGCCATCCAATTTTTTCAATTCTGTGCTTCATCAAAAGATAAAGGCTCCTCAACATCATGTAAGCTAGACACAGCCAAAGCATAACAATCTGATGCATAAGATGCATGGCGAGAGCCTGAACGAGTACGACTAGACAAAGGTGCATCCAATTTACTGTCACACAAAGTGTGCACCAACCATTTCGGCATACCTCTAGCCTGCTCATTTTCAGCCCTTTCCAAGTACATCATGTACATCTGCATTAGTAATAGGCTGATCTAAAACATTTTCAAAAACCCCCATAGGCTGTACATTTGCCTCATTGGAACTTACATTCGTATTTCCACCACTAAAAAGAGGCAACAAAGTGTCATAAATGTCCTGTGAGTTACTGTCTCTAGGACAACAAGGGCTGAACAGAATCTTCCACGAAAACTATATCCTGAGAAACCAGAATATGTTTTGTTTGCGGGTGATTCAACCTGTAACCTTTGCTTTCAGCACTATAACCAACAAAAATACATTTGACAGCCTTATCATCCAATTTTCTGCGCTGCACTTGTGGCACCAAAGCATATGCCAAACAACTAAAAACACGCATGTGCTCAATAGAAGGCTTTCTATCATGCCATGATTCATATGGAGTAATAGATTGCAAAGCTTTTGTAGGACACCTGTTAAGTACATAAGTGGCACACATGATGGCCTCAAGCGAAAAAGAATGCGGCAAAGCTTGACTTTTGACCATACATCATGCCATTTCTGTCAGTGACCTGTTTTTCCTCTCAGCAACACCATTTTGCTGAGGTGTATAAGGCACTGTATATTGGTGTTTTATCCCACGACTAGCCAGAAATGCATTAAATTCATGAGACATATACTCCCCCCCTTGATCGGAACGGAGGGTGCCCATAGTACATTTCGAGACATTTTGAGCCATAGCCAGAAATTGTTTGAAGCACATAAAAACTTTGGACTTCGCTTTAAGCGGAAATACCCATGCATGCCTGGAGTAAGCATCAACGAAAGTCATGAAGTACAGGTAATTGCCCAAGGACGGAGTTTGCATGGGCCCACAAACATCAAGCTGCAACCTGCATGTGGCCCGAACTGAACCATCCTTTGGAACGCTGCATCTTACCCAAAATACAGCCTTCACAAACATATTTGACACGTGCTTCAAGAGGCAGCAAAGAAGCAACCATATCAGATTTCTGCAAATGCAGCAAACTGGAAAAATTTAGATGAAAAAAATGTGCATGCCAAAGTTTTGCATTTGAAATAGCCCTTGAATCTGCAACAACATTTGCAAAATTTTGTCCACACTTGTCATACAAAGTGAGCTTATACAGCCCACGGCCCAAAAGCCCAAATGCAACAATTTCGTCACCAAAACTGAGATCATGAACTGTACATATGTCATCCACAAATTTGACTAGAAGTCCAAGTCTAGCAAGTGCGGATACAGACAAGAGATTCTTCTTGATCCCAGGTACATAAAGTGCATCAACAAGTGTGAAAGAACTGCCATTAGCAGCAGTAAGCACAATCTTTCCAACTCCCTAAACTAGATAAGAGGCTTTGTTGGCACAAGTGACCGAATTCCCATGAGGGATAGACTCAAGAGAGGTAAACAATTCACGATGTGAGGTTATGTGCTTTGTAGCACCACTGTCGAAATACCACACATGTGAATCTGTAGCAACTGACAAGCATGCATCATGGACAGTAGGATTGTAAGTGCACTCTGCGCTAAAAGCCCATTCTGCATCAACATCAGCATTACACTCTCCTTTCACAGAAGACTCAACAATGGCTGCATTTGTAGTGGAACTAGCATTTGCAGTGGAACCACCCTCTTTCTTCTAAGCCTCTTTGGCATTCAACTTAGGACACGACTTGATCAAGTGAGCACTAGCATTACAATAATGGCAACACATCTTCTTTTTTCCCTTATCACCATAATTGCCAGACGAAGTGCTGCCAACAGAAGCATTATGAACAGTATTTTTGCCGCTCGCAGCAGAACCATAAGAAGTGGCCGCATTACTGTTACCACCCTTTCTTTGAGAAGCAATAAAAGCCTGTTCAACTGCACGCTACTTAGTCCTGTTTTTTCTGGAAAGTGACTCTTGCAACAACAATGTGCATAATGCATCAAACTTGACAACTTCAGGATTTCCTTGGGTCATAAGTCTCCAAGTACTAGCAAAAGTTTGGTAAGAATCTGGTAAGGCATTAAGAACAGTCTGCACAAGGGAACTGTCTGAAATGACTTCACCTGCAAAAATAAGTTGCTCATTGATATCCTTGACACTAGCAAGGAAAGTGTCCATATCATCTTCCTCATGCATAATCTTCGACTCCAGCTCTTTACGCAGCAAAGCAATTTTAGCCTCATTGTGACTTGCATAAAGACCAGCCAAAATATCCCAAGCCTGTTTTGCAGATTTTGTTGAACGGATGTGAGGAACAATGGTGCGCTTCACAGATAAGGCAATCAATGCATGAGCCTGCGCATCCTTAACATCCCAACGAGCTTGTTCTGCAAAACAACTCTAACAGCAGCAATCCTTGTAGCAAGACCTGCAACATCCTCAACATCGCCTACATCCTCAGAACCAGGACATACATCAATGCCCTGCACAATGTTTCAGACACCCTTTGACACAAGAACATGTTGCATCATATAAGCCCACATAGGGTAGTTGTCCCCATCCAACCTGTCCTCAGCAGCAAACATCTTGAACATAAAATTTGTTGTTGTCAGCCATGGTAAATGCTGCACCTGATGTGAAAACTGCCCGAAAATAGGAGAAACGGAGCGAGAACAATCTGTTATGCAGAAAATGGCACTGACAAAAATTTTGCAGAAAATGATGAAATAGCCTGTGCAGTACTGCCTGTAGTGGAAACGGAGGCCAAAATTTGTCGACCTGCGAACGCTTGTGAAAGCTCACTGAAATCGGAGAAAGTGAGCAGGCGTGTACTGGAGCAGCTGGCGACTAAGCCTGGGAGGACGGAACCTGCTCTGATACCAATTGTTGGAATTAGGGTTGTAGAGAAACACACACAGCTTGGAGAAGATGAAGGAATCTCAAGGCACACAATAGAGAGTGTATTACTTAGTGTGCAATGGAAAGATAGATAGCTAGAGTGATGGGCGTATATACAATGCTCACGGGAAAAAACCTCCTAAAGAGGGAAATAATGTCCCGACAGTCCTAATGTGTTCACACACATCACTACCACATGTATATGGTAACAAACATCAACATTGCAGTGCATCAAATAGCATAGAATTACATTGCATCTTGGTGGGATATCTACACAATTCTACACATCTCTAGATTCTAGGGAGGTTGAGAATACCACCTTAATTACCTTTCCGTTGAAGATCAATTGAATGGTCGAATGCTCCAATCCTTCATAGCACATTAGTGAATTAGCAAAAATTAGTCAAATTAGCAAGGGGTTAGTGAGAAATTAGTGCGTGTAAATACACAATTGGCAAGATATGGTCACAAATTAGGGAATTATGAACACAATGTTTCATGCACACACATTCAAAATCCACAAAAACATAAACACACAAGTGAAATTAGTGAGGGAACGCATTCGATTATTCGACAATTACACTACGTAAGCCATCATCCCCCGCAACTGTGCCAAATGTTGGGGGTCCCATCATTGCAATAGCTCCAATGACCAACAAAATTATCAATCCGGAGGGATGAGCTACTCAGCTAGGGCATGGAAACCTTCACACGTTTAGTGAGCTAATCGTGGCAACACAAATGGTTAACTCTATAAGGTGAGCTTCTCGGCCTATGGAGGAGCTAAGCCACAATGAAGGGCAATCTCCATATCCACTTCTCTTCACCTCTAATCAACCCAAACACACACACTACGATTGCAAGACGCACACAACACTAATCTTATCATGCAACACACTAATCGCAAGCACACACACATAGATCTATCAAGCACCACACTCCAATCAAACCTACATGCACACACAAGCAAAAAAGGGCAATCACACAAGACTAGAGAGGGATTAACCGCTAATTAGTGTAGATCTAGCTAATCTAAGCATCATAGGCAATCATAAGAAGTATGAGAGAGGCATAGTGAGAGAGAATGAATCATGGATTAGTGTTAATCAAGTCTCATGAGTAAGGAGAAGCTCAAGGACTCCATAGCCACACACCTCAAGAGCTCTCACCAAAGAGTGCTCTCAACAAATGACTTGAGAACCCTAATTTCTTTTACACACTGCCTTATATACCTAGGATAAAAATATGCAATGTCCGGGCACCCAAGGCCTTTAGGGCTCACCACTTACTGAATCTTCAACCTAAGCATAGTAAGTGACCTATTCTTTACAACTTGGAACTCCTCTTGAGGCCGTAACACATTAGAAATATTACAATGGCTTGAATAAATCGGGAATTTACAATACGTGACCATTTTGGGAAAATGTGGAAAATGTGTAACTCCAATATTTACTGCTTCTTTGCATTCATCCTCGATGTGCATTCGTACGTCTTCGGTCTTTAGCAGCTTCTGTTAACTGACGTTGACTCAGTTAACATCTTGCTAGCATAACACATAGTCACCATGGGTCATTTGTCAACATGAATTAGACCTCTGATTTTGAATAGAATGAACCTAACCCTCCTGATGATGCCCCACAGTTGGATATTTCATGGCGGGTACACGCACAACTATGGGAGTGGATGATGGTTATGAACTCCTTGATATTCAAGAAACTAGAGCACTTCAAGCACGTATGTTTGTCATAGAGAATATTTTTCACAAATAAATGCCAATGTCACAAAATTGTCTGATATGTTTGTGCAATTTATGAAACACTCAACCAAGGGCCCAAACCATGGACAGGCTAGGGTTACTGTGACCCCTACTGGAGGTAGACCTAGTCTATCAATGCACGGCTCCAATCTAGAGAGGGTACCACTTCTCTCCTAGAAAGAGATGGATGATTTGATGAAAAATGTTAAGTATGGAGCTTGATTTACCCTTGTAATTTTCTGTGGTAAAAGCGCACATTTGTAAGGTCCCCATTATGAGGAGACGCCATCGTGCGTGAAGGAAAATCACTCACCGGAAACCAAAATTTTCACGGACAAGAATCAGGGGCAACTTTAGGGGCCTCGGGGGCGGAGGCCCCCCAGACTTTTTTTTCCTCGCCGGAATATTCCTTTTCGCCGGAATATTATGACCGGACGGCGGCCGAAAAGTGGTCGGAAAACAACCGGTCGGTTGGCCAGTGGCCGGTAGTCAATGGCCGGTGGCCGGTGGCCGAATTCAAAAGCGGACTTGTCTTCTCAAGGGCGGCCACACATGGGCGGATTGGAGGGTCCGATTTGGACTTATTCGCACAAGGGCGGCTACACATGGCTGCCTCTCATAAGAGAGGGCAACCCTTTTGGCCTATAAAAGGAGGCCATTTCTACACACATTTCATAGTGTGAAGTTGATGCAACAAGGTGAGTGTGAGGTGGTGAGAGTGAAGCAAGACGGGAGCTCTATTAAGGGTTTAATCCCTTTGTAAACTACTTCTGCTTTTGAAGTGCTAAAGCCATTGAGTGGCTGCTTTCCCGTGGACGTAGCCCACATTGGGTGAACCACGTATATCGTGTGTACTCTCTCTCTCTCTCTACTCTATAATCTCTTGTGTGTGAAATCTATCTCTCTCCATTAAGTAATCTACTCAAAAATCTATTTAGCTACGTCTTATTTCCTAACAACTGGTATCAGAGCAAGGTTTGCTCGTAGCTAAATTATCTCAAGGAAAGGATTCCCTAAATTGAGTGGGAGTTATGGCGGAGGAAGGGAAGCTCAAGATTGAGAAGTTCAACGGCAAAAACTACCAACATTAGAAGATACAGATTGAAGACTATCTCTACCAGAAGGACCTCTATTTGCCACTAGGCGGTCTTGCGAAGAAGCCCGCAACAATGGCAGATGAAGCATGGATTGTCCTTGATTGAAAGGCACTGGGAACAATCCGGTTAATCTTGGCGTCAATGGTGGCCTTCAATGTTTCGGAGATGAAGACCACGGAGGACTTGATGAAGTCACTTGACGACTGCTACGAGAAACCATCGGCATCCAATAAGGTATTTCTTATGAAGCGCTTGTTCAATCTAAAGATGGCAGAGAATGGTTCAGTTGCAGAACACCTAAATGAATTTAACACAAGCATAAGTCAACTTCGATCGGTGAAAATCAATTTCGATGACGAAGTGCGAGCTCTCCTTATACTATCATCTCTATCGGATAGTTGGGACAGCCTTGTGATGGCTGTAAGTAATTCTATTTCTGGCACAAATACTCTTAAGTTTGATGATGTTGTGGGTGTTCTCCTAAGCGAGGAAATATGAAGGAGAAGCACAAGAGAATCATCAAGTGCTGCACTGTCAGTGGAAACAAGAGGAAGGCCTAAGGAGAGATTCAAAAACCAAAAGGGTCATGATCGCTCAAGGCGGAGCAAGTCACGCACAAAGTCAGTTCTTGAATGTTGGAACTGCGACAAGAAGGGCCACGTCAAGAAGGATTGCTGGTCATGGAAGAAGAAGGAGACAGAGTCTCAAGACAACAAGCCAACATCGGAGGCCAATGTGGCAGGTAAAGTAGAGCAAGATGCTCTAATTCTCTCATTAGACAATGTGTCTAATTTCTGGATAGTAGATTCCGGGGCTTCATTCCATGCGACACCACACAAGAACCATTTCCAAGACTACACCAAAGGTAATTTTGGGTATGTATACTTGGGAGATGATGAAGCTTGTGAGATTGTCGGCAAAGGTACAATTTCTGTCAAAACTACTAACGGAAATGAATGGAAGCTTAAAGATGTTAGGCATGTTCCTTCTCTTAGCAAAAATTTAATCTCTATAGGACAATTGGACGATGAAGGTCACAACATTGCATTCGAAAACAAACGCTGGAAGATCTCAAAGGGATATTTGGTGGTTGCCAAGGGAGAAAAGGTCGGTACACTTTACTTGTGTACTGTTAGCACGCAACCTTCAGCTTGTGCAACAACTACAGAAGTTGACAGTGCAGTGTGGCACTACCGGCTTGGGCATATGAGTGCCAAAGGAATGCAAATCCTTCAAACAAAGAAGCTTCTACCAGGTTTGAAAGAAGTGGACTTAGAGTTCTGTGAAGATTGTGTTTATGGTAAACAAAAGAGGGTAAAATTTCAAAAATCAGGAAATGAAAATAAAAATAAAAAACTTGAGTTGGTTCATTCTGATGTTTGGGGTCCTGCAAGTACACCATCACTTGGTGGCTCATTGTACTATGTAACATTCATAGACGATGCGACTAGAAAAACATGGGTTTATGTCATGAAGAATAAATCCGATGTATTTTCCATATTTCAAAGGTGGAAAGCCTTTGTGGAGAATGAAACAGGTACCAAGGACAACCCCAAGGACACCTCAACAAAATGGTATTTTGGAAAGGAGGAACAGGACAATCATGGAGCGAGCACGAAGCATGCAGCTACATGCAGGCCTACCGCTTGAGCTTTGGGCGGAAGCTGTAAGTACGTCTGTGTACTTAATCAATCGGTCACCCTCAACGGCATTGGATGGGGGAGTTCCAGAAGAGGCATGGACAGGTGAACTGGTGAATTATGCATTTCTCAAAGTGTTTGGGTTTCAGGCTTTCATGCACATAGATAGAAGCCTAAGATCAAAGCTAGATGCAAAGTCTAAAAAGTGTTTCTTCATTGGCTATGGAGAAGGTGACTTTGGGTATCGCCTATGGAATCCTGAAGATGGTAAAATATTAAGGAGTAGGGATGTAATTTTTAACAAACAAAATATGTACAAAGATTACTTGGAAAGAAATCAAAGAAAAGAAACAGGTGATGAGTACATGGAGCTTGAGGACGGGGAAGACTCAAGGACTGCAAACGGTGACAATGTGCAACAACGTCAACCAAATGAGGAGCCTCAACCTATTCCCCGAAGATCTACAAGAGCAAGTAGACCTCCAGAAAGGTTTGTTCCTTCCTTCAACCATCTGTTGATCTCAGATTCTGGAGGGCCGGAATCATACGAAGAAGCTATGCAACATGAATCCAAAGAAGAATGGACGAAGAGCATGCAAGTGGAGATGGACTCACTACATCGCAACCAAACATGAGAATTGGTTGAGTTGCCTAAAGGTAAGCGGGCACTTCAAATCAAATGGGTGTACAAGGTGAAGGAACAAGAAGGTGGGAAGAAAAGGTACAAGTCTAGGCTTGTGGTAAAAGGGTTTTCTCAAAAGAAAGGTATTGACTTCAATGAAATATTTTCTCTTGTTGTAAAAATGAACTCAATTAGGCTTGTCTTAAGCCTTGTGGCTGCTCATGATCTAAATCTCGAGCAAATGGATGTAAATACGGCATTCCCTCACGATGACTTGGAGGAGGAAATCTACATGCTTCAACCAAAGGGGTATGAAGTAAAAGGTAAGGAGAAAATGGTTTGCAGATTAAAGAAGAGCTTGTATGGTTTAAAGTAAGCATCAAGACAATGGTACTTGAAGTTTGATCGATGGATGTTGGATCATGGATTCATAAGATGCAACTCGGATCAGTGTGTCTACACGAAGAATTTGGGAGATGGGAAATTCATCATCCTAATGTTGTATGTTGATGACATCTTGATTGCAAGTGCTAACATGCAGGACATCAAAGACCTAAAGGAGGAGCTGTGTAAATCTTTTTCAATGAAAGATTTAGGTGTTGCAAAGAGGATACTTGGTAACCCTTCATACGCACTTCATACGCACTCTTTTGCAAGAGGGACAGCTAAAGCTAGGAAAGGTGCATACAAGTGAAAATCCTGCAGACATGTTTACAAAGGTGGTCAACAAGGAGAAGTTGAGCTTTTGCTCATCTTCAATCGGCATTCAAGGATAAGAAGCCAGAATGGAAAGCAGTCACATGTTTGGTTTGGAGATCACTCTCCAAGTGGGAGATTGTTAAGTATGGAGCCTGATTTACCCTTGTAATTTTCTGTGGTAAAAGCGCACATTTGTAAGGCCCCCATTATGAGGAGAAGCCATCGTGCGTGAAGGAAAATCACTCACCGGAAACCAAAATTTTCACGGACAAGAATTAGAGGCAACTTTAGGGGCCTTGGGGGCGGAGGCCCTCCAGACTTTTTTTTTCGTCGCCGAAATATTCCTTTTCGCCGGAATATTATGGCCGGACGGCGGCCGGAAAGTGGTCAAAAAACAACCGGTCGGTTGGCCGGTGGCCGGTAGTCAATGGCCGTTGGCCGAATTCAAAAGCGGACTTGTCTTCTCAAGGGCGGCCACACATGGGCAGACTGGAGGGTCCGATTTGGACTTATTCGCACAAGGGCGGCTACACATGGCTGCCTCTCATAAGAGAGGGCAGCCCTTTTGGCCTATAAAAGGAGGCCATTTCTACACACATTTCATAGTGTGAAGTTGATGCAACAAGGTGAGTGTGAGGTGGTGAGAGTGAAGCAAGGCGAGAGCTCTATTAAGGGTTTAATCCCTTTGTAAACTACTTCTTCTTTTGAAGTGCTAAAGCCATTGAGTGGCTGCTTTCCCGTGGACGTAGCCCACATTGGGTGAACCACGTATATCATGTGTACTCTCTCTCTCTCTCTCTCTACTCTATAATCTCTTGTGTGTGAAATCTATCTCTCTCCATTAAGTAATCTACTCAAAAATCTATTTAGCCACGTCTTATTTCCTAACAAAAAATACTAAGCCACCAATTTTTAGGGGAGAGGAGAGGGAGTGCAATAAAGATGCAATGAATAAGGAGCAGTCCTTCTATAGGAGGGAAGGCAAATTTCATTTGAAAGCAAGAAGCTTGATTCAGCATAGTAGAATTACTCTACTTATGAACGAGAACTCTATGCAATAGTGTTTGCTTTGAAGACATTGTGGCATTATTTGTATGGACTTTAGTTTGAAATTGTGTTTGACCATGCACAAAAAACTGATTTGAAGGGTCGAAAGGCCATGCAAAAATGAGGGATCCTTCTCACTCGAATGTTGGTAGTGTGTCTTTAACCTCCACACGTAGTTCTCCTCTATCGAGTGATGAACTACAAAGATGGAAGAATTTTTCCATCAATAATGGGTACCTACTCCACAAGGGGAGAGTTTGTGTAACGATGGACGCGGACATTTGGCACCAAATTCTTTATGAATGTCACGCTAGTCCAAGTGTAGGACACCCAAGAAGTAAAAATACTTATACTCTTGTAAGACAACAATTTTACTGGCCAGGTTTACATGGCTATGTCCAAGACTATGCCTTGCATTGCCACAAATGTCAAGTTGATAAAGTAGAGCATTTGAAGGTAGGAAGTCTCTTGCATCCATTATAAATTCCTAAGGGTAAATGGGAAAGTATCTCTATGGATTTCATTGTGGGTTTACCAACCACTGTATAAGGTAATGACTCGGTATGGGTGGTCATAGACTGGTTGATTAAACTATGCAAGTTTATCCCAACCAAATCAACAATCAAGACTCCACAATTACCTAAGTTATTTTTGGACAATCTATACAGGTTGTATGGATTTCCAAGTAGCATTGTGAGTGATCATGATCCCAAGTTTTATAGTCGCTTTTGGAGGGCTGTGTTTAAACGATTAGGTACAAAACTCAACCTAAGTGCAACAGATCATCCTGAAATGGATGGTTAGACTGAAAGAGTCAATCAACTATTAGAGGACATGCTTTGAGCATACATTAGCAAAGAGCAATCAGCTGGGAAGATTATCTACCTTTTCTTGAGTTTGCTTACAACAATGCTAAGCATGTAACGACTAGATTTAATCCTTTCATTCTAATACCGTTTTCATCCTAGGTCACCAATTACGATGGGGTTGGCAATTGAAAAGTGCCTCCAGCTCATGTCAAGGATTTTATCCAAGACCATATGGATATGGTGAAACTGGCTCATAAAAATGTTCGACAACCGTAGGTTTGGTATAAGAAGTACGTTGATGAGAATCATCGGGCAAGGTACCTTCACAGAAGGGGAAGAGGAATTTTTGTGTGTGCTAGAGCATTCAGAAAGTCTAAAGACTGGGCCAACACCTAAATTAGCTTTGAGAACTGTGGGCATTTCAAGATATTCAAGCAAGTTGGTGACCAAGCCTACAAACTCTTGTTACTTGCACACTCTTGTATTCATCCGGTATTTTATGTAAGTCGTTTACGTAAATGCTTGCATTGGGAAAAAAATGTCATTAACCAGTAGATTTTGGTCGATTTTGTTGAACCTCCTACCCAACCGCATAAACTTGAGCAAATCTTAGACTATCATGATTTATGTTAGCATCATCATGGATGTCAACAAGCTTTAGTCAAGTGGAAAGATCAACCTGAATAAGGTGCCACTTGGGAAACCATTAGTGTTCTTAAGAAGAAAATTCCCACTTTTGTTTTCAAGGATAAAAGCACTTCTCCAAGGGGGGAGTAATGTCAGGCCAAGGCAACCCTGGGGGGTCACAGACCCGGGCCAAGGACCGACTGCTAAGCTGGACAAGGACCCTAGAAGGGCAAGGCCTATATAAAGGGTGGTAGGGAGGAGGGTTCTCCAAGGCAGTTCCTGGGGAACTTTCACAAGGACTAACCTTCTAAGTAGGATTTTGATACATGTTTTGGTTGTGTGTAGTCATGAGACAGGGTGCTCTGACTCTCAGCAAGAAAGTGGCAATGATGCCACAAAAATAAGTACTCATCGGTCAGTAGACTGAATACTAATTTAAAATTGGCGTAAGGGCTAAGAGCTATCTGTTTTCAATGTGCTATGAGCCAATTGCTTTCACTTCATGAGTGATTTTTCTCAAGATTGAACAAGATCTACCTAGAGGAGTACCCATCAATGTTAATGAATAAGCAAGAGTCTTGCCATTGATGATATGTTGGGTGTCACTTTAGCACTACATGGTTTTTGTGCAAAGATTGAGTTGAGTTTTTGAAGGCCTATATAAAGGGCGGTAGGGAGGAGGGTTCTCCAAGGCAGTTCCTGGGGCACTTTCACAAGGACTAACCTTCTAAGTAGGATTTTGATACATGTTTTGGTTGCGTGTAGTTATGAGATAGGGTGCTCTGACTCTCAGCAAGAAAGTGGCAATGATGCCACAAAAATAAGTACTCATCGGTCAGTAGACTGAATACTAATTTAAAATTGGCATAAGGGCTAAGAGCTATCTGTTTTCAATGTGCTATGAGCCAATTGCTTTCATGAACTTCATGAGTGTTTTTTCTCAAGATTGAACAAGATCTACCTAGAGGAGTACCCATCAATGTTAATGAATAAGCAAGAGTCTTGCCATTGATGATATGTTAGGTGTCACTTTAGCACTACATGGTTTTTGTGCAAAGATTGAGTTGAGTTTTTGATGATCTTAAACTTGTATAGGCTTATCTATACCACAATGTATAGATGCAACAAGCATTACAGAGAGCAGGACTATCCACAAGAACTAGGAGCCCCACTTGAGCGGATCCCCTGCACTAGGAGTGTCTATAGAAGCACCATTTTTGGGTAACACCCGGCTTGTAAGCACTACATCACTCAATAAATGTTTCATGGTATATCTTGGAAATCTTCACACTTTTCTTTTCAAGAAAAATAAATTCTTTATCTACTAAGGGGTAGTACATAAGTCCTTTTTAGACTCTCACCAAGGGAGTTGGATTGTCAAGATATACCAAGGGGTTTGGATTGCTAAGGCAACACCCAGGGGTAACAATTTAAATTTTTGTATCTTCACTAATCTCTATTTTTAGTGTTTCACAAGTTAAAAGAATTTGGATAAGGTATTTTTAACCTCATCGTAAATATATGTTTTTGGTTCAGTTTTATTTCCACATAAGTTTGCTTATGCTTTGCAAGAGGGATGCATAAGCTAGAAGGCTTTCATCCAATTTGCTCCTCAATCACATGACAAGGTCATGTAAGAGCATTGAATTTTGGGAAAGTAGTGTTTCAAAAACCACTTTGGCAACTTGTCACTTTCTCTCTTCACTGTTAGGATACTGTCACGGTTTTGTTCCCTATTGCAACAATTATAGGCCTACATGGTAGGGTTGTTTGGCACATGTTGTTAGTCACACGGTGTGAAACATGGTCTAAAAACTCATGGAGTTTAGTTTAGCCAGTGTGGAGGAAATTATATGAGGGTCCCTCTCGCTCACATCGTTGAGTGTTTGCATTACCTCCACACACAAGTACATCTCGTACTTGCTAGATGTCACTTTCTTTGAAAGTGTTTTCTGAGACATATTCCACACGTGGAGAATATGAGTCTCTAGGACTAAACTTTGACACTAGCACTTGTTTCTTAATGATGTGTTGTGACAAAGTCCCTAGGTGCTGGTCACATCTCTTTGTTAGACCATTTTGAGCACATAGTACCAAGAACAAATTCAGTGGCAAAAAATAGACAGGTACTAAGTACAGACTTATGGTAACCAACATTGATGGATGGTTTTTTACATACATAGCAAGACTATGTTTTGTTATTGAAAATGTCTCATTGTTGGAATTTATATGTAATTGAGTTTTCACATTCTATTATAGTCCAACTTTTGTCGCAAGGCTTTCATGTACGTACCATGGAAAGTCTTGTCATAAAATTGAAGGTTCAAATAAATTTGTGTTGGATGCATGCACGCTAGGTGTTATGGCCCTAGTGTTTAACACAAGTTTGTTTGGAACGACATGCAAATTCATAAAGATGGCTTACGAAGCATATTGCACCACATGTGCTGTATTTCTATGACATTGATTGTAGATCTACCAAATACCATGGGAGGGGGAAACTTGCTATGTGTGGTTGTAGAATTAATGGTCTAAATTGTGAAAGTTTACTCCAATCAAGTTGGTTTATCACAATCGTATAGATTATATGGATTCCACCACATTTTGGTGAGTTATTGTGAACCCACATTTACCAGTCTTTTTTGGGTCTGTTTGTAAATGATTGGAGAGATACAACAATACATATTACCACTTGTCTAGAGATGGATGGGTAGGTCAGTATTAACCTATTGCTAAAGGATATGCTAAGAGCATACGTTAGTAGAAGCACTAAAGTATATACTAAGAGCATACGTTAGCAAGAAGCGATACAATTGGAACGGTTGCCTTTCTAGGTTGGAGTTTCTTTCTTATGATGCAAAACATATTGTGAATAGTTTTAGTCCTTGCATGCTATTTTTAGGTTGTCCACCTTGATCATCAGTTCTAATGAGGTTACTCACTGACAAGAAATGATAGCAAGTTAAGGACTTGGTCGGTGCTACTGATCTAGGACAACATGCCACTTTTATGGAAAATTTAGAAGAGGTATTATTGAATGTTCCTGTCTCTCTAGAAAGTATGACTCATGGTCATTCATTTAGACACCTCTTAGTTGTGGTAATTGTTTCACAATACTCAAGTGAGTTATAAATAGAGTCTACATACTATGTCAGTTATACTAATAGTTGCACATGGACAACATTGTGGAAAATCAAGATCTTTCTCTTGGTTTCATGGAACCTCCCACTAAACTGTGTATTGGTCACATGAACACCTGGACCTCTCAGAGGTGCCACTGTGGAAAACATTAGTGTTCTTGAGAAGACCTTACCACCTTTTTTTAAAAGGACAAAATTGCTTCTCTAGGGGAGGAGTAATGTCATGCCAAGGGTAAGACTAGGAGGGCATGGCCTTGGCAAAGTGTCGGCCCCACACTTGCAATTTAGGGGTCTATATAGAGCTAAGAGCCAAAGGGAAAGGGGTCTATGTTAAGTTTTTCAAGCCCAGTACTGTCCATGGGAAATACCTCTTAAAGGCATGCAAAGCACTTCTAGTTTGCATGCCTAAGTTATATATGTTGTAAGGTTTTTAGCAAGAAAAAATAGCGTTATTTTTCTGGCTGGAGTATCGAATCTCTCTCTCTCTCTCTCTCTCTCTCTCTCTCTCTCTCTCTCTCTCTCTCTCTTCTTTCGTTCTCTGTAGCACACCTTCTTGCTCGCATGACATCTTCAAGGTGGCACCCACCATAGGCCTTCAACCCATCAACTGGTATCAGAGCCCAAGCAGGCTGCCAAAGCAAGCAGAGTTCTGGGTGTGGAGAACTGACGAGAGCTTGACATTAGAAGCAAGAGAGGACGAAAGGTTCTGTTTGGAGGTGTTGCTGATAGCTTGTCGAAAGAAAAGTCTTACATCACTTTTGTTTTTTCTCTTGAGGAAGGCAAGAAATCAGGAGTCTTGCAACGGTAAGTAAGGCACAATAAACTTTCAACAGTGGTAGGCAACTGGTTCAAATTCTCCATCAGCAATTTTGCGAGCATTCATCTATTATCGTAGCCCTGCACAAATTTGGATGTGGCGTGAGAACTTGGTCTTCATATGCTACATCGGGTGGAACCATCATTGTTGCTATTCTTGGTTAGGAATTGCCCCGAAGGAGCAGCTCCACAAGCACAAATAGGCCGTTGTGGCATCTAGGGGAAGCTCGCAATACCTACAGTACAATTTTGACTCGCTGAACCAGACCTTGTCAACAAACAATCTTGTTCATTATCAGCCAATTAAATTTCTTTTGGAGTACTTTAACAATCAGAGTTTAACGCAAGTTTTCCTTTCTAGTAATGGGTACACATGCATAAATTGCACATTTAAGAAGGCAGAGCTTCATGCTTGGAGTTGTTGACACACGATCATTATTCACCAAGTCGTGAGTCTTTTATCTTTTATCTTATATCTATGTGTCTTGTTGCCACATCATGCTATGTCAATGGGATTACGACATGTTCAAACACATCGACAATTGCAAGCACAAAGAAGAATTTGCTTCGAGCAAATCTGCATCGACATCATTTCTATTTTGTGTTATTTCTATGACAATTTTTCTACAGTTAGTTGTTTGTTGTTGTCTTGTCACACTCAATAAAAGTCTTGTAGGGGCTCTCGACACTGCCACACATGAGTGGTAAGACCTCCCGATTTATCAAATTTTGTTCTCAAGTCCCATTTTTGTTATCACTTCTCATGAGGTTACTGGGTACACCTTAAACCCAAGGTTAGGCAGTGAACCAAAAACTCCATTTTTGGTAGCTAACCTTTTTGACCTACACCCTATCTGTTCAAGGGAGGGTTACTGATCTAGCACCAGGTTATGGATACACCAAAAATCCTTGGTTATGAGAGAACCTAAAACTCATGGTTGACGAGTACACAAAAAACTCAAGGTATCATGAGTTGCTTGTCTAGTTCGGGCTTGAAGGGGGGATTGTTAGGTTTTTCAAGCCCAGTACTGTCCATGGAAAATACCTCCTAAAGGCATGCAAAGCACTTCTAGTTTGCATGGCCTAATTTATATATGTTGTAAGGTTTTTAGCAAGCAAACATCAATAAAAAATAGCGTTATTTTTCTGGCTGGAGTACCGAATCTCTCTCCCTCTCTCTCTTCTTTTGTTCTCTGCAGTACACCTTCTTGCTCGCCATGACATCTTCAAGGTGACACCCACCATAGGCCTTCAATCCATCAGTCTATATTTGCAATCCAAGTTCTTGAATGTTGGAAGTGTGGCAAGAAGGGCCATGTCAAGAAAGATTGTTGGTCCAAGAAGAAGGAGTCGGAGTCTCAAGACAACAAACCAACATTGGAGGCCAATGTAGTAGGTAAAGTAGAGCAAGGTGCTCTAAGTCTCTCATTAGACAATGAGTCTAGTTCTTGGATAGTAGACTTCAAGGCTTTACTCCACGCAACACCGCACAAGCAGCATTTCCAAGATTACACCAAAGGTAATTTGGTTGGGTGGTTATTTGCAATCCAAGTTCTTGAATGTTGGAAGTGTGGCAAGAAGGGCCACGTCAAGAAAGATTGTTGGTCCAAGAAGAAGAAGGAGTCTGAGTCTCAAGACAACAAGTCAACATTGGAGGCCAATGTAGTAGGTAAAGTAGAGAAAGGTGGTTATTTGCAATCCAACTTTTTGAATGTTGGAAGTGTGGCAAGAAGGGCCACGTCAAGAAAGATTGTCGGTCCAAGAAGAAGAAGGAGTCGGAGTCTCAAGACAACAAGCCAACATTGGAGGCCAATGTAGTAGTAGGTAAAGTAGAGCAAGGTTGGGTGGTTATTTGCAATCCAAGTTCTTGAATGTTGGAAGTGTGGCAAGAAGGGCCACGTCAAGAAAGATTGTTGGTCCAACAAGAAGAAGGAGTTGGAGTCTCAAGACAACAAGCCAACAAGCCAACATTGGAGGCCAATGTAGTAGGTAAAGTAAAGCAATGTGCTCTAAGTCTCTCATTAGACAATGAGTCTAGTCCTTGGATAGTAGACTTCAAGGCTTTACTCCATGCGACACCACACAAGCAGCATTTCCAAGATTACACCAAAGGTAATTTTGGGTATGTATACTTGTGAGATGATAAAGCTTGTGAAATTGTCGGCAAAGATACAATTTGTGTCAAAACTGCTAATGAAAATGAATGGAAGCTTAAAGATGTTAGGCATGTTCCTTCTCTTCGTAAAAAAATAATCTCTATAGGACAATTGGATGATGAAGGTCACAACATTGCATTCAGAAACAAACATTGGCAGATCTCAAAGGGATCTTTGGTGGTTGCCAAAGGAGAAAAGGTTGATACACTTTACTTGTGTACTATCAAACAACAAGCAACCTTCAACTTGTGCAACAACTATAGAAGTTGACAATGCGGTGTGGCACTATCGGCTTGGACATATGAGTGCCAAAGGAATCAAAGAGGCTTCTATCAAGTTTGAAAGAAGTGGACTTAGAGTAATGTGAAGATTGTGTTTACGGTAAACAAAAGAGGGTAAAACTTCACAACTCAAGAAATGAAAGAAAAAATAAAAAACTTGAATTGGCTCATTCTGATGTTTGGGGTTGGACAGGTAAACCGGTGAACTATGCATTTCTCAAAGTGTTTGGGTGTGAGGCTTTCATGAACAGAGATAGAAGCCCAAGGTCAAAGCTAGATGCAAAGTCCAAAAAGTGTTTCTTCAGTGGCTATGAAGAAGCTAACTTTGGGTATCGCCTATGGAATCTTGAAGAGGGTAAAATATTTAGAAGCAGGGATGTAATTTTCAATGAACAAAATATGTACAAAGATTACTTTTGGAAGGAAAAAAACAAAAGATACAGGTGATGAGTGCATGGAGCTTGAGGATTGTGAAGACTCGAGGAGTGCAAGCAGTGACAACATGCAACAATGTCAATCAAATGAGGAGCCTCAACCTATGCCTCGAAGATCTATGAGAGAAAGTAGACCGTTAGAAAGGTTTGTTCCTTTCTTCAACCATCTCTTAATCTCATATTCTGGAGAGCCGGAATCATGCAAAGAAGCTATGCAACACAAATCCAAAGAAGAATGGACGAAGAGAAAGATGGACAAGTGAATTTTAGACATATAGGCTAGTCACTTTAAACTAACCAAGGATATGTGTCCAAAGACACAAGAGGAGATAGCCTATATGTCTAAAATTCCATATGCTGCAGCGGTAGGTTCTCTAATGTATGCTATGCTCTGGACAAGGTCAGATATTGCACATGCAGTGGGAGTTGTGAGTAGGTTCATGGGTAATCCAGGTAAAAAGCACTGGCAAGTTGTGAAGTGGATACTTAGGTATCTAAAGGGGACAACCACGAATGCTTTGTATTTTGGAGGCAATGAATTCTTCTTGCAAGTTTATGCTGATGCATATATGGAAAGTGACAAAAACACTCAAAGGAGCACTAATGGCTATGTCTTTGCGATTGGAGGCACAACAGTAAGTTGGGATTCAGAGCTGTAGAAAGTGCTCTCATATTCTACCACAAAAGCAGAGTATGTAGCAATGATGGAGGAAAGCAAAGAAATTCTGTGGCTTCACACATTCTTGGAGGAGCTTGGATACAAGTAAGACAATTGTGTCTTATACAGTGACAGTCAAAGCGCCATTCATCTTGCAAAGAATTTAGCTTTTCACTCAAGGACAAAGCACATTGAGGTGAGATATGACTTCATACGTACTCTTTTGGAAGAGGGACAGCTAAAGCTAGGAAAGGTGCACACAAGTCCTGTAAATGTATTTACAAAGGTGGTCAACAAGGAGAAGTTGAGCTTTTGCTCATCTTCAATCAACATTCAAGCATAAGAAGCCGGGATGGAAAGCAATGGGTGTGGAGACCAGTGGAAGATTGTTAAGTATGGAGCTTGATTTACCCTTTGTAATTTTTAGTGTTAAAACACACAGTTATAAGGCCTCCTTTATGAGGAGAAGCCATCGTGCGTAAGAAAAATCACTCCGCTGGAAAACTAGAAATTCATGCCGAAATATTCCCTTTTCATCGGAATGTTATGGTCGGACGACAGTCAAAAAGTGGTTGGAAAACGGCCGGTCGATTGGCTGGTTGGCCGGTGGTGGATGGGTGAAAGTCAATGGTTGGTGTCCAATTTCTAGGTGGATTTCTCTTCTCAAGGGCAACCACACATGGACGCATTGGAGAGTCCAACTTGGACTTGTCTACACAAGGGCAACTACACACTATTGTCTCTCATCAGAGAGGGTAGCTCTTTTTGCCTATAAAAGGAGGCCTTTTCTACACACATTTTGCGCTGTGAAGTCGATGAAACAAGGTCTATATGACATGGTGAGAGTGAAGCAAGGCGAGAGCTCCATTAAGGGTATAATCCCTATGTAACCTACTTCTAGTTTGAAGTACTGTTACTAACACGAACACCATTTTTTGGAGTTCTCCTTGTAAAACAATTATTATTTTGATAAATCGGGAATATTGTAACTCCTATTTTCTCGGATAAACTTGTAATTAATGAGCCAGGGCTACAAACTTCTAGATTGTATCAGCCAGTCATTTCCAGCTTTGGTAGAACTCCGGATATCAGTTTTGACCACCAAAAAACCTTGGCTAAGGTATAAAAGCCAATTTTTGTAAGTTTTTTATAAGTTTTTGGATAAGAAACACACAGCGTGAGCTAACGGCACTCACTCCTCTCCTTCTTGTGCTTCCTACTCCCTCTCCGGTTGTCACATTGCGAATGTGTTTGTTGCAACTGCAACTGCAGGTAAGAGCTCTACGCATTGACATAAGCCATTCACAGTATTTCGTAGCTTTTGGCATCGCCGACCCGCGGCCTAATTTCATCATAACTAGAAATTTACACTTTTAAATCGAAAAATAAGCATAGGCGGGGTATTGGGGCATCATTGCTAAGCATTTAGATGCATTCTGGGTCGAAAACGACTAGGTCAAAAATCCACTGCTGTTAATAATCGCGATTTTGAAACTTGACCTAAAGTGGGATTTGAGGCCATAGACATGTGTGCTTAGGTCTTATAAACTTGTCCTAGAAGTTTTGTTACGTTTAGATGTCGTTTGATGCTATAACGGATGTGATTTGTTTGCCGACGAGCGATGAGCGATTGGCTTTTGGTGATTTCAGTCACTTGAGTGTAGCTTGAGTTAGATGCAAATCGTTAGTTGTTTTTCGAGAGATTGACAACCTCTTGTAGCCTCTATGCACTAGTCGAGTCATCTTCATCCCATGGTTTGACAAATTAATCGTGGTTCTCGCTAATACTGCAATAAGATAGGATGGTGAGGTTAGACATGTGTCCCACATTTGGCGCCGCTGCCAGGGATCGAAGAGACCTAAACTAGGGAAAAACACGAGCATCTTGTGTAGTTGTCTTTTAACTTCCTGTAGGTTCGCCTAGAGTTCAAAACTTTCTTTTAGAAATCGCATAGCTTAAGAGTGTCATCTTTTGTTGTGTAGAGGTAGCATGGAAGTAATCGTACTTGCTGAGTACCTTTAGGACTGTAGGATTGTAGATTTAGATTAGGATTTGGAGAATGAGTGTTAGACGAGACAAGTCTTAAGATCAAGGCTCTGAAAAACATAAAAAACACAAGAAAACGAGTGTTTGTGGACACTTTCCACAACCCCATCACATGAGAATCTAGGAGTAGGGTAAGTAGGATCCAAGGTGGATTTCAGAACATTGCTCTGTGTGAAAGAATCAAGTTATTGGAAGTTGCAAAATTTCAGGTCTACGACCAGAAATAGCTTGAAAAGACTCGAATCCACTCAATCTGACTGGAGAGTAAGCCTAAGAGTTGTCCGAACCAGTGGGTAAGCTCAAAGACGCTTCGAGGTAAAAATTTCAAGAAGTTGACCAAAACTCAGATTATTTACTTTTTCTTGACATTTTAGGCCAAATTAAGTTTTGACTTGAGTCATAGGCTTAAAATACATCATGTAAAGACTGTCTTTGAGAAAATTGTAAAAAAGTGCTCATTTCAAGCCTAAAGTTAATAATCGTGATTATTAACTTTCTGCTCTAAATTGGCCAAGGTTCATACCATTGACTCAGTGCATGTGTACAAACAACTTTTGTAAAGGCCCAAAAGATTTGGATCACTAAACTGGCAAAAAATTGGGTAAAAACTAAAGTTTGTACTGACTTTTTGAATCTTGAGTATAATTGGGAAAAAATTATCCAAACTTGTTGAAATTTGTTTCATAGGCTTATGTTGATGTGATAAACATGTGTATATGCTCAATTGACCAAAAAATTACAAAAATATGTCAGAAAGAAATAATCATGATTATTTACATCTGTCCTATTTTTCAACTTTTTTGACTAAGTCTACATACACTAGCTTCACCATGTTGTAATAAGCCCACAAACCAAATTTGGTAAGATTTGGATCACTGGAGTGAAATTGGTGACTAAAATTGCAAAGTTAGTCTGCGGACAGATAATTGATGACCATTTGACCAAAAATTATCCAAACTTGATGAAAATTAGCTAGTGACCTTAACTTAAGGTACTTAACAGATCTGTGTCAAAGTTGGGGCAAAAACTTGCAAAAATATAGCTGGAGTAAATAATCGCGATTATGTACATCTGCTTCAAAACTTGATGATTTTGCAAATTTGAGTTTACCACAAGGTCAAGCACATCAAATAGACCTCACAACTCAATTTTGGTGAAAATTGGATCCCAAAAGTGAGACTTAAGCCAGATTCTCAAAATCAGAGTTTGTGGACACCAAACAGCTGATAAACTTGATCAAAATTGGTCCAAACTTGTTGCAAATTGCCCAGAGACTCTAAAAAGTTGTGTGCCAAACCTATCAAAAAAATGCAAAAAACTGACAAAAGTAAATAATTGCGATTATTTACTTCTACTATCCTGAGACATCATTTTGGACTTTTGAACTCATACAGTGATAGACCAACATAATATAAGGCCACAGGGTAATTTTGGGTTCAATCGGATCAAAATTGGTACATATACACTCAGTTTACAGGTTGCAGATTAAACCTTTGATTTGTGCTAAAGTCGAATTTGAAAGTCAAATTTTGACTCCCATAGCTTGAATTGAAGTGATGCACAGAGACCAACTACGAGAGTAGCAAAACCTCTATTGTCCTTATAGAAGAATAGCTAAGTTGATTAATTTTGTACAAAAATCAGGTTGCAGACGAGGAATCAGTGGCTTGACAGAAAGTTACCATTAAATCGAATGAAAATTGACGAGAAGTCAATCCAAAGGTGAGTACTCAATCTAGGGCTTCATAAGTCTATATGAACCTTAGATCTGGTCGGGTACTAGGAAATTAGGGCACATTCGGAGAAACCTCTAGTAGAGTTTTCATTGAAGAAAGCGTGAATCAAGGCAATTCCTTGCATACCATTCTTGAAGAAGTCTCAGACACTTTTTCAGATTCAACATCCGAGATGTCTTCTTACGTTACTCACTCAAAAACCGGAACGACAGTGCGCTATAAGCATATACTATCTTTTTACAAGACTAACCGTTATGGAGCCCAAGTTTACTTGGACCCTAACAAGGAGTATGCTATTCGCATTGATGACCATGGTATTGAGTTCCAAGAAGAGATTACGGCAAATAAACAAGGAAAAATGTACATGGATTGAAACGGAACTCAGTATTTACAGGTCGAAAACCCTGATGTGATAGACAAATGGGGGTTAGAGGTAAACACCATAATCCTAGATATGTCAGCAAAAGAAGGACCACCAACTTTAGAATTCGAGGGATACGATCAAGTAGACTTGAAGCCTTTGAAATGGCTTAGTACGGATAATCCTAGGATCGGAGTCTATTGCTAGGAAGATAGAAACTATGATGACTCTTGAGGAGGTAGAACAAACCAAATACCAAGGGTATTCCATACGGGATTGGATATTGGGGCAAGGACCAGAAACAATTCCAAGAGATGAACACCGTGAGAGATCATCTGAGAGTAATGTGAAGAAACCAAAAACCACCTCATCACGTAGAAAATCGGGTGACACTAAGGCTAGTCCAGGGCTACATGAGTCACTATTTCCAACAGACTGATTTGAAGGACTTGGAACAGGACCAACTCCCAGAAGACTTGGAGTTGAACCAAATAGACGTGTCAGACCAGCTAATTTTCAAAAATGGGTCAGAAAATACAGTGGATCAGGGGATCCATACGACCACTTAGCAAGCTTTAAGCACCTGCTATAAAAGCAGAGCGCATATTCAATTTCCATACTCAATTCGAGGGGTTTGAAATGACATTAGAAGGAAAAGCTTTGACATGGTTCCAAAACATTCCACCAAGGTCAATCATGGACTTGAACACATTAGCTCAAGGATTTCAACAGCTTTAAACCGCAGCACAAAGGCCAAGGAATTAGAAATGGTGATCGACGCTCTTCAAGGAGATCTAGAAGACATGATGGTTATCATCAGTGATCTCCAAAGGCAAGTGCAACAGCTGAAGGCAGGAGCGGAACAACATCAGATAGCCAGGGATAAACAACAAAGAGAAATGGAGGAGTTAGGTGACGTCCTCACCAAATTAACTGATGCCTGCAAGGTAAAAGATGAGCAGCTAACAGAAGTCACGAATGAACTTCTTACGACTTCTCTGTCAGCTCAAAAAATTCAAGTGCAGTTAGATGTTGCCAATGCTTCCCTGCAATATTCTGATCACAGAATCAATGATCAGGCCATTTTCTTACGACAAATCGGAGAAAACCCAGCCGTGGCCTCGATCAAGGGAACTAATGAAGTGTACAAGGCACTTGAAAAGAAAAACAAGGACTTAGAATTGGAATTAAAGCTTGAACAATCACAGCGCAGAGACCTGGCACTGATGTGGGTTCAAAGAGAGGAGGAGCTCCTAAAGGAGATAGCATAACTCAAGCAGATAAATCAACTCCTCAGAGATGGAAAGCCAGACACGCAGGAGAAGGCAGGCACTTTAGAGAAGCTACAAATAGACATTCCCTCGGTCTCGTTTGCTGAGTTTGAGATGCAGTCCACAGCAGAGCGGAGTGGTGATGAAGATTTTCAGATTCATATCACAGATGAAGATACAGTGTCAATGGTCCAGCTGTCAAAAGCTGAAGAAGAAGCACTGAAGGAGAAGATCACCTTAGAGGTGGATGAGTAGTGTGGAAGGCCGCTATGGATTGGGAGTTAAGAGTTTTACACTCTGTCAATGTCACTCAACTCACTCCCACCAATCAGATCAACGCTCAATGGAACCAACAATCCCTACCGTACCCTCTCATCAAAGTAGAACTTTTACAGGTAAAAGAAAGGTTGTACCCAGGGGCAGTCACTTATCAAAAGACCCCTATATCACATGCGTTCAAGAGGTAATTAATAATACCCCAATATACATACTATAATTACACTGTGAGCCTATTTAAAAAACCCCCACCCACGTCTGTATGTATACATTTTTATACATTTTGGTCTTTTAATAATCCTCTCCGATTAACTCACGTGATATCATACACATTCTAAAAAGTGAATGCCCCGGGGGTTGTACAAGGATATGCAAAGTGGAGGTTAAGCTGGCTGAACAAGAATCTGAGATACCTGATTCTGTTCACAAGAGCACCTGCAACCTTACAAAGAGATCCAACATTCTGTCCTGTACCCAGAGTAAGGACATGGCAAGCGCATGAAGCACTGCAGAAGAAGAGGCCAACTTGGATCAACTTCCCTAGGTTGCCATCTCCAGAGAGAGGCCAAGCGACAGAGGAATACATGGTGAAAACCCTAATGGGCGCCATGTCATTCTTCAAGAGTCTGCCAGATCTCTCCTATGCAATGTTATATAAGATCTGCAGGATGCTACTCACATGCATACAAGTTTTCAATGAGCCTGAGCAGACAGGAGCCCCATGGCTCTCATTCTTGGAAGGAAACAAAGGATTATGCTACAATCTGAACTCCAGATTATAAGTTTTGACCACCCAAAAACCTTGGCTAAGGTATAAAAGCCAATTTTTGTAAGTTTTGTAATAAGTTTTTGGATAAGAAATACACAGCATGAGCTAACGGCGTTCACTCCTCTCCTTCTCGCGCTTCCTACTCCCTCTCCGGTTGTCACATTGTGAATGCGTTTGTTGCATTGCAATCGCAGGTAAGAGCTCTACGCATTGACGTAAGCCATTCATAGTATTTTGTAACTTTTGGTGTTGTCGACCCGCTGCCTAATTTCATCATAACTAGTAATTTACACTTTTAAATCAAAAACTAAGCATAGGCAGGGTATTGGAGCATCATTGCTAAGCATTTAGATGCATTCTGGGTCGAAAATGACTAGGTAAAAAATCCACTGTTGTTAATAATCACGATTTTGGAACTTAACCTAAAGTGGGGTTTGAGACCATAGGCATGTGTGCTTCGGTCTTATAAACTTGTCCTAGAAGTTTCGTTACGTTTGGATGTGGTTTGATGCTATAACAGATGTGATTTGCTTGCCGATGAGCGATTGGCTTTTGGTGATTTTAGTCACTTGAGTGTAGCTTGAGTTAGATGCGACTTGTTAGTTGTTTTCTGAGAGATTGACAACCTCTTCTAGCCTCTATGCACTAGTCGAGTCAGCTTCATCCCATGGTTTGACAAATTAATCGCGGTTCTCGCTAATACTGCAATAAGATAGGATGGTGAGGTTAGACATGCATCCCACAAGTACTTTTGGAGCTTTCATAGGGGACTTTGGTGGACCATTTTGGAGCCAACGAAGGTGCCTACAATTTTTTTCCTTGCACTCCCAGCAAAGAGAGCCACACAAAGGCGAAGCCAGTGATTGCCAGGTTTTTTTGCGCTCGTTGTGCTCGTGCACGAATGGAGCCGATTGTAGCCAAGGTTCGTGGTTGTTTGTAGATGGTATTTTCATCAAAATTGAAGCAAATCATAGCCAAATTGGGTGTCGTTTCTTCCCCCTTTCCCTCCTTCTCATCTTTGCTCTCCTCAAAGTGCTTGGTGCCTGTCATAATAATCAATATCTAATTCTCCTAAATGATTTTCTCATATTAAACTGATCATTTAATGTGGGGAAGTGCCAAGGGAGAAAAAGCTAGAATATTGGTTAAGTTAGCAGACCGGCCACAGTAGGGATCCAAAGGAGGGAAAATAGGGATCCAAAGGGGGGGCCATCTGCAAAAGAGCCATGTGAAACAATGGGCCAAAAAGACCCTAAGGTTCAGCCCATTAAGACTTCCAAAGTGCTAAGGTTCCAAAATTCAAAGGTTGTGTCCAAAGGTCAACCCTAGGGAAAATTGGATGCTTAGTGTGTGCCCTAAAAGTCTTTGCATATCCCTACATGGGAGGGGGCGAGCCCCAAAGCTAGGGGATGAGAGAGAAAGCCACACACACACACACAGGCTCCCTTTACACAAAGGGAATGAGGGACACATGTCAGCTCCCTAGGCCAGATGCCCACAAGGTGTGCCCAATTCCTATTGGAAGACCCTTGAAGTGGACCAATGAGAATTAAGCTAGAGTAAATCTAGTTTAATTAATTTAAAAACATTTAATAAAAGAAACCAATAAGAATTAAGTGTCCTAGAAGACTATTGGGCAGTCTCCCAAGGGGTCCAATGAGCATTCAGGAGCCCCATGGCTTGCCTGATTCCTATTGGCCAGGAGGCAAAGGGGTCCAATGAGAGTTTAGTTTAATTATTTAATTACCTAAAGCTCTCACAAAAGGGGAAAGGGGGACACATGTCAGAAGGCTATCACTTATGCTGCTTATTCCCTATTGGCTTGACCTGGGGAGGTCCAATGAGGCAAAAGCCAGACTTACTTAGCAGCTAGGGCTCGCCCAAGAGAGGGGGGGGCTGATTTTTGCTTGGCATTGACACACACACTCTCACACTTGACCATGCGTGAAGGAAAAATACTCTATCTCCTCCCAAGCTTTAATGGAGAGCTCATCACCTACTCCAAGCTTGTGAGATAGAAGCCTACATCAACACTCTCTTGGCATGTGGATGCAAATCCAACCAAGAGCCAAGCTTCAATGCATGCTCATCTTCTCTACCAAGCTAATTACTAAGCTAAGCTATGCTAATATGAGTGATTATGTGAGGAGATGTACTTCTTTCTCGTAAGATACTTCTTTTTCCTCTCAATCTACTCTCATACCCTGCTAGCTCTCACCATCTTCGAAGGTGTGTGAGGTCTTGGGTCTGAGAACGGGGATAATTCAAGTTGTGTTTGATTAAGTGTTTTGCTTGGTGTATGAAGTTTCCATCTTCATTGCACTAGCTAGTCTTGAAGGAACACAAAGAATTGTATTGTACAATGTCTCTCTTGATGGGAGAAACCATAATACAAAGCCTTTTGGAGGGGGGACCGGCTCCATGCAAATCCGGTCCTCAACTGTTGTCAATAGTTTAATTGCTCTCTCTTTTGAAAGTATTGTCGATGCTATCTAACTAGGTGTTATGCTTTTTGTTGCTCTCTCCACCCAAGCACTCTTGTAATTCTCATTAGGAATCAACTCTAATGAAATGCCCACTATGTTCATGCTAAATTCCGCTACACAAAAGATTTTAAGCCATTAAATGTTACATTGGTATCAGAGCTCAAGGTTTCTCTTTTCTTGCTCAAGAAGGGAGGTCCTCAAGCTAGCTACAAATGGTTGGTATTATTAATTGCCTGTGAGTAAGTAGAATAGGGATTTTTCAGCCTTGCAGTGCGCCTGCCTTTGTGCAGTTAACGGGGCATCACCGTCGAGAGCTATGGTCTTAATAGTGGAGTCCTACGGGGCTTGCCTACGGCTTAACCACTATTGAGCTATTAGAAGCTTGACAGGAGCCGGTGCTGTTTTGGTGTCGAAAGACCCTCTCTTCTATTCCTTGCAATTAATGGTATTCGAGCCGCGGGTACAGTAGCTTGAGTGCTTTTTCTAAAGGGGTAAAGAGGAGTAGCAACTAGGGCTTGAAGTGCCAAAGTACACCTAAAAAGTTTACACCAAAAAGTTGTTAGAATGGCTGACAATATTAAAGAGAGTGAAATTAATGTTGATAACTTTGATTTTGCTCATGAGCAAGCTACTAATGATGCTTCAATGCTTGTTAATTATCTTGTTTCTAGGCTTCAACAAGCCATGGGCAATCCATCTCTCCAAAGTGAAGTGCAACGACAGCTCCGTGCTCACGCGATTCTCCAAGCTCATCACCATGACGAGAGAACACCTAGGAAGCCTCCTTGTGAGACTACCAAAAGAGGTCTCTCTCCGATTCGGGAAGAAGAAGAGAATCCATATGAAGGGCTCAAGAACTTACTTCTTGATGATGCATCTCCTTCCCAAAGGAGAACTCAAGAGCCTCCACCGAAGGAACGAGAAAGAAGCGAGTCTCCCGCCACCTCGGCGGAGATGGCTCCACGAAGACGGCGGGCTAAACGCTCTCCATCACCACCAAAGCGGAGAAGACCATCACACTCTTCTCCACGCCATAATTCAAAGAGGGATGATAAAAAGCAAGAGAAGAAAAAGGCGAGAAAGAGGAAACCCTCTTTTCCATCTTCTTCATCCTCTTCCTCTTATGAAAGCTATGGTGGAGACGACAAAGATCAAGACAAGAAAAAGGCGAGAAAGAGGTCACCCTCTTCTCCACCTTCTTCAAATTCTTCATCTTCTGAAGAAAGTGATGGTGCAACTTTTGAACCATCAAAAAGAAGAGGCCATAGAAAATCCTATGCCGCATGGAAGAGGTCGTCCAAGTTGAAGAAATTCAAAGAGGGAGGGAAGAGCATCTCTTTCCTTACCTATGATGGCACCTTCGGTGCTACAGACAAAGTTTTTGCCTTTATCCAGCAATTCGATGGGGCGTTTGGAGATGAGGGCTTCACGGAGTCCTCTAAACTACGCCATGTAGCTATGCACTTTCAAAAGTCCGCCAGACAATGGTGGTCTAGCCTACGAGCCAACGGTGAAGCTCCACGAACATGGAAGGCTTTAAGAGCTTCCATTATGAAGCAGTTTTTGGCCACCGATGCCAAAGACAAAGTACTCACCGAATGGCGAAGCTTAAAGCTCTCTCCCAATGAATCCATCCACAAATATGTAGACAAGTTTTGGGACCTACAACTCAAAGCCACTGTCTTCAAAAAGTTGGATTTTGGAGAGCAAAAGCAACAATTTTGTGCGGGCTTAACCGAAGAAATGGCGGAGTATGTCAACTCCCAAAGGCCACGTACCATATCGGCGGTAATACACCATACTATGGTGGCCTCACGAATCAATTTCCAAACGGGGGGTAAAGAAATAATAAGCCCCCGGAAAACAAGGGTTCCAATGAGCCTAAGGGGAAGGACAATGTCCAAAAGTCTCCTAAGGGCAATTCCAACAAAGCTAAAGAGAAGGGAGTTTACAAAGGAAAGAATAAACTCTCTCCTGAAGAGCTTGAGCGTTATCGTAAAGATAACCGGTGTTTCAAGTGCGGCGAACAAGGGCATGCGTACCGCGCTTGTCCCCAAAAGAACAACCGCCAAGATCCTCCTAGAGCTTCTTTGGTTGAAATCCAAGAGGAGGAGATTCACCAAACGCACCACAAAGGATCTCCTCTATGCCATGCTTGGGGAAAGGTAAGAGAACATGATGCTTTTATTCTCTTTGACCCTGGTTCTACTCACAATTTTATATCTATGGAGTTAGCCACCAAGCTAGGCATACAATCCTACGAGATGGGAGATATCCTACCCGCAGATAGTGCCTTCAAGGGGCAAGAAGCTTCAGTCACTCCCTTAATCGGGAAATTGAGGCTTCATGTCCAAGGCTATGTGGACAAAGAGGACTTCTTTATCTCTCCTCTCAAGCATGAGGATGTAATCCTAGGGGCACCATGGTTTGACCGTCTGGCTGCCCATGTTAAATTTCCTGAAAGGAGAATCTCCTTTAAGTTCAGGGAAAAGGACATGTATATAGATGCTAGGGAGATGGGTAACACCATCCCCATTGTACATACACCAGCTTTCAACAAGTCAATAAAGAGCTCTATTTCCGTGTACATGATTTTTGTTAAAGATTCTCAAAATGAACCTAATGCTTTAGCAAAAAAAAATAATAAAAGCAACCAAAAGGAATTAGAGTTATCCAATTTTCTCAAGGGGTTTCAAGATGTCTTTATTGACGACATCCCTTGTGAGCTACCTCCTAAACGAGGTAATGACGACCATGCAATTGAACTTCTTCCAGGAAGTTCACCGCCTAACAAACCTCCTTATAGAGTTTCTCAAGCTCAACAAGAGGAGATTATGCGGCAAGTGCATGAGTTAATTGAGAAGGGCATGGTTAGGCCTAGCTCATCTCCATTTTGCTCACCTGTGCTATTAGTGCAAAAGAAAGACGGCACATATCGTATGTGTGTCGACTATAGAGCACTAAATAGGATCACTATCAAGAATAGGTTTCCCGTTCCACGGGTAGAAGACCTATTTGATAAGCTACAAGGATCGACCTACTTCAGTAGGATTGACCTAAAAAGTGGCTATCATCAAATAAGGATAGTTGATCAAGACATTGTAAAGACCGCATTTCGTACTACATTTGGTCTTTACGAATACATTGTCATGCCTTTTGGCTTGACTAATGCACCAGCTACATTCAACCGCTTGATGGAAAAGCTGTTCAGGCCTCATCGAACCTTCACTGGAGTGTTCTTTGATGATATTATCATCTACTCTAATTCATTAGAGGAACACAAGCAACACCTCCAGGTATACGTGGTCTGCTAAGGAGAACAATGCTTTCGAAAAGCTTAAAGAAAAGCTTATCTCTCAACCTGTGCTTACACTACCGGATCTCTCAAAACCATTTGAGGTCCAATGTGATGCTTGTGGTGATTGCCTTGGGGCTGTTCTGCTCCAAGAAGGGCACGCCATAGGCTATGAGAGTCGAAGGCTCGACCCTGTTGAGCAAGCTCTAGGCATATACGAAAAAGAACTCCTTGCAGTTCTACATGCCTTAGACTCATGGAAGCACTATTTATTGGGGACTCCTTTCATTCTGCGAACGGATCACCAAAGTCTTAAGTACTTCATGACGCAGACCACGCTCTCCGACAAACAAATGAGGTGGGCAAATTTCCTTTCGCAATTTCATTTTCATATTGCTCACATTGCTGGCAAGCATAATCAAGTAGCCGATGCACTCTCAAGACGACCGAGAGTGAATGCGGTTTCCATAGCAACTCACAATGATCTATCTTTAATGATAGATGAGTATGCTATTGATCCCGATTTTAGAGATGTGATTTCAGCCCTTGCATTAGGGAAGAAAGAAGAACCATTTACTTTACAAGATGGTTATCTTCTCTATGGCAATAGACTATGCGTTACTAACTCACTACGTGAGAAAGTAATGTATGAATCTCATGCTCCCCCATATGCGGGGCATAGAGGGATTCAGTCTACCCTAAAGGGAATTGAAACATATTTCTATTGGCCTACCATGAAAGTAAACATACATGAGTATGTTTCCAAATGTGTGGTATGTCAAAAGACAAAATTTGATAGAGGGAAGCAACTTGGATTGCTTCAACCCTTGCCAATCCCTAATTCACCGTGGGAGAGCATATCCATGGATTTTATCTTTGGATTGCCTAAGTCTATCCATGGGAATACGGGAATATGGACGATAGTAGACAGGTTCAGTAAACAAGCTCATTTTATACCTGTCAAAAAGACTATCAAAGCCCATCAAATGGCAACCCTCTTCATTTCACAAATTTTCAAGTACCATGGCTTGCCAATGTCCATAGTGTCGGATAGAGATCCTAGAATGACCAGTAATTTCTGGAAGGGTCTCTTTGAGAATTTAGGAACAAGGCTAAACTTCTCTTTGGCCTATCATCCACAAACTGATGGCCAAAGTGAAATAGCTAACCTAACTATTCTCGATCTACTAAAAGCCTATGTAACGGAAGTAGATCAAAGATCCCAATGGGAGAAGTACTTACCCTTAGTAGAGTATGCTTACAATAACACTGTACATACTTCTACAGGAAAAGCACCTTTCGAGGTAATTGAGGGAAGGTCAAAAAGTCCCTTGCTACTTAAGGTACATGGGAAGATCTTCGCTGCAGATGAGTATAGCCGAGACCTACAAGAATCTTTCCAAAAGATTAAGGATGCTATCTCTATCTCACAGCAAAGGCAAAAGGCTGCTGCTGACAAGCACAGAAGAGCCCAAGCCTTTAAAGAAAACGATTGGGTTTTGTTAAAGTTTCCTAAGGCTCGATTAAGGCACACTACGGGCAAGAATCCTACGGGCCACCAAAAGTACTATGCTAAACTAGCAAAAAGGTACTATGGTCCCTTCCAGATTCTTAGGCCAATCAATGAGATGGCCTATCAACTTAAGTTGCCCAATCATTGGCTCATACACAATGCTTTTCATGTGAGCCTCTTAAAGCCTTACAAAGGAGAGCCACCTCAAGAACCAACTATTGAAGACCCACCGGAGATCGAGGACCACGAGGAGGTGCTGCAGCCCGAGTCCATTCTCCGACATGAAGACAAGGTATTAAGAGGCGGTAAGACTATCAGACGATATCTTATTAAGTTTAAGAATTATCCTTTTGAAGATGCTAGATGGATGCAAGGCATACAATTAAAGGATAACCTAAACCTTGTCAATGCTTACAATGCTTCCCAAGAGTAAGCAAATGTACAAAATGTTAAAAATGAACAAAAATTTTTGTCTTATAAGACTCCCTTTTTCTTTATTTGTGCACAAAAATGAAGTAGTATGCATGCTTAGATCAAGTTTGCGGAGACGACGTCTCCCAAACACCAAGTAGAGCTTGTCACTCTACTATGGAAGACTGATAGGACTAATGTGCAGACATGCTTGCGGCAGCCTCAGGCTCTCAAGCGCCAAATGGACTAGTCATCCATTATGGAATGATGTCGTAGGGTAACATAGGGATCCTCTACCCGCTAAGAAAAGGACTCATGCATATGCTTTATCTTCTCTACACCATAGTCGAGGACGACTATGATTTCAAGAGAGAGGTAATGTCATAATAATCAATATCTAATTCTCCTAAATGATTTTCTCATATTAAACTGATCATTTAATGTGGGGAAGTGCCAAGGGAGAAAAAGCTAGAATATTGGTTAAGTTAGCAGACCGGCCACAGTAGGGATCCAAAGGAGGGAAAATAGGGATCCAAAGGGGGGGCCATCTGCAAAAGAGCCATGTGAAACAATGGGCCAAAAAGACCCTAAGGTTCAGCCCATTAAGACTTCCAAAGTGCTAAGGTTCCAAAATTCAAAGGTTGTGTCCAAAGGTCAACCCTAGGGAAAATTGGATGCTTAGTGTGTGCCCTAAAAGTCTTTGCATATCCCTACATGGGAGGGGGCGAGCCCCAAAGCTAGGGGATGAGAGAGAAAGCCACACACACACACACAGGCTCCCTTTACACAAAGGGAATGAGGGACACATGTCAGCTCCCTAGGCCAGATGCCCACAAGGTGTGCCCAATTCCTATTGGAAGACCCTTGAAGTGGACCAATGAGAATTAAGCTAGAGTAAATCTAGTTTAATTAATTTAAAAACATTTAATAAAAGAAACCAATAAGAATTAAGTGTCCTAGAAGACTATTGGGCAGTCTCCCAAGGGGTCCAATGAGCATTCAGGAGCCCCATGGCTTGCCTGATTCCTATTGGCCAGGAGGCAAAGGGGTCCAATGAGAGTTTAGTTTAATTATTTAATTACCTAAAGCTCTCACAAAAGGGGAAAGGGGGACACATGTCAGAAGGCTATCACTTATGCTGCTTATTCCCTATTGGCTTGACCTAGGGAGGTCCAATGAGGCAAAAGCCAGACTTACTTAGCAGCTAGGGCTCGCCCAAGAGAGGGGGGGGGCTGATTTTTGCTTGGCATTGACACACACACTCTCACACTTGACCATGCGTGAAGGAAAAATACTCTATCTCCTCCCAAGCTTTAATGGAGAGCTCATCACCTACTCCAAGCTTGTGAGATAGAAGCCTACATCAACACTCTCTTGGCATGTGGATGCAAATCCAACCAAGAGCCAAGCTTCAATGCATGCTCATCTTCTCTACCAAGCTAATTACTAAGCTAAGCTATGCTAATATGAGTGATTATGTGAGGAGATGTACTTCTTTCTCGTAAGATACTTCTTTTTCCTCTCAATCTACTCTCATACCCTGCTAGCTCTCACCATCTTCGAAGGTGTGTGAGGTCTTGGGTCTGAGAACGGGGATAATTCAAGTTGTGTTTGATTAAGTGTTTTGCTTGGTGTATGAAGTTTCCATCTTCATTGCACTAGCTAGTCTTGAAGGAACACAAAGAATTGTATTGTACAATGTCTCTCTTGATGGGAGAAACCATAATACAAAGCCTTTTGGAGGGGGGACCGGCTCCATGCAAATCCGGTCCTCAACTGTTGTCAATAGTTTAATTGCTCTCTCTTTTGAAAGTATTGTCGATGCTATCTAACTAGGTGTTATGCTTTTTGTTGCTCTCTCCACCCAAGCACTCTTGTAATTCTCATTAGGAATCAACTCTAATGAAATGCCCACTATGTTCATGCTAAATTCCGCTACACAAAAGATTTTAAGCCATTAAATGTTACAGTGCCGGTGTGTGACATGCCTCCCCAGGCCTCTATGTGTGAATGAGAGAGAAAGAGAGAGTGGCGTGTGCTATGTGAAGGCTACAAATTGGCAAGATTGGTGAGGGGTGCTGTCAGTTGTTGGTGCAAAGCATGCAAGCAGTGGTCTATATGAAAATTGTGTGAGTTTTGAAGGTGAACTCTAGTGGATTGGGGTGCAGTGAGAGGTGTATTGTTTGTGTGTTGGGTGTGTTCCCCTTTCCCCCTTTCCAACATTCCACACCGACGATTCTCTATTTTCTTTAAGCTACGAGTAGTACTGCACCGTCAGAGGGTAGTCAAGGCATCTTTATGCTAGATTTTTACAACAGCCGACAAGGTCACAGGTAACTACAAAACTCCTACAGAATCCATGCAAGGCATGGTGGTGATCATGTGAGGTTTCATGAGTTTTAAAGCTCTTATGGTTTCACAAGATCAAAAGTACAAAGAGAAGCAAGGGATAGTCAAGCCCAAATTTATGTCATTAGAGCTCTCAAGGAGGGTGGAGTTTGTACTTTTTCAAGAAGGCCAGAATTTATTTTTGCTAACCTTGGTGAGAGGTGCCAAATATTGGGCATCGCAGCTCTTCGTTGCTCAAGAAGCAAGCATAGATATTTCTCTACCTACCTCAAAATTTGGGGTTTCACTTTCTGCTAGGGCAAGTCTCCTAGGCAAATCTTTTTGAGTTTGTGAGAAGGATTTAAGACATGATTCTGCATGTGGAGCTAGACTACTACTTATGGGATCAACTATGCATGAGAAAAATCACACCATGGGTACTATGACTTCTGATGCCAAGGGTGGAGATTTCAAAAAGTTGGTAAGTACGTTAAATTTCAATTTCCAATTTTGAATTTATTACTCTTGCAAAACTTTCTATAATGCTAGCTACCCAAGCAAACGTTGCTTTGGTTAAGCAAAGTTTGGCATTGAAGATAAAATTTCACAGCTTATTCTCATGATTCTCAAGAAGTTGCATGTTTTGGCAAGGTCGATTCTCTATGAAAGTTTGACAAGATCAACTCTCTTTTGCTTTAACATTTTGGTGTCAACCAGAGTACTTGTTAGAGCTAATAGCACCCAGGTTCCATTCTTTTAGTTTTCTAGATGCACTTATGTGAAGCCAGGATTCACTTTAGGACATTTTGCAAGCTTCCAAAGTTTGGAATATGCTAGTAGCATAGGAACTTGGAGAACCTTGGCACCATGTCTATCTGATTTTCTCTTAGAGGCCGGTATGACCCAAGCCACAAAGGCATGTAGGGTACATCTGATAGCTCTAAATTTCTTAGCAGACAAGCCTATGAGCCAGTTTCAAGTGAAGACAACCGCTCCCAGAGAGGCAACAAGGTTAGTACTACATTTCAAGTTATACTTATTTTATTTCTATAAACCTTTTATTTGCAAAAGATATCCCTACTGCACAAAGCAAAGTGCTTTGGCAGCCTTCATGCGAAGCAAGGATTCTATTCTATACCAAGGTACTATCCATTGACTTCAAATCAAGGATAATGGCACATATTTGGCACTAATTAAGTGGATATAAGCTCGCATTTTAGGTTTGGCAATGATGCATTATGATGTATCCATGCCCTGTAATTGTGCAAGGCATGTATAATAGGAGATCACAAGGTTGAGATTGTCATTGAAGTCAAGGACTTATCAATATTTTTTTATAATATGCATGCATGGCATGCGAATAAGATGGCATTATGTCCATTCCATCATTGTTTACGCTTTTGCAATAACATCGGCTACTTTGTCCAAGAAGAATTGAGACTGGTAGAGGGGCTTCTGATCGTTGTATATGTATACAATGGTGAGCACTTTACATCATTGGCTCTATGCACAAGGTGCAACCAATCCAAATGAAGGTTTTTATGAGTAGCAAGTAGGCATGACCTAACTATCAAGCAACTGATTCATGGCATGATATGAATAGATTAAGAAAGCCTCCATGCAGGCAATCTCTTGTGTCAACACTTGATAAATTTATTATGACTATTTTCTTTGGGGTTATTTGACATCTTTCTTTTCTATTCATGAAGGAATAAGATTCTCTCATGACTTAGTTGTGAATAAGATTCCAACTGTAAAAGATCTATTGTTTAGTTACATCATTGATTATGTCTCTAGGAGTGGTATTTTTAGGGGTATGCCTCACCTAATACACAATCACTCCATACGTGTTATGATTTAAGCTCATCACAGTTGTACTTCCAAGGAAAGAAATAAAAAATCTACCAAGGAGTAGTGGGCAAATTTAACCTTTTCAATTGATTCCAAATACTTTTGACCATGGTAAAGTGTGTTCATCACCGTTGGTCGCTAGGTCGAGCAAAATCACGCAAAGTCTAACCAAGTGGTTTGACATTGTAGCAGCTGACCAAGGGGTTTTGATTGCAAAGGAAACACATAGGGTTACGAGCTTCTATTGCTTGTTTTTCACTAATATTTCATTTAGTGTTCAATAGGTCACCAATATATTACCACTTTAAGGCTGGTTTTATGGTAAGGCATCTTTCCAATTGTACATCTTTCAAGTTTGCAAAGTGCACGTGACTACGGGTAAGTGAACGTTATGTTCAATCTCCAAGTATGCATATGATTTGGTTTTATTTCCTTTTTGAATATGCTTTGCTTGATGTTTTCAAGTTGGACCAATAAGCTTGAATAAGGCTGGTTTTATGGTAAGATATCTTTCCACTTTTATCTTTCAGGTTTGCAAAGTGCACGTGCCTATGGGTAAGTGAACATTATGTTCAACCTCCAGGTATGCATTTGATTTGGTTTTCTTTCCATTTTGAAAATGCTTTTCTTGATTTTTTCAAGTTGGATGAATAAGCTGAGAGGCGGAAGCGCAAAACAGACCGGGTGGCCTCTACACCAAGATTGTGCACAATAGCCTCATCATAGGAGGTATACAATAGGGGCACCACCTAGCTTGAAATGCAGCTAGGACACATGGTAGGGGGGTTGGCACATAGCACAAGGAAGATGTGAGATAAGAAGAGAGAGGGAGAGGAGGAGATCATTAGAGCTCCATTCATATAGGCTTCATAGACATTATAAAAACATTTACGAGAGGAATTGCACATAATCAACATCTCACAAACTCACATGTGCATGATAACTTCAACCTCTTGTCCAAAGAAACAAAAACAAATGACCATAGCCAATACTGTGCCATAATAGAACTATGTGTGCATAGACGTGCATACATAAGGATGTATATATGAGAGCATGAGTGCTAGAGCTTGATTATGTGTCCGCTTATAAAAGAGAAGGCCTCCATTTATAGGCCAAGAGAGTGATTAGGGAAGATATTATGAGCAAGAGGAGTTATTACAAAGTAATCTCAATTAGAGGCATTCCCCCAATGAGAGAGCTCTGTGTGCCTTGCTTATTGACCAACTTCCTCCTAATCGCCTTCATCATGGTGAGCTTTGTCTCCATGCCTCCTTCCATAACTTGAGTCCAAGAGCTTCCTTATAATATTTGAGAAAATCTTGATAAAATAAGATAAAATGAAGCAATAATGGAGAGAAAACTATAAGAAATTAAGTGTGTGGAGTTGGATAACCATGACTTCTTTCCATGTGAATAGATAGGCTCCACCATTTCGGCCATATCTCCCAAACCGTAGCTTCAATTTTTTTTAAAAAAAGGGACAAAAAGGTCAGCTCAACACCTATAACTATTTTGTTGAAAATGTTTTCCAATTCAAAATGGAAAAAAAAAGAGAAAAATCCCACAAAAATACGTGTCGTTCTTTTCCCTTCCAAAAGTCTTCTAGGTGGTCCCCTCTTGACTCCATGTGCAAGCCTTGTGTCCACAAGTGAATTATGCTTGAATTTGATAATATTTTGTTGACTCCAGCTCAATAATGCATAAGATTCTTCTCCCTTTCACTATTGACTCTTATTCTTCACCTGTAGTGGACAGTGAGTTAGAATTAGCATCCAATGATATTTTTGTTTTCATAGGGTTTGTTCCTACCTGTCCTTATTTTCGAGATCCAAATCTGTCAAAACCATAGCTATGTAGAAAATAAATACATAGATTTTTTGTGATTTTCATGCATCAAGTCCTTCCTCCTCCGCGAAGCCTTGAAGCCTTGCCACCAAGTGCATACCAAGGGAGAGGTGGAACAAAATTTGAAAAGCGGCCCTCATTAGCCCTCCCCCTAAAGCTAGGGGCATTTATGTCTCTAGCTCTGTACTTGATTCTTCTTCAGTTGAGGTGGAGCCTAGTCTCCCTCCTTAGGGATTTCCATCGTAGGTGCTTGATCAAACCTAAAAAGGTACTGCTTCAACCTCCATCCATTGACATGTGTTTTGTGTAGCCTACCATTTGCATCCATCAATCAATAACTACCATTGTTGTAGTGCTTTGTAATGATGAATGGACCCTCCCATATGGATGAAAACTTTTTATCCTTCCTAGTGTCAAACCTATTATCATACCTTAGGACCAGCATACCTCTCTTGAGACCTTTTGCCCTAAGTCCCTTGTTGAAGGTAAGTCAACGTTGCTCTGCCTGTGATGCATAATAGTTGATAGCATCTTCTTTGTCTAGTTGAAGCCTCTCTAGATCAAGAATGTGATTGTGAAGATGAGCATTAGGCCGTTCCATCTGCCTAGCTAGCACCTTGAGACTAGTCAATTGTACTTCAATGGGTAAAATGACCTCCTTGCCATACGCCAAGTGATATGGTGTAAACCCAAGGGATGTGCAAAATGAAGTGCGATAAGCCCAAAGTGTGGCCATAAGATGCTTTTCCCAATCAGTTTTGTGGTTGTTTACATGTTTAGTGATGATCTTGCAGATCATACCATTTTACTTTTCCACCAAACCGTTGCATTGTGGCTAGTAGGGAGTTGTGTCGTTGTGAGATACCCAGCTTCTCCATTAGCTCTCCTACTAGGTCTCCTCTAAAACCAAGTTCCCTATCAAAAAATATTTCAAGAGGAGTGCCAAAACGGCAACAAATGTTTTCAAATACAAACTTATCCACTTCCTTAGCTGTAATCCAGGTGGTAGCAACTGCTTCAACCCACCTAGTCATGTAGTCTACACCCATGATGATATACAATTTACATGATTGGCTCCTTGGCAAAGGCCTAATGGCATCAATCCCCCATTTCTCAGATGGTCCATAAGAGACTATAGGAGTTTGTTGCTCATATGTAAGCCTCCTATCACTAGCCTTCTGACACTCTTTGCATGTTTTGCACCAGTGATGCACATCTCTCTATAAATTGGGCCACACAAACCCGGCTTGTAGAACCTTCCTACTCGTGATGTCAAGTGCAAAGGTTCCTTTAAAACACCATCATGAAAACTTGAAATTATTTTTGTGATCTCTCTAGAGAGAGGTACACACCTAAGAATTTGATCCTTACCCTTGCAGTAGAGGTGGTCATTGATAAGGTGGTATTTTGTTGCCTTACGTACAAGCCACTTCTTTTGGCCCTTAGTAAGATCTTTAGGATACACTCCTGTGTCCAAGAAACTCAAGATGTCAGGCATAGCATTGCTACCTTGGAAGAGAGGCAACTTCAACTTGATAGCACCCACCACTAGAACATCTTGTAACTTCTCTAGCTAGAGCATTTGCTTATTGATTTTTTGCTCAAGTGACACGATGTAATTGTACAGCTTGAAACTTCCCTAAAAGTTTCCCAACTTGGTGCAAATGGCCAGCAAGCTAAGATTTTTACAAGCCCAAGTTCCTTGTATTTGTTTTATTAAAAGCATGGCATAACCAAATACATTTAACCGTTGAATACCTTGTGTCACACACCACTCTAACCCAAGTGTTTAGGCTACATATTCTGCCTCATTGTTGGAGTGGGAATCCAAGAGATGCCCAATGGAGAATACCTTTTCCCTTTGTTCATTGAAGATGACAATGCGCACTACAACTTTGTTGATTGTCCTCTTATGGACTCCATCCAAGAAAAGAAAGTGAGCTCTCTCCAACTTAGGGACTTCCAACACAGGTGTTACTTCTTTGTCACTTGTCTTGATGTTCAACTTCTTTTCATAGTGGCGATGAGTGATAATTCCTCCTAGATTGATTCTTGTGGAGCTCTACTTGCATTGTGCAGTCAAACTCTTGCAACCTTATGAGCCATTTGGAAATCCTAGAAGAAACATCCATGTGCTGCATTACGTAAGGAAATACTTCTTCCATTGTTAAGATCATGGATGGTGGTCTAGACAATAAATAAGAGCAAAATTTGGTGGTAGCAAACATTAATGCAAGCACCATGTGATCCACTGCCGTGTATCCCTTTTTTGATGGAGTCATCATGCGACTAGAGAAATAGATAGGATGCATGAAAGAAGTTTGAGTATTCTTTTACATCAATACCGCCCCAAGTGTGTCATTCCCACACTATGGTTTACATAAAATGGCTCGTACCACTTTGGAGGTGCAATGGTGGGAAGTGAGGCTAGAAATTTTTTTACCTCATTGAACTACTATTCATTTTCTTCACTCCAAGTGAAGATCTCTTGATGGGTAACTTGTTCTAAAGGGAGAACCACTTGAGAGAGCAGGTGGACAAACCTACTCAAATACCTCACCTTTTGAAGAAAAGAGACCAACTACTTTGTTGTGGTGGGAGAGGTCAAAGCCACCAAGGCTTAAACCTTGCTTGGGTCAGCTTCAATGCCCTTGGCATAGATCACATGGCCAAGAAGAGTAACCTTGCTTTCAACAATGTGGAATTTGTCCATGTTGAGTTGGCCAACCAAAGCTTGCAGCCTGGCTAGACCTTCATAAAATTTCTCCAAATGAAGAGAGTGGAAGCTATAGATACAAAATTCATCAATAAAAACACGAATTAATTTTCCAAAGAATGGCTGAAAAACAAATGTCACATAGCGTTGAAAAGTGGCTTGAGCATTGGTGAGACCAAAAGGCATAACCCTCTAAGCAAACATCCCATGGTGTGATGAAGGTTGTCTTCTTTTGATCTTCTTCAGTGATGCTAATTTGGAAGTAGCCTGAGTAGCCATCACATACCGTGTAGCGCTCATGTCCTGCTACCTCATTGAGAAATTCACCTTGAAAAGGAAGAGGAAAATGGTCCCTCTTTGTGGCTACATTAAGGGGCTTGTAATCAACACAAACCCTCCACTTACCATTCTTATTTGGTGTGACTACCACTGGAGAAACCCACTCTGAGTCTTCAACAGGATAGACGAAACCTGCTTCTAGCAGTTTCCTTACCTCTTTGAGCAAGGCCTCTTTTTGAATTACTCCTAGCCGCCTGAGCTTCTTCACTACATGTTTACTTCCCGCTTGAGCTTAATGTGATGCTGAACTACTATGATGCCAGTGATTTTATCATATTCATCAAAGAACAATGTGGTAAAATTACTTAGCATCAAAATATAATCTTCATGCTCCTTCCCACACAACTCACTAGAGGGCATTCGATGTAGCTTACTTGCTTCTACCAGAGCTTGTATACCTGATGTATCCCCTTGGTTTGATTACGATGCATTAGGTTGCTTCATCCTCTTAGGTTCCTTGAGAACGACCCCATCACCTCAATGCTACTGTTGCTTTCTTCAAACACTATTGACTCCTCCTTTGAAATGGTTGAAGAGTCACTACTAGAAAACTCATCCATAGAGGTTTCTAGATCCATGTCGCGTTGCCGACCTGTCTTCATGTCATAAAGTATTGGCTTCCCTTTGGCATCCTTCATATGGATTATGCCATTCCTGCTTAGCTCTCATAGCCATAAGCCAAGCTTCCCTAGAATGATAGGATAGACCTCCCCTTTGTGTGGCATGACAAAGATGTCCACATCTACCTCGGTGTTGAACGCCTTTATCCTAACTCCATTTATAACACCAACACATTGAACTTTTACATTATTTGCCATTTTGGCTCGGCATGGTGCCGGTCTATCTACTCACCTCTTAACCCAAATGATGCATCATTTTTTCACTGATGACGCAAATTTATGTGCCACCATCCATTTAGATATTAGAGATGTGCTGTCCTTTGATGTGAGCATCATCACTGGTAGTATGTCATCTAGATTCCTCCCAAAGATAGCCCCAACAATCTTTGGCTTTGGTCATCTCGTGCTAACCATCTTTGTCCATTGTCTCCTCACCCTAGGTGCTAGGTGGAATAACTGGGGCCATGTGATTTTTGGGCCCTGCATAGAAACATCTTGAAACCAAATCATATGGTTTAGATTATTCACCCAAAGAGAAATCTACAATGTCAATTTTACATCATGACTTGGACGGATTTTTGCTAGATTCCCCTTTAGTTTTCATCTTTTCTTCCTTTTGGAAAGATTCACCATGCCTAGTGTGCTTTATCCCCATGGCATCTCCTCCTTCAACCTTGGTCTTACCTTTTGCCATTCCCTTGATATCCTTCTCCACTTTCTCCTTTCCCTCACCTTTAAGACTAACGACACTTACTGCCTGGTTGCCGATTAGTGGTGGGGGTAAGGGTGAAATGAGAGATTGTGGTGGAAGTGCTTGAACGGGTGGTTGTAGGATTTACACAGGTGGTGCTTGTTGTGGTGCCCTTGGTGGTGGTGGTATTGTTGTCGGTGGTGAAACTTGGTTTTGTCTTGCTCCTCTGTTGAAATTTTGCCTCCTTGGGTGTGGACAATAATACATATCATGGTCATCTGCCCCACAATTGTAGCAGTGGTATTCTTGGTTTTGCCTTTGTTGTCCTCTCCCTTGTCCTTGGGTGTGGACAATAATACATATCATGGTCATCTGCCCCACAATTGTAGCAGTGGTATTCTTGGTTTTGCCTTTGTTGTCCTCTCCCTTGCTCTTGATTGCGGTTGTGTGCATGCCCTTATTGCACCAAATGCAGAGATAGATTCTTCAGCTGAGAAGTGATGCGGCTCAACAGGTCTTGCTGCTCTATTGATGCCTCTTGTGGTTGGTTCCTCTGAGCGGCTGTTGCAGTTACTGAGGTTAGTCGGACTGAGCTCGATTACTCAGACTCGTTGACTCTTGCTTGCATGCAAAAATTCTTGTCTTTAAGGTGGGCTACCTCCACTGCCAACTCATACGTTGCAAGGAATCTCCCCTTCACCTTCTCCTTAAGAGGTGACCATAGTGCAGCAATGAAACGATCCTTCTTCGAGAAATCACGTGCTCCTTCACCTTCCTCCAGTGAGGCAACCCATCGCTCCCACAAATCCAAAAACTTGGATTCGTAAGTTGCATTCTCTAACAGATCTCCCTCCTTTAACTCTGTCAAAAACTACCATAACTTTTTTGAGGTTGTGCCTCCACCAAATCTCTTCACGAATGCAACACGTAGTAAGTCCCATGCATCCCTGGTAGCTTGGGGCAAATCATTGTACAAGGACTTGGCCTCTACTTTCATCAATAGAGGAAAGATTCATAGCTGTGAAGCATCATCATCCTCGTTAGAAAACACACAAGCGATGTCAAAGTTATCCAAAAAATTGGTGGTGATGTCTTCTTGCTTCTTGCTTCTTGCCACTGAATGTGGGAAAAGAGACACTTTCCATGGTAATAAATCAATGAGCAGACATTACAATTTTTTTTTTTCTTTTGGAATGACTTAGTGATTCATAAAGGTTTATACATGGGTGAAAAACTTGAGTAGGAGCTAAGAAGAGTGCAAGGATAGAATAGAATAAAGATGCGTACATCAAAAGAGTGGCCGTAATCAAGAATGGGCAAGATGATGGGATGTGGGGATCTAAGGATTTCATCAAGTATCTCTGCTCCAAATAGGAAAACAATATTTTGCTGGTAGAATATCTTCCTATCAATGTACACATTTACATGCATGTATTGCAAGAAACAGAAAGGAAATACTTCTAGCCTATTGTTATTATCCATGTTGGGTGTAGGGAAAGGCTTCAAAGACTAGAGTTGCATACCTTGAGTGTTGATGAGGTGACACCTTCACCACATGCCTCTACCTCTTGTTGAAGCCCACATAATCATCCATATTGGGTTCAAAATTGACTGGGTGAGAAGAGTCTACCTCAATCGGCTTTCCATTTTGCATGTGGCGGCAACACTTGGGTGGTCGTACTTCACTCTCTAGACCTAGAGAGAGCATAGGCTGTTAAGAGCATGAGTGTAAGAAGACCTGGTGACCTCTACACCAAGACATGCATCTAGGACACATGGTAGGGGGGTTGACACATAGCACAAGGAAGATGTGAGATAGAGAGAGAGAGGGAGAGGAAGAGATCATTAGAGCTTCATTAATATAGGGTTCATAGACACCATACAAACATTTACGAGAGGAATTGCACATAGTCAACATATCACAAACTCATGTATGCATGATAACTCCAACCTCTTATCCATTAAGAAAACAAAACAATTGACCATAGCCAATACTATGCCATAACAGAACTATGTGTGCATAGATGTGCATACATAAGGATGTACATATGAGAGCATGAGTGTTGGAGCTTGATTGTGTCTCCGTTTACAAAAGAGAAGGCCTCCTTTTATATGCCAAGAGAGTGATTAGGGAAGATATTATGAGCAAGAGGAGTTATTGCAAAGTAATCTCAGTTAGAGGCATTCCCCCGATGAGAGAGCTCCGTGTGCCCTACTTATTGACCAATTTCCTCCTAATCGCTTTCATCACGGTGGTGAGCTTTGTCTCCATGCCTCCTTCCATAGCTTGAGTCTAAGAGCTTCCTTATAAAATTTGAGAGAATCTTGATAAAATAAGATAAAATCAAGCAATAATGGAGAGAAAACTATAAGAAATTTGTGTGTGGGGTTGGATAACCATGGCTTCTTCCCATGTGAATAGATAGGATCCACCATTTCAGCCATATCTCCAAACCGTAGGTTCAAAAATTATTAAAAAAATAGGGCCAAAAAGATCAACTCAACACCTACAACTGTTTTGTTGAAAACTTTTTCCATTTTGGAACGAAAAAAATAGAGAAAAATCCCACCAAAAGATGTGTCCGTCTTTTTCCTTCCAAAAGTCTTCCAGGTGGTCCCCTCTTGACTCCATGTGCAAGCCTTGTGTCCACAAGTGAATTATGCTTGAATTTGATAATATTTCGTTGACTCCTACTCAATGCATAAGATTCTTCTCCCTTTCACTATTGATTCTTATTCTTCACATGTAGTGACCGTCAGGTAGTCAGCATCCAGTGAATTTTTTGCTTTCATAGGGTTTGTTCCTACCTCTCCTTATTTTTGAAATCCAAATGTGTCAAAACCATAGCTATGTACAAAATAAATACATAGATTTTTTGTGACTTTCATGCTTCAGGTCCTTCCTCCTCTACAAAGCCTTGCCACCAAGTGCATACCAAGAGAGAGGTGGAGCAAAATTTGTGAATTGGCCCTCAGAGCTTGAATGATTTCATCCATTCTCTTCATAGACATGACAAGGTCATGTACGAGCAAAGAATTTTGGGCTGCTGGGTCCCAATTGTTTGTATTATGCAGTTAGGGACCTATATCTAGGGCTTTCTGTGGCACATGTTGTCACATGGGATACAACATGGTCTAACAACTCAAGGAGTTTGGTTTAGCAAGTGTGGAGAAAAGTATATGAGGGCCCCTCTCACACATGTAGCTTTGTTTATAGCTACCTCCACACACAAGTACATCTTGTACTTGAAGAGTGTTGTTTTTTAAGAAATCCTTATTTGAGACATATTCCACATGCAAAGAATATGAGTCTTTGGGACTAACGCTGGTGCTCGCTATTTCAATTATGTGTCGCGACAAAGTGCTTAGGTGTTGTTCAAATCCATTTCTAAGACCATTTTGAGCACCTCGTATCACGAACAATTTTAGTGGCAAAAATTTTCAGATACCTACTCAGACTTGTTAAGGTACAAGTGTTGTTAAGAAAATTCAACGGATGGTTGTTTTTACATGTAGCAAAGCTATTTCTATTGATGAACATGTTCCAGTTGGTACCTAAGTGTGATCGATTTTCACATTCTATAATGGTCCAAATATGTTTTCACGGCTTTCACATGGAAAGTATTTAGTTCTTTCCCTGTGAGCCGTGAGCATAATGTTAGCCATAAGCATTGACAAGTAGGATAATGAATATGCGGGTTTGAATCTGTTTTTGCTAAAGGCATGCACACTAGCTGTTAAGGGCCCTAGTGTTTAACAAAGGCTGATTTGGAGCTGCATGCACATTCATGACGTTAGTTGCTTATAAAGCATGTTGCACTCTATGTGCAGTGTCTTTATGGAGTATTTTTTGATCTAGCAATCAGACAATAGAGGTCATGGCTTGGTTTGTGTGTTTGTGGATCTCTCAAGTTAACCAAGATGGTTATTCATATAACATTGTCGATTTCTCAACAATGTTGTAAGGCACTGTGATCCCTGTTTACGAGTGATTTTGGAAGAATGTCTGTAAACGATCGAGAAACACACCTCAATACTATCATTTATCCTAAGAGGAGAGGCAGATTACAAGTGTAATCTTGTGCTAAGGATATGTGAAGCACGTATGTTAGCACCAAGCAATCCAATTAGAAAGCATGTATCACTCTATTTGGAGTTTGCTTACCATAAGGTAAAGCATTGCGACTAGGTTTAGTTTCTTCATGTTGAAGTCAGGTTCTCAATCTTGAATACTAGTTATGATGGGGTTGTTTACTGATGTGATAAGATAAAAAGTCAAGGACTTAAGCTTTGTTGATGAGTTATGTCAGCAATTACTTTCATGGAAGGTGAGAAGAGGTATTCTTTTAGACACCTCCTAGTTGTGTTAACTCATTTAGTATACTCAAATGTATTCTAAATATAGTCTATATGCTATGTTGGATATGGGCTGGTTACACAAAATGGTTGCAAAGGGACAACAATGTGGAAAATCAAGATGTTATTCTTGATGTCATTGAACCTCCTACTGAACCATGTTTCGTTCAAATGGATAGCTGGATCCATGAAGGGTGCCACTGTGGAAAACATTCGTTTTCTTCCGAAGATATCACAACTTTTGTTTTTGAGGATGAAAAATGCTTCTCCAAGGGGGGAGTAATGTCAGGCCAAGGGCCAAGACGGACATGCGGTACACGGGGTGGGGTCCCTATTATTAGGAAGGTTGGGTCTATTTAGGGCACGGTTGGGTGGAAAGTGGCATGCTCCAGTTCCCAGTTCTCACACTCCTCAACAGGTTTCCTGCTCCTTCTCCATTAAGCTCTCTAGAGTGGGCCTACTTCCCTCAATAGCTTCTCTACATCATCTTCCCCATTTTTCCAACTTGTAGGTAGAACAACATAGAAGTAAGTGACATTAACCATCATCGTGTACCTTCTAATCTTGATCTTTATGCAGCTGAGAACATGGATGTGCATAGATTAATTAAAAGTGTCTATGTGCAGGTTATGCTACTATTCCCCATGGCATCATCAGGTACTCGATGACCTAGGAGTGTTATCAACTCCATTTCATGTAGCATGTACAAGACGATAGTGGATGTTGGGTGATGATCGACTACAAATGATTAATGTGGGTGACAATGCAACCTCGCTCAAGAGGTGCACACAAGACCTCAAGGAGACACATGGATTCTCGTGCACACCACTGAAAGGTAAGAATCATGGAGTTCAAGAAAACCCGAGATGGTAAGCGGCTTGCAAAGGTGCATCATGTGTATGTTGCTTCACAACTATAGCTAGAGATAACATTGGCTCAATCGAGGTTTCATGCAAGCTGTAATTTCACTCCTCTATCAAGTTTCTAAATTATGTTTTTGTAATTTTTTCCCCTTATACGTTGCTTTTGATGATTGTAATATTTCCATTGCTTGTTCATGTTTGTAGTTTTCCCAACCGATTTTGTAGAGTGGGAGCCAATAGAGTCCTTCATAGGAACCTTTGAGGCCATCCACATTGACCTTGGAAATTTACTCTATGCTAATTGTCCATCCTCTAAGCTTGCCTCATGGGACATTTTTTTATAACCATACTTATGTCACACCTAGGCAAAATGGTTATAGTAATCTTTCTCTGGTTCACTCGCTAACCTTTGATAGCAACAACCAAAAGGAGAATTGAGACAGATGTGCATGCATCAATGAAGTGCACCTATGGTTCCCACAAAGCAATGGTAACATGGTTTATGTCTCTTCATGTGTCCATGTATATCTTTTGATTGCAGAGTGTTCACAGGACACCAACAATGTGGAATTGCAAAGGGGGAAGTGCAATGAATGGCTTCCTTGCAATTGGATGGGAGACCAAGGTGGTCAATCACCAGGGAGATAGAATTAAGTGCTTTCTATTTACTGAGAAATTGGTGTTTAGATACCATATTGCAAAGCAAAGCCTATCAATGGTCTTTCCCTACAGAAGATGGAAGCTGACGATGGGAAAATGGGAGGCACTAGACTGTGATGTTGCTGCACGAGAATCCATTGATTTGCAAATATGCCTCCACGATGATGCCGTGAATGAAATCTCCATGAATAGAGGTTGTCACCTTAGTCATCGTCGTAAGTATCTTAATCTTAGATATAAATTGCCCAAGCAATATCTCTTTGTAATCAATGACAAGGTTGTTTGGTCCAAAAAAGAGAAGAGCTTTCTATGTGAGGACATTGCATATTTGCAATGTATTTTTGTAAAATCTTGTGTGATTGATCTGAATTTTTCTCCCAGTAATGAAACATGTCTCTGAGCATATTTGTTCATTTTCAAATTGTCCAAGATTTTGATTGAAATTTGCAATTTCATTGATTTGGAACGTGAATGCCTTCAACCTCGGTGTCTTTTGTTGCTTTGTCACGTGATTTGTTAGTAAAAAAATATAGTTTTACGTTAATTTGATATTAATTTTAAGTGTTAATCAAAAAGTGACCTTGGGTATATAAGTCACTTTTTAGGTTTTTAAACTTCATTTCTCACATTCACAAGACTCTAACTCTAAGCTCTCTTGCCATCTTTTCACGAATGAACCCATGGCAACATCTTCTGATGCATTCTCGAACAACTAGAAAAGGTCGGCCTTGTAGATCAAGCGCATGAACTAGTCAGTGTGTTCGAGGGGAAAATCGACATGCAAGCCATTACCAACCTGCATGCAGAGGGGTTCCAAAGCTTTCTTGACTACATGGCACATCACATGGAGGAATATGCCATAGTGTTTGAGGGAACTGACATGACGTGGTTGCAGTGGATTTCCTCGAGCACCTCTATGTAGTCGACAAAAACTTTTGCTTTTGCATGTTGAGGTTCGTTAAAGGTCTCACTGAATGGGACTACATGACAGAGGATGAGGACGATCTCATAGACTTCTGCATGAGGTGCATAGGGACCCAATTCCTTTCTTGGGATATGGTTCTGGTCTTACTTATGCGTGAGGGCATGGAGAAGGGAAAATTAAAGGAAATGGACAGCAAGAAACCCCTTGTGACCATTGTGGAGGAGTCAAATGGACTTATCAAAGAGGTTGATGAGAGTAGACTGAAGCATCTATGGCACTCGTCCTCTTGCAAGATCCCTGCTCCACTAAGGAGGAAGATCGGATTGTAAAGGGAGATGAGGTGTTGGAGGAAGTCCCTGAACTCCAAATTCTCATTTTGCATGTAGTGGTGGATGAATTCATCAATTTTTGTTCCTTGATGACATTGCTAAAACACTAGGACCCCGGGAAGATAAGTCGCTCTCAGTGCTTGCTATCTATGCGGGCATGAAGGATCTAAGTGGAAAGGAAGAGATGACTAAATTTCAAATTGACTTTGGAGGCCAACATCTCCCATGAACCTTTCCTTCCTCCCCATTGAAAACGAACAGTAGTTGGTGCAAACAGTGGTAAGTACCCTAGAGGAGATCAAATCATGTGCCTCCTTTTATGAAAGAATCCCAAAAAGTGCTTTCCATCCACACAAACCGTTGGTTCCTATGGGTGGAGATGATTGCTCCATCATCAACCTTATGAGAAAAAATCTTGAAGAAATTGAGGTAAACATTTTTAAACCTAAACGATTGTCTTTGTTTCCTTACAAAAAGTGTCAAAGTCCTTTAAAATGTTTGCGGACCACATACTAGGTTTACAAGTTTGCAATGCAATCTGGAGGTTCTTGCACGTGTCCATGGGTAGGGATAGCTCCTTGTGGCAGTACCTAAGCCACTTGTGACCAGCGATTGTTCGAGTTGCTCACACAGAGTTCTCCAAGCATGGTACTGCGGAGCTGCTCAAGTGCATAGCATTAAGTGCCATCCTTGCCGAAGATTCCCTCACCCTTAATGATAACAAATGTATATTGGTGGATCATGAGAAACCTTGTATGCCTTTATAAGCAAGCACCTTGGGTCAGTCCTCTCCCATTGTGCCCTAAGCCTAGGTCAAGGGGTGACAAATCCAGATGAAATTGTAAAAACCCTAGGTTAGCAATTTGCCCCATACCCACATATGTAATTTGCAAAAAAACTAACCAGCCATGATGTAATTCCCAAAGCAATAAAGAACATTTTTGTCTTTTCTTGTGTATTTTGCCAACATTTTATACTTTATATTTTTTTATGTTCATATTGTCCAAACAATTTCATTATCGCAACACGTGTATGAAACCATTTCAAAAACTCCCAACGATCGGGAGAACACAGCCAACCAAGTTTTGTCAAAATCGGACAATAGGAGGACCGTATGGGGGTGGCAGGATGCCCACGATGCACGATGGGGTCCAACGGTGCAAAAAAAGCCCTTGTGCACTATTGTGCATCGTGGGCATCCTGTCACCCTGTATGATCCCCTCGTTTCCCGATTTTGACAAACCTGAACGATGGTTTTTTTTGTGCCATCGGACCCCGTCAGACATCGTCATGCACTACCCCTGTACGGTCCCCCCGTTGCTTGATTTCAACAAAACTTGACTGACAATGTCCCCCCAGCCATCGGGAGTGCGTGATCATGGTAGGGAGTTTAAATTGAACAACTTGACATATATAGATATTAAAAGAACACAATGTACATAATCAATGCACAATTGCACAAATGGTAGAAATCCGAGTCATTGATATTATATGAAAAGATTACAAATCTCCTTTTTTTTTTAGCAGTACTCACCAATTGGTGAGTTGGAAACGAATTAAGACCAAAACAATTACAAGATTAGCTCCTCCACAACATGTGATAGGAGAGCCAATCATCCATAAAAAGAAAACTGTTCAGGGCTTTTACATGGAGCCCTTACCCACAACATTAAACATGCTGAACAGGAGCCACCCTCGACAAAGAACGATATGCTTGGCTTCCACTCGTGGAGAGTCCTCTACCACAAGGAAATTCCCACTCAAATAGGACATGAGGCAAGACACACCTTACTAAATCTTGTCGTAAAAGGGGGGGAGCCTGGCCACTCCATCACTAGCTATCCAGTAGCCAACACAAAAAAAAACCAAGATCAGATCACACCATGAAGACAACTCCACACACAAGAACTACGGATTCAGGTGGGCACATGCTTCCACAAAGCCGACACCGCGAAAAAAAATCCGACAACCACAGAAAGAGAAGGGGGAAGGGGAGAACTGGCACCAAAACTGGGCAATGTAGGCTTTATTTCATCACAAAAGACTCTTTACATGGGCATGAGCACCAAAACATGGCCGGCTCAGAAAACAACACACAATCCAAAGCTTTGTTTCACAAAAAACAATGGGGGTGAGCCCTTGTTGGCTCACTGCTGCTCCATTGACTTCACAACACATTCGGCTCCACGGGCACACCCCTCCGCGGGAACGACCTCTAAAAAAACTCCCTTTTGGTCTTAGCAAAGAGACCTGTTGTTTGTCCAAAAACTACCAAAGAACCCTTTAAATGATCAAAAAGTGTGTTTTTATAGAGCCTTGTTGGACCTTTTTAGAAACTTTGATTTGATTAGCTCTTGCCGATGCTTCATTTAGCAATTCAAATGAGCTCTGAGTCGAATCTACTCCTTTCTCTTGCTGCCTCAATTTCCCAAGGGGGGGGCACTAGCACTAGTGCTAGTGCCTCACCACCTTTGCCTTCAGCAATCCATCGGGGCCCAAGGGCTGTGGGAACTCCTTCTCTAGTGGATATGCCACATTATCACTGTGCCACTACCATCTAGTGGGTGTCACCGACGCAGGGTGTTGTTGCCACCATCGCTCAACTCAAAACCGATGTGCCCCGTTAGGCCGCTCGCCATGCACGCAGCACTCAACAGAGCGCCCACCATCACCACGAGCTCCAAGGAGTAGCGCTCCCTTTCGTGATGCCTTCAAAGAGATCATGTTGTAGCATATATTCATTGCTTTTGACGTCCATTGCACATGTGGGGTTATTTTTGCCAATGTGATAGCTCCCCTCTACCTACCCTGTCTGTCGGTGATCTGCAAAGCCTTCCATGTTTGGACAACTATATCTTTCACACTATAGCTCTGCTTGATGAGCCGTCGACCGACTTCTAAAACATCTCGAAGAGCATATTTTAGAGCACCAACTCATCACCTCAGGCACCTTCACCTATCAACCCAATTGGCCCATTCTTGGAGCCTTCATGGCCTAAAAAATTGTATCAACCATACATTTCTGCCAACACCTGCGTGCCTAGGGCCTTCATACCTGCTTAATCTCTCTATCTTGCACTTGTCTGTGGCCTTAGCCAAGACTTTCACACTTCACAACACAAACCAACTTTGGTTGCACCAGCGTGATAGAGTGGAAATATGATTAGGAGTTAAAGGTTTAGTGTGATAGAGTGAAAACATGATTGGGAGATTAAGTTTTACCTTGGTAGAGTGGAAATGTGACTAGAAGATTAATGTCTAGCATGGTAGAGTAGAAATATGATTGGGAGATTCAGATTTCGCTTGGTAGAGTGGAAATGTTATTGGGAGATTAAATTTTATGTGGTAGAGTGAAAATGTGATAGGGAGATCAAGGTTTACCTTGGTAGAGTGGAAGATCCAGGTTTATCGTGATAGAGTGGAAATGTGATTAGGAGATTAAGGTTTAGCATGAACAGTGGAAATGCAATTATGAGATTAAGGTTTATCTTGGTAGCTAGGAAATATGATTAGGAAATTAAAATCTAGCTTGATAGTGCAAAAATGTGATTATGAGATTAAGGTTTAGCATGATAGAGTGGAAATGTGATTATGAGATTAAGGTTTAGCTTAGTAGAGAGGAATTGTGATTAGGAGATTGAGGTTTAGCATGACAGAGTGGAAATGTGACTAGGAGATTAAGGTTTAGCTTGGTAGAGTGGGAATGTGATTAGGAGATTTAAGGTTTAGCATGATAGAGTCAAAATGTGATTAGGAGATTAAGGTTTAGCTTGGTAGACTGGGAATGTGATTAGGAGATTTAAGGTTTAGCACCCGTTTAGCATGATAGAGTGAAAATGCGATTAGAAGATTATAGTTTAGCTTGGTACATTGGAAATGTGATGTCCATTTGAGGGAAAAAGGACCCTATTTATAGATAAAGTTGTCTCCTTAAGGAGAATATATTTGGTAGTATTCAAACAAGTTAGCCATTTGTGTCATGCATCAATTATGTGAAAATTTGTGTGACACTTGTCTATTTGCTTCCCCAATCTTTTGATCTTAAAATATCTCCTTGTTGGTGATGACACTTGTCTTTTTGGAAGTCTTTCACGAACATAAATGTCATACTGTGGGACGAAGTAGACTTGACTAGTGTATGAAGGTTACAAGAGGCTGTCAATCTCTCAAAAAACACACTCAATCCCTATCTAATCCAAAGTTACAAAGGCTTCATCAACCCCTCTTGCAACCTCAAAACTTGTTTCACAAAGCATTACCAATGTACAATGAAAGAATCAAGAGAAGAAAAACTATGCTAACCTATTGGACAAAATGGTGGCATCCAAAAATAAAAACAATGACAAAATCCTAATCTCAAGAGCCTCTGGTAATGGGTTTTTGACATCGATCAGGTAAGTCCAAGTCGCCATTAAAAATACATGGAATAATAGTTAGAGTTAGGTATCTAAGCCAATAAATGAGCAAGGCATTGGTTCCAAAGCTTTAAGTAATTTTTTTTGTGGTTTGAGGATTAGCTATTCTGAGTACTACTCACGAATATCTATATCATCTCGCTCATGCTAGTTAGGTGAGCATAAGAGTCAAGGTCTATGTATTTTAAGTCTGACAAAGTCAAGGAGAAAAGTCTAAAATTAGATACTCACACATTGAGCATAGTGCAATATGAGTGGAGAGGCTTCTACATCAAAAAAACTTCTTGGAAAAGTAGATATATTGAGATGTCTTTTGATTTCACGTGCTACTTGTATTCGTTGAAGCACCCATCAACTTCAATCTTGCACTACATGTTTTCCTCGACAAATTTTCTTGTATGCATATAGAGTGTCCCATAAATGGCACTTTCATTAGGTACTCTTCCTTTGTTTCTCCCAGGCACTCAGTTCCATGAACAAGTACTTCTATGCAAATTGCTCAACTCAAATAAGAGCGCATACCGAAGACTCTTTTCTCCCACTGAATTTTTTCCCTTTGGTCATCCAAGTTTTAGACCCTGCTTTAGAAACACTCATCACCATCTTGTTGCTACCAATGCTCAATGATGAAAGAATCAAAGTGGAGACATACAAGTCTCAACTATGCTTTGCCAAGAATAGCCCGTCTTCAAACACAACAACAATGCTCCGTCAAAGACCCAAATGAATGGCAAAAAACATCAACTTCATAGACAAGGAGCGCATTTCAAAGATCTCAAAGCTATATATACTTTCTACAAATTCAAAGTTGGTGAAAAAGTCAAAGAGTTGGCAGTAGCAGCAAATGAAGTCAAAATGCAACAAATTTAAAGTCAAAGAGTTGGCAGTAGTAGCAAATGAAGTCAAAATGAGACAAAATTAAACTACTGATAAGAGTTGGATATAGTAGAAAATAAAGTCAAAATGCAATGGAATCAACCTATTGACTACACCACATATTCATGTACCCAAGAAGATTGTGTGTCAACATGATAAGAAATTACAAATGCTCAGATTTACTTACATACAATGCAAGAAATAGAAGTATATAGCAAAAAATGTAAAATTATGGTCATAAATTCAGGTTGTGGTGACAAAAGCACCGTGTCTTATCCTTGCCTCTTGGGATGATCACTTTGAGGTATGGACGGATGCGAGCAATTTTGCCATTGGCGCTGTGCTTCAACAACATAGTCGTCCAGTAGCTTTCCTTAGCCGGAAGCTCAATAGTGCAAAAAAGAACTATTCAGTTTATGATAAAGAACTTTTGTCTGTCATTCACTCTCTTAAGCATTGGAAGCATTTTCTGTATGGTAGAGAGTTTACAGTTCGCACAGATCATCAAGCCCTCAAGTGGCTCCAGTCTATGCCTAGTGCACATTGGAGTGATCGCCAAGCATGGTGCATCATGGACAGAATGATCATAAGTGCACTCTACACTAAAGACCCACTCTGTATCTACATTAGCATCACAATCTCCTTTCACAGAAGACTCTACAATCGCTGCACTTGTATTGGACCCTGTAGTTGATCCAGCCTCTTTCTTCTTCGCCTCTTTTGCCTTCAATTTCCGACATTGCTTCATCAAGTGATCATTAGCTTAACAATAATGGCTGCGCATCTTCCTTTTTCCCTTATCACCAGAATTGACGAAGTGCTGCCAGCAGAAGTATTAGGAACATAAGATTTTCACTCGTAGAAGAACCATGAGAAGTGGCTACATTATTGTTACCACCTTTTCTTTGAGCAGCAATAAAGGCATGTTCAATTGCACACTATTTGGCCCTATTTTTTTTGGAAAGTGACTCTTGCAACAACAATGTGCATAATGCATCAAACTTGACAACTTATGGATTTCCTTGGGTCATAAGTCTCCAAGTACTAGCAAAAGTTATGTAAGAATCTAGCAAAGCATCAAGAACCGTTTGCACAAGGGAACTATCAAATGACTTCGCCTGCAAGAATAAGTTTCTCATTTATATCCTTGACACTAGTAAGGAAAGTGTCTATTTCATCTTCCTCATGTATAATCTTCGACTCCAGCTCTTTACGCAGCAATGCAATTTTTACCTCATTGCAACTTGCATAAAGATCAGCTAGAATATCCCAAGCATGTTTTGCAGATTTTGTTGAACGAATGTAAGGAGTAATAGCGTGCTTCACAGATAATGCGATTAATGCATGAGCCTGCACATCTCTTACATCCCAACGAGCTTGCTGAGCCATGGGCAAATAGCTCTGGAAGCAGCAATCCTGCCACCAAAACGTGCAACATCCTCAACATCGCCTACATCCTCAAAACAAGGATGTACATCAATGCCCTGCATAGTATTCCGAACGCCCGTTTTGACACAAGGACATGTTGCATCATGTAAGCCCATATAGGATAATTGTCCCCATCCAATTTGTTCTTAGCAGCAAACATCTTGAACACATTCGTGTTGCTGTCAGCCATGGCGAGTGCCTGCACGTGATGTGAAAACTACCCGAAAAGAGGAGAAACGAGGCACGAACAACTCGTGCTATATAGCACAAACAATAGAAGACTGTAAGGGACATATTATGCAGAAAATAGCATTGACAAAAATCTTGCACAAAATGACAAAATAGCCTATGTAGTACTATCTATAGTGGAAACGGAGGCTGAAACGAGCCCAAACAAAAAATCTCAGCAGATTGAGCTCTATGAGCACACCCGAAGTATTTGTCGACCTTTTGACGCTCACCAAAGCTCACTGAAATTTGAGAAAGTGAGCAGACGTGTGCTGGCGACACTGACGACTAAGCTAGGGAGGACACAACCTGCTCTGACAGCAATTGTTGGAACTAGGGTTGCAAGAAAACACACACAGCTTAGAGAAGACGATGGAAGGTCAAGGCACACAACAGAGAGTGTATTACTTAGTGTGCAATGGAAAGATAGATAGCCCTAGAGGGATGGGCGTATGTACAATGCACGAGAGGAAAAACCTCTTAGTAAGGGAAAAAATGCCCCGACGGTCCTAAGTGTGTTCACACACATCACTACCACATGTATATGGTAACATCATTTATACATCCATATAATCAATTTTTATACGTATAAAATGCAATTAAAGCATATATCCGTATTATACACATAATTTCTGTTTATCTGCCTAAATTACTTCCAAATGTGTATCAAACTCTACACAAGGCACTTCCAAATATGAGTCAAACTCTACACAAGGCAAGCAATTACTATTCTACCTACCTAAATCACCTCTAGTATGAGCATTGCTCTGCACTTGGCAAACAACCACAATCTAAATCTACCTAGTGTGAGAATGGCTCTACAAAAAAAAGTAACCACTAATTTAAAAGTTTTTATTTCTTGCTAAAATAGACTTTATTTCTAATTAATAGCTCAATGAACAAAAAGATTTATTTTTTTGGGTTTTAAAGTTCACCTTTGATGTGAACTCAAGGTAAACTATTCACTAAAGATGCCACAATGGTAAAAGGCTCGCAAAGGTTGACTCTGTATACAATGTCACATCAACCAATCACCGTTTCGATCGAGCTATATTTTGATCAAATTGCTAAGAAATTATACGAAATGGTATATGGTTGATGTGACACCGTATAATACGTCCATTTTATTTGGGAAGGTTGTATAATGCGTTGATTAAAGCAAATTTTACATACCTTGTATAAGTACATTGCAACTTAGGTTCTCTTACCTCTTATCACAATACTAGAGTTTTTCTTTTCTTAAACTTTGAGCTAGGCTTTTGATTCTAATTCTATTTTTATGTCTCATACTTTGTTTTTCCTACTTTAGTTCATGAAGCTTTTTGATTGACTCTCATACATTGATTGTTCCTACAATGTTAAAATGTCTCCTAATGTGTGTGTGTGTGAGAGAGAGAGAGTGTGAGAGAGAGACAGAGAAGGGAGGAAATGGAATAACCTTTCTAGCACCCAAGTGTGGTAGATTGGTTATCTCAATTCCTTCTAGAGTATCATTTCTTGAATTCAAGGCTCGTTGAATAGATCTTTGAGGTCACTTGGCACTCTTCCTACAACATTAAAACGTCTCCTCTCTTCTTCTTCGTATCATTCTAATAGCATTAATACTTCCCCTGCTGTCTTTATCCATATGTGGATGCTATTTTGACTTTTGAGACCAAGAACCATTTGTTGAAGCTTTCAAGAGTTACTTTTTTCCTACTCACACTATCTTCTTGTTGGAACCTTGTTTACCTTCTCATACAACCAATAAGGACTTTTTAACATGATGGTTATTACTTGGTGGATGGTTTGGCAAATTGGGCTCTATGATGAATTGAATGTTGCTTTGAAGCCTCTAATGACTATCATGATACTACTATGAGAGTGTAGTGGTGGTCTTATTAATTCATGAAAATATATAAATTCTTTTAAAAAAAGTGGAACAGTACACAGAAAATAGATGCTCTCTCTCTGAGGAGCTACAAACTAGAGGAGTGTCTTAAGTGCTAGCTATACATCTTGATAGCATATAGGAAGAATGTAATATGAAGCACCTAGGGGTTGCATAATGCCAGGTGGTGTCTCTCTTATCCAAACTGAAGAATCTGATGACTGCACCCATAGCCAAAGAAAGGAGTATCTACAGTGTTCTGCTACCTTGGGAGGACCTTGCCGATGTATCCCGTTGGCTACGATAAGTATGCAACACTCCGACTCAATAGCTGTCAAGGTGGTAGATGTTGAGGAAGGCTGAGAGCTCACTATGTGAGCACAACAAACCTTCCACATAATTCGTAAGGTAATGCAGCATATTGTAATAAGAATATATCCCGAGGATGGAGATTCAAACAGATGCACAATGGGTGGAAGCATATAAAAAATGCCTCGTCTAAAACCCAAAGATGTAAGCAAAAAGATTGAATATGTAGGAGAATTCTCAAACAGAGTGTGTGACCCTGGAAATCGCAATAGTCATGAAACCACGTCACAAACGCATCATGAACAACTAATTCTGTCATGAATACCAACTGTGATAAGCAAACAACGTATTGCACCAAACCGGCTGTGCATATGGGCATATCCAAAAGCAATGCTCTCTCTCTCTCTCTCTCTCTCTCTCTCTCTCTCTCTCTCTCAAGGCCATTTGCACACTGAGCACGATCTTTGATGCTCAAGATGCATGAAAGGCTGAAGAGAAACATCACTTATCCAAAAAATGGAGGCTGCAGTTTGGGCAGCCCCCTACCCTTGTCCAAGATGATATACAGTCCCAAATGGCTTTCAGCTTTGGTTACCCACTTCAAGGGCGAGCACTCAGCCAATCAACTAAAACAGCTGTGTACAATTAGGCCGCTTTCAAAAGTGTTAATTTAACAGCTGCTGTGTGTGTAAACTCCCTCTTTAAGCTCAAGCAAAGTAGGGTATCTTTGCATTTTCTGGTTAGAACAGCATTAAGGCAAAAATTTTCCTCACAAAAGACATTGATAACTAGCATGTGGCATTCTCTACCGACTTAATTTGCAAAAAATGTCCCGCCTTTCCCATAAATTAAAAAAAGATGTTAATCACCAACCGACAAATACTGGTGATAAATTGCATTGCGGTAAAATCTGATCGGCCTGTCTCAGACAACTAGCTCTCAAATAAGGGTGACTTTGTTGGGAGAAGTTCAAGACATTGATACATAGCATTTGTCCATTACCCAAAGACTTACAAGGATCTGCATAAACATGTCGTTCCACAAATATACAGGTTGAAGCTGGCCATTGTACAATCGATCTTGAACAGAACCTCAATCGAGAAAAAGACTTTGAAGACCGGGGTGAATACAATAAGCTCCATGTGGGCAAAACAGCACAAAACTCCTCAATGAGATGTTTATAGGTCTGCAATAGCAGACTCCATGAAGAACTTGTGCTCCTTGTCCCCGCCTTTCTGCAAAAAAACAGCAAAGAAAGGATTTCAGATGCCCATAAGATCACATCCTTATAAAGACAACTTCCAGTCCATATCACCAGGAATCATTCACCTCGCTGCTCATTTAATGATTCTCTTTGTCTAGAGCCTCAACACATGCTGCCGATCAGTCCCCTTCTCAAATCACTTAGGCATAATGGTTGGGTCTGATCTTTGTGTATCAAGCCATTTTGCTTCACAATATCACAATCTTTCAATGACAAACTGGTCGATAACACGGGCATTGTGATTTGGGTCTGGAAACGGCCATCGTGGAGACCAGCTGCTAGGATGCTTCCTTGTGTATGATGGAGATTCTCCCTTTAAAAGCTGCTCTTCCTCCTCCCAGCGAGGGTCTAACACCCATTCTCTTGGAACCTAGAGAATCACAAGTTCAGAACAGAATACAAATGTTGGGAAGACGAGGATTGTTTGCGACATGAGAAAAAAATCCTTTCCAAAAAAGTAGGTTCTTGCAGATCAGATTATCACAACGTATTTGTTTCACTTATATGTTGTTTTTACCAGGAAACAGGTGAAGCACCTACTAAATAGACAGAAACAATAGAAGGCAAAAGGCACCCTCAATGCTACTTCCCTAGTGTCACTGGAGCATGCTTACAAGCTAAGGTTAAAATGCGTAATCAAATAACGGAGTAAATGAGCTGGCTGACATGCAGGTTGTGTGTGATTGCTGACTAAATGCGTGTGCGCGGATGCCATACACACATAAGCACGCCACACGCATGTCCATGCACAAATTGAACCTCTATTGCAAGCATTTCATGTATTGCATTTGTCGTCACTGACGGTCTCTAAAATTTGGCCATCTAGTTACTGGTTTCTTTTAACTGCCAAATTTCACCTGCTAACCATCCATAAATATCCCCTAACAAATACAGAACAAGAGCATAGATGTTGCTGCAGCCAGCCTCTTCCCCATTCATTTTTCAGCATGTAACATATTTTTAGAAGCAAGAAAAGCCAAAATTTATTCTAATTAGAGGAAAGATGGGGACAGACCCTATCAACAGCGACCGTGTACACTTCAAGATTCCCTCCTTTGGTGATATGAAACCGAGTAAAGGATTTGTAGTTTGAAATTCGCAAGGAGGAAAATGCTTCGTCAAAGTGAAGATTGAACCAGTTGATGCATATATATAGGTAGCAGCCAAAGACCAGAGAAACAACTGGCGTTGAAAGCACCCAGTAGTAAACGAATATGCTTAAGTAATAAACAAGAGCGTATCCCCTGGGTAAAGCTGCCATTCCGCTTTTGCATATGTTCATGCGAGTCACTGCAATCACCTGTAAAAAGCCACAGTACAATGCCGTAATCCAATTACTCCTTTGAAAGCCAGGTCTATATTCACATGTCTTATTTGAAACTGATACAGTTATATAGCTTGAAAAGTCTTGTACTCCAAGAAGCATATAAGTTTTTAATTTGGAAAATATTGTATTCAAGCAATTCTGAATTATAGCAAAACTCAGCTTTTCCTGTTATACTTAGTTTTCCTTTTTACCACTTATCGACTAAAAACTGCTGAGCAATAAAGTTATGGTGTAATAAAGTTTATATATGTACCTCAGGAACATCGAATGCTGACATTAAGTATTTGATGCATGCTGGATAAAGTCCAAAAGTCCAAAACTCTATTCTTGCTTTGAGTCCAGTTGGATCAGGAAAATGCTCATTCTCCACAGATCTGTACCATTCATATAATGTATGGTAACCTACAATTATTCAGTTAAACGTTTTACTTGAAGAGCACAGTAAAACTCTCTCTCTCTCTCTCTCTCTCTCTCTCTCTCTCTCTCTCTCTCTCTCTCTCTCTCTCTCTCTCTCTCTCTCTCTGCCTCGCGCCTCCTTGCCTTGCCCTGCTCCCGCTGCTCTGCTCGCGCTCCCCGCTCCCGCTCCCGCAGCCCTGCCCTGCTCGCGCTCCCACTACCCACTGCCCGCTGCCCTGCCTCGCGAGAAAGGTAGGAGTGCGTAGAGAGAGAAGGCTGAGAACTTTCAAGTGTAGAGAGAGAGAAATGCAAAACGTAGAGAGAGAAAGCGTATAGAGAGAAAACCTGCGCGTGTAGAGAGAGAGGGAAAAAAAACCCTACACGCATAGAGAGAGAACCTGCAAGCGCAGAGAGAGAGAGAGAGAATATATAAAATCTTCTCTCCCCCCTCCCCCCCTCTTTTTGCGGCCTTCAATCATGAGGAAACAAAATGGCAAGGATGACCCTATGGAGGATGCCATTCAAAAATGCAAAGAAGAAAAGAGCGAGTCCATCAACAAGATCAATCGCCACCTCCTAGGTACTATTAACGCACTCGACGAGCGCGTGATGGCACAGGAAAGCATGATACATACACTTGAGGATCGTGTGGAGGCCCAAGATGAGGAAATCGCACTACTCAAGAAAGAGCTTGTAGAGGTGCGATCGCAAAATGTCCTCGAAGATGGAGAGCTTCAACCCTCGGTAATTGAAGAGCTTAACACGATTAAAGAACAAGTGCGGGCCATCAATGAAGGTGAGGAGTAACAAAAAGAAATAACGACCTCGTGGCTAGATGTCATCACAAAGACCCAACAAAAAGCACAAAAGGCAACCCTCAGTCATTGAAGAGCTTAACACTATTAAAGAACAAGTGCGGGCCATCAATGAAGGTGAGGAGTAACAAAAAGAAATAACGACCTCGTGGCTAGATGTCATCACAAAGACCCAACAAAAAGCAAAAAAGGCAAAAAAATGGATCGAGATTGTCAAGAAAGGAAAGGGCGTAAGGATTTGTGGCCTCAAGAGACCAAGATAATGTGGATGAAGAGGTGAAAGAAATCACGACTCTGGTAGGGGTTAACGAGCAGACACATACAAGGGCTTGGAGAGTGGGCAGTTTCCCCTCCATGGAAGCGAAGGACTTCTTGAAGAAGAGACTGACTCTATAGAAGACTGGCATCTAGATGACCTCACCCTCTCACAGATTGCTCACATGCAAGAAGTAATGCTGGAAATTAGAGCAGCAAGGGAGAATGGGAAGATTGCTTTTTACAGGGATGGAAGGGTGGTGATATTGGAGCAACGCTCCACATGACAGTGCGAGACCTATGTAACCACACTAAAGATGGCAACCTGAAATTGTAATGGGTCACTCCATCTTGATGTAGGTGCCTTTGAGGATAGTTTCACAAGGAGAGACATCATTTTCTACTCTGAGACGCATCAAGCCCCTGCGCAATATATGCCGCAGGTGAGCGATATAGATGGGAGACAGCCTGCAGACTGGAGAGCAGATCGGAACATCGAGGACAGGGCTCAGGGGGAGTGGCAGTTCTATTCACGGAGGAGTTGCAGCCATTAATAAATATAGCGCGCAAGGATGAACAGGCTAGGTACATGCGGTTGAGGCTCAGGGCAGAGACGGGTAGATACCTCTACATTGCTATCTGTTACTTTCCTCCTAGTACGTCAGTATATGCATCACCTAGAGGACAGTCCCCCTTTGCTATTCTGGATTCCAAGGATGGTGACATTATCATACTAGGGGACTTCAATGCTAGGATTGCCCATCACCAGACAATATTTTATAATACTTCTGAGGAGATGCTTAGGGAGCTAGATGTTATAGAGATGGGCCTATCCAGACTATCACAGATGAGAAGTACACCGAGTATGGCAGATACTTGATAGATATGGGAACTGCACATAGATTGGCCATTTTGAATGGCCTACAAAGGTTTTCAACAACTGGAGGTTTTACTTGCTTTCCACACCGACATGGTACTAACACAATGGATTATGTTATGGGCCAGCCAGGTCTCATTCCATTTTTTCAGGATTTCATGGTGGGCACTAGGCCAGTTGGAGTAGCAGTTGATCATGCTATCTTGTCTTTCACCCTGACATTTCAGTTCAGCACGGCTCCATTAGGAGAGGTCCCCATGCACACTCGGTATACCTTCATGAGGGAGACAGATTCTGCGTATATGGATGAGATATACAGGCAGCTATGCACTCAGGAGCCGCGACGGCCACTAGCTGAACTCACTCAGATACTGACAGAGACGCTCCATGATGTAGCATCAAAGGCATACCCCCACAACCAACCTACACGGAGACTGGGAGCATGCCCCATAACAGTTGGTATGATGAGGAGTGTAGAGAGACAAGGATCAAATTACAGAGGGAAGTGCTCATGGGTATTACCACACATAAACAGTCACAGATTATCTTTCACCGCCTAGTGCGACGAAAGAAAAGGGCTTATCTATCTCAGCTTGAGCGGGATCTGTATCAACTATTTATGAGTCAAGACTCAGGCGAGCATGGAGGCTATTCCACAAGCATTCACCACCACCAGCAGTCACCTCCACAGAGACATGGGGGGAATATGCCACATCTCTCTATACACCACCAGGGCAACCACCTTTGCCGGACCCACTAGAGACATGCCCGAAGACATGTTCTTTCTTTACTGCCGAGAGGGTAAGGAAAGCCATTGATAGGATGAAGACAAGGAGAGCACATGATCATGACGGTCTGGTAGCAGAGCACTTCATCCATGCCAAAGATATGCTTGCAAAGCTCCTTGCTATGATGTTTAATCGAGCCATGTATGAAGGCTTCCCTGAGACTTGGAGTATGTCTACGATTGTGCCTATTTTCAAGTCAGGAGACCCCATGATTCCCGGAAATTATTGCACCATCATGGTTGGTCACACATTAGCTAGGCTGTATGCATCCGTTCTTGAGCACGAGCTGAGTAGATGGGCAGAGCGAGAGGGCATACGAGCGCCAAGGCAAGTAGGATTCAGGAGAGGTTTCTCCACTCTTGACCAGATTCTGACACTCAGAGCTATTATTGCGAAGGTTAGACACCATGGCAAGAGGATCTATTGTAGCTTTGTGGATTTCCGCAAAGCTTTTTACACAGTGCCGAGAGCCAGACTTATACGCAAACTACAGGACATGGGTGTGCCTACAGAGCTGATATGGGGTATTCTAGCTTTATACAGGACGGTGATGGGGCGGGTTCGCACTACGGAGGGAATGTCTGACATGGTCCACTCCACTATTGGAGTGAAGCAGGGATGCCCCCTATCTCCGACTCTTTTTGGGATGTACGTGGATGAGTTTTCAGACTATGTAGAGCGTCAGGGAGACAGAGGGGCTTAACTAGCAGCGACATGGATTCCGTTGTTACTATATGCTGATGATATTGTGTTGATTCCTGACTCTCTAGAGGAGATGCAGCATCATTTAGATGATTTCCATACATTTGCGCGTGACAGTGGATTGTCTGTCAACCTAGGGAAAACCAAGGTTATGGTGTTCAACACCACACCACAGTGGGTCAGGAGGTTAGCACCCACATTTACGTATGGCCAGGAGACTATGGAGTACATAGATGCATATACTTATCTTGTGGTAGTCTTCGGTGGACCGGTGTTTTCACTGAGGAGAGCATCAGAGACTAGACTGACGAGAGCGTATGCAGCCTTGGGAGGACTGGAGAGGATGTGTTCGCAGGTTCAGTTTCAGGAATCGCGAACAAAGCTCTAGCTTTTTGACACTCTAGTGACTTCAACTATGCTTTATGGGGTTCAGGTACGGCGACCCTCAATAGACCATCATGGGAGATCTGCCAACACAGATGGATGGAGAGGCCTCTGGTCTCTATGATCGCTCGGATGATTCGGGCTAAGGCCTTAGCGCCACAGGAGATTATTCGAGCCGAGCTAGCCCCCCCCCCCCCCCCTCCCTCTCGTGGTGGAGGCATTGACTAGATCAGTATCCTTTATACACGGTTTATGGGATCTCCGCGGAGATAGATATGCTCAGCTTGCCCTGGAGTCATCTCGACAACTAGCGCTACAGCCTATTGGTATGAACAGATGACAGCATGGTTTCAGTCGGATGGTTTCAACATGGATAGATTGCCTCCGTTTCAATACTCCCTGGATGCACCCTCTGTGTTTCTCACATGGATAGAGATCACCAGACTTATACGCCAAGATTTGATTCAGCTTGATACTAGGAGCACATGGATACAGACGACACAGGAGTTGGGCACAAAGATGGCCTTCTGCAGAGAGCATCTTCTCCAACTCACAGAGGACGGTTTTGTGACTAGGCCATACATGGATACACACTTATCTCATGGGATACGATGCGCTATTGGGCAGATACGCACATCCTCACATCAGCTCCACATCGAGACTGGCCGATTTCGAGGGGTGCCAGTAGGGGCCAGAGTATGTCACTTATGTAACTTAGAGCCGGAGACAGAGCTACACTACACATGTCATTGCCCGGCGTACTATGAGATACGCGGCTGCTTCCACTGCCTGGTCAGAGAAGGTTTCGGACCATTTTCTAGAGTCATGAGATACGAGGATCAGAGATGTCTCGGATTGTTCCTGCTAGAGCTGCGCAGACTTAGGGAGAGCTTGCTGAGGACATTAAGGGAAAGACAGCCTCAGAAACGAATCACAGATTTCTTTACACCAGCTAGGGGAGAGCCAGAGGAGCATCATCACAGCAGACCTCAGAACCCACCCACACTAGAGGTACATTGCTTGACCGAGCCATTGAGCTAGGCAGGTCCAGGCTGTGTTTCTGCAGCCCTGCGTGACCTGCTCTCCCTGCGTTTCTACAGCCCTGCCCGCTTAGCAGTCTTGCACGACCTGCTCCCCCTGCGTGCTCAGCAGAGCCACACCAAAAATACTTTGAGAGAGAGAGAGAGAGAGAGAGAGAGAGAGAGAGAGATGAAATGAAATGAAATGTTATATTAACGTCTTCAAAAGGCCAAAATGACCTATGAGACCATAAAGTTACAATTGGTGAATCTGAGATCATGTATGAGTACGGAAATTACAAAGAACTAACACTAAAACACTAAGGAAAAAGGAAAAAGGAAATGAATCTGAAGCTGATTTGGAATTGAGACGAGAAATAGGGGAGGGGGGTGTTTGGTGGGTTCAAATGAAATCTCTCATCGGTCGCTATCGAATCTCATCAACCTCCTCCATGGTCAGAACTCTCGTTGGGGGCGTCTTGCATGTCGAGCTAGAGTGATCCGTATCTTCTGCTGCAACCTTCGTCGATGGTGGGAGACCCCCCGAGGTCACGGGCATCTGGACTTTCCTAGCTCAATGGCTCGGTCAAGCAACATACCTCTAGTGTGGGTGGGTTCTGAGGTCTGGTGTGATGATGCTCCTCTGGCTCTCCCCTAGACGGTGTAAAGAAATCTGTGATTCATCTCTGAGGCTGTCTTTCCCCTAATGTCCTCAGCAAGCTCTCCCTAAGTCTGCGCAGCTCTAGCAAGAACAATCCATGACATGTCTGATCCTCGTATCTTATGACTCTAGAAAATGGTCTAAAACCTTCTTTGACCAGGCAGTGGAAGCAGCCGTGTATCTCATAGTACGCCGGGCAATGACGTGTAGTGTAGCTCTGGCTCTAAGTTACATAAGTGACATATTCTAGCCCCTGCTGGCACCCCTCGAAATCGGCCAGTCTCGATGTGGAGCTAATGTGAGGATGTGCGTATCTGCCCAATAGTGTATCGTATCCCATGAGATAAGTGTGTATCTATGTGCGGATGTGGCCTTGCCCTATCCTTTCTCCTCTCAGCTGATGTGAGGATGTGCATATCTTCCCATCGAACATGAGGAAGCAAGTCGACAAGGACGACCCCTTGGAGCAGGCCATTCAAAAATGCAAAGAAGAAATGGCCGAGGTAATTGGGCAATAAGAAAAATGGCAGCAATGGGGAAACCTCGAAAGAAAGGGCACTTCGTTTCCCCTCCATGGAAACGAAGGACTTGCTGAATAAGAGACCGACTCTTAGGAAGACATGCATCTTCCTCGGAGATGACCTCACCCTCTCGCAGATTGCCCATATGCAGGAGGTAATGGCGAATATTAGAGCGGAAGTGAAAAGGGAAAGATTGCTTTTTACCACGACGGAAGAGTGGTGATATTGAAGGGACGCTCCGCATGACGGTGCATGACCTATGGGACCACACTCAAAGTTGCTACTTGAAAGTTGAAACTGTAATGGATCCCTACACCTTGATGTGGGTGCCTTTGAGGATGGTTTCACTGGGAGGGACTTTATCTTCTACTCTGAGACACAGGCCCCTAGGCAGTCTATGCCACATGTCAATGGATACAGATGGCAAACAACTTGCAGACAGGAGACTCGATCAAAGCACAAAGGACAAGGCTCGAGCGAGTGGCAGTTTTATTCTACGAGGAGTTGCAACCATTGATACATATAGCCCGCATGGATGAGCAAGCTAGGTACATGTGAGTGAGACTGAGGGTAGAAACAAGTAGATATCTCTCCATTGCTATTTGCTACTTTCCTCTGAGTACATTAGTATATGCACCACCCAGATGATGACATATGGAAGTTCTCGCGGAATGGTGACATAATCATCTTGGGGGAATTCAATGCTAGGACTGCCCAGCACCAAAACAATATTCTATGATACTTTAGAGGAGATGTCGAGGGAGTTGGATACTGTAGAAATGGGCCTATCTAGATTATCACACGATGTGGAGCATACTGAGCATGGACGGCACTTGATAGACATGGGGACTGCATATGGATTGGCCACCTTTAATGGCCTACAGAGATTTCCCGCTGCAGGAGGTTTTACATGCTTTCCACACAGACATGGTGCCAGCACAGTGGATTATGTCATGATACAGTCGAGCTTTATCTCCAGTATCCAAGCCCTCACAGTTGGACCCAAACCTGTGGGGGTGGCAGTAGATCATGCCCTTATATCAATGACCATCTCTTTCCAGTTTAATGTAGCACACATGCCACGGGCAGCAGCCCCTACTCGCTATAGACGCATGTGCATTGACGAGCCATGGCGACCTCTGGAGGAGCTTACTACTGTACTGACACAGACATTGCATGATGCAGTAGCAAAGGCATGCCCACACACCCAGCCTAAGCAAAGACGAATTTCTGGGGCATGCCCCAAAACAGCTAGTACGATGAGGAGTGCCACGAGATGAGAGCCAGACTTCAGAGGGAGGTGCTTTTCGGGAACATCACTCACAGACAATCTCAGATTGCCTAGGCGTCGGAAGAAATGTGCTTTTTTGGCTCGACTATAGCAACAACTATTCTTGAGTCGCGACTCAAGTGAGGCATGGCGACTCTTTCATAAGCACTCCCCCCCTCCTACCATAACTTCTACAGAGGCCTGGAGCCAATATGCATCATCTCTGTACACAATTCCTAGATAGCCGCCTCTTCCCGACCCCTCCGAGCCATGCTATCACAAACGGGAGCGCATAGCAATATAAAATATACTCAAATAAATAAAATTTATCACTTAATATTGAACCCAGAGGATATAGAGAGAAATAGATATACAGAGAGAGATAGAGTGAGAAGATTGACACAGTACTGGTGACCAGAAGATGGGCTGGTCCCCCCCCCCGTAATAGTATCTTTATTACTGAGGAGAAGTCTATACAAGCACTTGAACCAAACGTATTACCACGTTCGTTCTAGAATAAGACTTGATGGTTCTCGGAAGCCTCAGCTTCTGATTCCTAGGGCAAAACCCTATTCCAAGGAACTTCCGTTCCTTATTCCAAATCCTCAAGAATCAAGGTTCTCGCCTCTGGATCTCACCTTCCAGAGTCCTCTTCCTGCAGATCAACTCCGCTTTCCTGGACACGAAGTCCTTCCCTTGGGAATTTCAACTTCCGGATCACATCTCGAGAGTCTACCTCTCTTCGATCCATGGATCTGCTTCCCAAACTTGGGTACGAAACCCTTGGGCTGATCAAGCTCTAGTTCCTCAGAGCGCTTTTCTCCTGCAGAGGCTCATGCCTTCCTCTGCTCCTACTCCCTCACTAAGAGGAAGTACACCTGCAAACAAATACTCAGAGTTCATAACATGAAAATCGTTACCTTCAAAGTCTCGACGCTCGAAACGCAACTCCCTCGGGTTCCTTCTCGCAAATCAGCCCCGTCTACGACGCTCGTCTACGACGTTTATGGACTGAAAACAGAGAAAAACAGCAGCTTGTCGCGATGGAAACACGCTCCATAGGCACTTCTTTGCAAGGGAACTCGCGCACTGGGTCTTGGCGACATTTGGTACACTTGGGGCAGCCATGGGCATCGTCGGCAACGTCTTCTTTGAGGCTCAAATCTGCAACAGCATCTCCTCCTTGCGAAAACCAATCCTCCCCCTGAGTGAGGGCATGTGATGCTTTTATATCTCCTGACCACGGCACAAATAGCTGATCGCGTAGAGATCGTAGCCGTTTTTTTTTTTTTTTTTTTTTTTTTAATCAAATTTTTTTTCCCACTGTTCTGTCAGAAAGAAGAGAGAAAACGCTGGCTGATCTATTGCCTTATTTATCAAATGGCTGCCCACTTATTAAGTGGGCGGCCGCGATTTTAAAAATAGTCTGAATCTGCCCAAAAACTCAATAAAACCTTGTAAGTTAAAAACAATGCTTTCACAACACTTCCTAGGAGTCCCTGGATGCAATCACATGCACAGTTTGCAATGCAGACATAGACTTCCTCGGGGAAAAGCATTTGCTTTCCCAAAAAGCAATCCTGCTTTCTCAGAAAGCATCCGTTTTTCCTCAAAGTTTCCTTTGAACCCATCTTCATTCAAGTGCTTGCTTTTCCTTGTGCACAATTCTAACACAGTTCGGAATTTCCTCCCGCCTATGGAATATTCCCTTTCCGATGCACCCATCACCCACCTTGTGACGCATCAAGAAGACCCATCACCTAGTCCTTTCCTACCGAACTTACGGTACAATCTCCTTCGCGATGCTCTATGTCACCCATCCTATGACGCATCAGAGATGTCCGTTCCCGGATGGTCGGATACTTCTTCCCGATGCTCCCTGTCACCCATCTGATGTGACGCATCAGAAGTACCCGTTCCTGGTGGCCTTACAGATATTCCCTTTCACAGTGCTCCCGTCATTACTCTGAATGGCGCACTAGGAATATACTGTACTTGGATGTCTCCAGTGAGAAAAACCCTCTCATTTAAAATTCCAATAATTCATTTAGAATTATTTTTATGTCAGATAAAGCCAATTTAGCAACATACCTCTCACTTATAAACAGTTGTCCTCAACTATAGAGGTCCAACTGAACTGCCCGGGGAGGAGAAACCGGAATAATATTAATCTTGCTCAATGGTGAGTTGAGTTGGTCCTTTCTCAAAAGAGAACTTAAAAATTAAATTAAACAGAAATTCAAAAATTTAATAATTCAATACTTCCCTTACCAGTTCATGTTCTTCCTCTAGTACCTCGAGGATATCCTTCACCAATCATCAAACTTACGAGCCATGTAAGAACTCGTCAATAGCAACTTTCCAACAAATCGGGAGTTTCCTCATCCGAGAATCTGTTAACTCAATTTCATCTTCTCAATCCTGAGAAGAATAATCCTCCTAAAAATCAATTTAGGCCTATGTCCTTGCGCATAACCTTGCGCTATTAGTCCCGAGGATATTAAACCTTTTGTGTCCTCCCGCATAGGGCATGTCGAGAGCATTCAGCTCATGTGAATCTTCTTGCGGCAGATAAAGTGTGTCATCTTACCAAAGTAAGTTCTTATTCCGGGCCGTTGCTTTGGGTAGGCTAATTGTTTTGATCCAAAGTTTCCTTATCCGCGACTCTGTTAACTTAATTCCGTCTTCTCAAATTCGAGAAGAATAATCTTCCTAGAAATCAATCTAGGTATACGTCCTTGCGCATAATCCTGCGCTGTTAGTCCAGAGGGTATTAAATCTCTTGTCTCCTCCCACATAGGGAATGCCCAAGTCATAGAGCATTAAGCTCGATGTCTTTCTTTCACAATTGCGATCACCTTAAAGAAGGTTCTTGCTCCGGGCCGTCGCTCAATGTAGGCGGGCGATTCCAATCCGAAGATTCCTTGTGCACGGCGGCACTTCCTTCCAATCTTTTCTTCCTGCGAGTTATTACCACCAGCAGTGTTGTCCCAATGCCCATTAGAGTCTGTTCCTTTCAGAATCATAAAAAATGATTCACCTTGCGAGCATCAATGACGCCTTGCAAAATCTCAAGCAAATATGATTCTAGCCATAGCATTTTCTGAACGTACGTTCAAACCCAGTTCACAATAGAGCGAACCCTCTTTGATTCTCAGGGATGTTCTCCCATATGTAATTGTTACCATTTTGAAACGGTTGGCAAACTTTATTCTTACGAACATAATAGTTCAAATTTATTCCAGCAGCGTGTAAATGCTACTTAACCTGCTCATGGAGAAACATATACCACAACCAATGGTGCTACTGTAATGGTAAAGGCACATAGCGTACTCAATGATCAACGACCATCAGAGTGCCTCTTCTCCGTAGAGAAACTCAAATTCCTTCTATCTAACACATCTCAAATAGAGATTCTCATGTCGGAATAACCTTGCGCACAAAAAGGCGCTCAAGAGAGTATAACAAACTCTCGTCCAGTTCCTTGGCATAGGTCTGCATCTTCGTGTGTTATCCATGTACTCAAAAGTGTACATAATTCTTAAGTTGTGTTAGAGTTTCGGTGAACCTGGGAAATTTCCTTCTTCGTAAGATCCTTAGAGCGAAGACGCTCAACCTGACGATTCCTTGGCTCGTTCTTAGAGCAAAACCCGCTCATCAAATAAGCTAGGATTTCAATCCTTGGATTCCTCGAGCACAAGCCGTAGCAGTCTCTTGCTCCTTTACTCATAAAGAGAGTGTTCATTCACTTGTGCGAAAAGCACTACCATATCTTCCTGGGTAAGGAGTGTTGGTTTATAAGGTACTCAAGCTTAGTGAAAGCTTTTCTTGCTTGAAATCGCGGAATGATTCCTTCCTTTCTGCAGTCCTACCTGCAATAGCAGGTAATTTGTTGGAGAACTACCGGATACCAGATCAATAGTTGACCTTTTGGCTAGTTGAGCAAACCAATTCATCTCAGAAAACAATGTTTCAAATTGATCCTACTCTCATAAATACTCGAGAGTGATTGTCCTGGAGAGACGTGCATATCTCGTGCATAAAAGCAATACGCATTTTATGAGTTCCTCAAAGATTTAACTTTGATCAAAGACCTGCCCTCTCACTTAAAGTTTAAGGGTCAAAAACTCAGGAGTTAGATTGAATTCCCTTACTCCAAACTTTCTCCGGATAGCAACGTATCCTTCGAGGAGAGAGAACAAAAATTCGTTGTTTTTGTGTTCAATGGTTCTCGTCCCACTGCGGGGATTGTATTCTATGTACACTAAGGTGTACACTTTCAGCTTTTATTGCTGACTCCACCATCTGCTGCGAAGTATCTTGCAGATGGGTTTACAAAATTCGGGCAGAAGTCCTTCGTTAAATTTGTTCATCTTTCCTTCCTCAAAGAGGATCAAGAATGGAGCTACCTTGGCAAGAGTGAACCACTACTTGCTTTGAATCGCTCGTGTTCCTATTGGGCAAACCGATCCCAATCTTCTTGGATGCCTTCCTCAAAGCGTAGAGGAAAAAAATTTGTCGAAAAATTCAGCCTTGACCTAAATCCCTACGACGTTTATGGGCTGAAAACAGAGAAAAACAGCAGCTTGTCGCGATGGAAACACGCTCCATAGGCACTTCTTCGCGAGGGAACTCGCGCACTGGTCTTGGCGACATCTGGTACACTTGGGGCAGCCACGGGCATCGTCGGCAATGTCTTCTTTGAAGCTGAAATCTGCAATAGCATCTCCTCCTTGCGAAAACTGATCCTCCCCGTGAGTGAGGGCATGTGATGCTTTTATATCTCCTGACCACGTCTACGACGTTTATGGGCTGAAAACAGAGAAAAACAGCAGCTTGTCGCGATGGAAACACGCTCCATAGGCACTTCTTCGCGAGGGAACTCGCGCACTGGTCTTGGCGACATCTGGTACACTTGGGGCAGCCATGGGCATCGTCGGCAATGTCTTCTTTGAAGCTGAAATCTGCAATAGCATCTCCTCCTTGCGAAAACTGATCCTCCCCGTGAGTGAGGGCATGTGATGCTTTTATATCTCCTGACCACGGCATGAATAGCTGCTCGCGTAGAGATCGCGGCGGTTTTTTTTTTTTTTTCAATTTTTTTTTTCACTGTTCTACCAGAAAAAAAGAGAGAGAAAACGCTAGCGATCATATTGCCTTATTTATCAAATGGCTGCCCACTTATTAAGTGGGCCGCTGGCGATTTTAAAAATAGTCTGAATCTGCCCAAAAACTCAATAAAACCTTACAAGTTAAAAACAATGCTTTCACAACACTTTCACAATCTATTTTTAACCTCGCGGGAAAGCATTTGCTTTCCCAAAAAGCAATCCTACTTTCTCAGAAAGCATCCGTTTTTCCTCAAAGTTTCCTCTAAACCCATCTTCATTCAAGTGCTTGCTTTTCCTTGTGCACAATTCTAACACAGTTCGGAATTTCCTCCCAACTATGGATATTCCCTTTTCGATGCACCTGTTACCCACCTTCTGACGCATCAGGAATACCCATCACCTAGTCCTTTCCTACCGAACTTACGGTACAATCTCCTTCGCGATGCTCTATGTCACCCATCCTATGACGCATCAGAGATGTCAGTTCCAAGATGGTCAGATACTTCTTCCCGATGCTCCCTGTCACCCATCCGATGTGACGCATCAGAAGTACCCGTTCTTGGTGGCCTTACAGATATTCCCTTTCACAGTGCTCCCGTCATTACTCTGAATGACGCACTAGGAATATATTGTACTTGGATGTCTCCAGTGAGAAAAACCCTCTCACTTAAAATTCCAATAATTCATTTAGAATTATTTTTCTTGGTGTTCCAAGTGAGAAAACCCTCTCACTTATAAATCCAATAATTCATTTAGAATTATTTTTATGTCAGATAAAGCCAATTTAGCAACACATGCCCACACATGTGCTTTTTTCATAGCTGAGATGGTAAAGATGGCCATTGATAGGATGAGGACTGGGAGAGCATAAGATCATGATGGATTAGTGGTTGAGCATTTTATACATGCCACCAGGGATTTTCTCGTAGAGCTTCTAGCAGTGATGTTCAACCGTGCCATGTGTAAGGGTCTGCCTCATACTTTGAGTTTATCTACTATTGTATCCATCTTCAAGTCAGGAGATCCTATGGAGCTTGGGAACTATCGCACTATCATGATTGGACACACAATGGCACAGTTGAACGCATCCATTCTTGAACAGCAGCTGAGTAGATGGCAGAGAGGGGGCATACGCGCAACCAGGCAAGTAGGGTTCAGGAGAGGTTTCTCTACTCTTGACCACATTCTGACACTCAAAGCCATTATTGAGGAGGGCAGATCACATGGGAGACGGATCTATTGTAGCCTTGTGGATTCCCGCAAAGCATTTGACACAGTGTCCAGAGCTAGATTGATGCCCAGACTACAAGAAATGGGAGTACCCACACAATTGATTTGGGGAATCATGGCATTATACAGGTCAATAGTGGGGCATATACGCACTCTAGAGGGACTATCTGCATTGGTTCACTACACAATCGAAGTGAAGCAGGGTTGCCTGCTTTCTCCTACTCTATTTGGTATATATGTAGATGGGGTTTCTGACTATATTGAGAGAGATAGTGATAGAGGGGCACAACAAGCAGGGACATGGATTCCACTATTGCTATATGTTGATGATGTAACAAATTGCTGACGTGTCAAAGCCTAAAGAATGGGAAACCCTAACCGTAAAACCTGCAAACCATAATTCTAGAAACCCTAACCCTAAAACTGCAAAAATCCTAACCCTAACCCTAAGGGCAGCATAGCAGATTTCCGAAAATTGCGTTGACATGATGACATGGCAAGCCGGACCTATGAGACACTCCCACCATAGTAATAGGGAATGGTTGTTTTCAGGTCTCCGTTCCCCGTTCCCATTCCAAGTTCCCGTTCTGATTCCCTGTTTCGTGTTTCAAACGTGAGTACCCGTAACAGGGAATGGCATTTTGTTCCGCGTTCCCGTTCCACGTTCCCGTTCCGGTTTCCCGTTCCTGGTAACTATGACTCCCACCCTTACTTCATCGCGCATCGGGCGCGCTCCCGTCTTCACCGCAGTGTCTTATAGGGCATAAGCCAATTAAGAACCCAATACTTGGAATTCATGGATTCAGCAGAATATTTGCAGTTCCTGCTCAACGAACTCCACGACATTCTTTCGCGGCATCCTCAGCAGAATCTTCCGATGCTGCAAAGTTTTCAACAATTTTTGAACTACATGTTACCCCCTCTGACGCCCCAGGTGGTACCTCCTCCTCTGGCACCAGAAAGTACGAGAGCTTCCAACCGGCAACCTTCTCAGCCGTTTGATCCAATCGGGGGAGTCTTCAGGAATATGGTGCAGCCATCTGACCATGATCCAGTGCAACCGCCTTTGCCACCGCCATTGCCCCCACCTCCACCACCACCACCGCCAAGGTACAATGGTTGGAGCCCATATGGATACCCTTATTATCCATACCCAGGATATGCGCCTAACCAACCCAAAGATTTCAAGGATGGTGGCACGAAAGTCAAATTTTTCACTTTTTCCGGGATGAAAGATCGCAAGAAAGCATTGCAATTCCTACACCAATTCGACAACATCTATGCTTTGGGGAACTATACAGAAGAATCCAAGATTTCTCGAGCAGCGGGATTTCTTAAAGATAATGCTATGCAATGGTGGAGTTCAATCGCGACACAACCGCATGCTCCAAGGACCTAGCAAGCTTTCAAGACAGTTTTTGTGCGTAGTTACATGACTTCAATGTTTGAAGTCCGGATTTTGGCAAAGTGGGGCAACTTGAAAATGCTTGCCACCGAAACCATGGACGAATATAACCAAAGGTTTCTAGACGTGTACCTTCCGGTGTCCTTTTTTAGATCTGTCCCTTGGAGGCCTAGTGCGAGCGATACACCATTGGACTACCATCACCATTGCAAGAATATTGTCTATCCAAGCAAGTCTCTACCATGCAAGAACTTATGGACCATGCCGCGGTCGGCTACAAACTGATGAAGGGAAAGCTAGAGTTTACCACAGAAGAATCTCCGGCCGCTAACCACAACTCTCGGCAACAACGGACAAATTTTCGGGAGTCTCGTGAAAGTCAACCACAAAGGCCTCGTTTGACACCTCAACAACGAGACACCTTACTACAAGAAGGCCGATGTTTTCGATGCTTTCAAACAGGACATAACTATTTTGGTTGTCCCCAACGCACTGACAGACCTGCGAAGCTGACTCCCGCGTCGACGGTCGACAGAAACCCAAGATCATCTCCAGCCAAACGAGCTAAACCGGCCATTGGATTAGTACCTGACATCTATGGCATACGCCTTGAAAGTACAAATGAATTGTGTCGAGCATATGGCAAAGTCCAAGATTTGAAAGACCTAATTTTCTTTGACCCACGAGCTACAGAGAACTTTATCCATCCACAATTCTTGAAGCAGATGGACTTTGATTATGATGCAGAGGGTGGAGAAATTGAAGCTGAGCTAGCCACAGGGCAAACTTAGAAAGTGGTACCACTCATTGGTGCTCTTCCAGTGACTATCCAAGATTATCATGGAAAAGCCGATTTCCACATTATGAAGTTGGGCAATTGTGACGTTCTATTAGGCATGCCTTGGCATGACAAGAATGATGCGTGATGCGACTCTCCAAGTTCGGAACCGAACCATCACCGTGATGCAAAAGGGCAAGCCAGTCGTCCTCAAAGTTCGGTTGTCCGAACAAAACCCTGAATGAACTCTCTAGTTGTTCTATAGTTAGATACTTTTGAACTTTGTTTGAGAAAGTATTGTTTGAAGCTTTGTTTGAAATTTGTTTGAAATGGATGGTATCTATTTTGAACCTGTCTTGGTGCCGATTTGAATTGTTTGACTCTGGTTTGATACTGGTTTCAATGATTGGTGATTTTACTCCCGGGTGGAGAAGTGAGAATGATGTTTGAGAATGCTTGTTCATACTCATGGCCCGGACCCTTGTGGTTATTTGCGGGGGGAGTATTGAATGTTTGAAAAGTGCTGTTTTTTTTACTCATGGCTCGGACCCTTGTGGTTATTTACGGAGACAGTATTGTTGTTGTTACTCATGGCCCAGACTTGGATGGTTATGCGGGAGGAGTATTAAGAAGTCTGAGTAGTGGTTACTCTCAGCACCTCCAAACGACGCAGGCTGCGGTCTGGGGGGCGTTTGGTTGTAAAAGGCCTCTATATCTCATGGCCCGGACCTTGTTAGGTTATGCGGGAGGAGTGATGAGAGAGTCGTTGAACAACTCATGGCCCGGACCTGGATGGTTATTTGCGGGGGGAGTGTTCATCGGCGGCTTTATGTTTCTATGTCTTGCAACATGCATATGTGAGCATTTGTGTTGCATTGTGATGTTCCAACCACTGAATATTCCTAATTGGATGAGATTGCCTGGGTATGTAATTTTAGTGCATCAACACACAGTGGAAGATCAGTACGGTCTGGGTGTGATGGCTAATTTTACTACGCTAGAATATCAAGAGTCCCGATCTGGAGAAAGGAGAAGCTAACTCCTTGATCAAAACAGCCGAACGGAGAAGCTAACTCCTTGATCAAAAGAGCAGAAAGGAGAAGCTAACTCCTTAATAAAAAGAGCAAATTGATTGTCCCTCGGAAATTTTTGAGCTAACTTGAGTTGTTTTGCAGATATGTTGTAATCGCGGACGATTACTCTCTTTCAAGAAGGGGAGATGTAACAAACTGCTGACGTGTCAAAGCCTAAAGAATGGAAAACCCTAACCCTAAAACCTGCAAACCCTAATTTTGGAAACCCTAACCCTAAAACTGCAAAAATCCTAACCCTAACCCTAAGGGCAACGTGGCAGATTTCCGAAAATTGCGCTAGCATAATGACGTGGCAAGCTGTATGGATTTTCGTGTTTTGCGTTGGCTGATGACGTGGCAGGCTGTACAAATTTCTGTGATTTACGCTGGCAGCTTTTTAGCTTTGCTTTTGGACCAGAAGCTTTTAAGTTCAAAGGATTTTTACTATAACTGCTTTTCAAGCCAAGGGCCTTTAAATATGAGGCTAGGACTCATTCTCTAGCATGCTTCAGTACGAAGGTGCAGAGCCTCGAGTACAGGCTTGTACTGTGTTGATGTAATATAAAGAAATACCGAAAGGGGCGCCAAGGTTTGGGGCCAATACTCTCTGGGGTGGAATTCTGCCACTCCGTGTCGCGTGTCGTCTCTCTCAGTTCTGTTGTTATTGAAGTGCTAAAAGTCTGCTCAATCTGTTCTTTTCCATTGGCACGTGGTGCCCGTGTTGTGACAAATGATATTGTGTTGATCTCCAACTCTTTGGAAAGGATGCAACGTCACTTGGATGCATTGCATAGGTTAGCCCACGATAGTGGCTTGTCTGTCAAGTTTGATAAAACCAAGGTTATGGTGTTGAACACCACAACACAACACAACGGATCAAGAGAGCAGCACCCGCATTCACATAAGGCTATGAGACAGTGGAATATACAGATGCATATACCTACCTTGGGGTGGTCTTTAGTGGACCGGCATTTTGATTGAGGAGAGCAACAGACCACATTGACCAGAGCCTATGCGACATTGGGGGGATTGGAGAGGATGTGTTCACAAATTCACTTTCAAAGCCTCGGACGAAGCTCTCGCCTTTTGACACTTTGGTTGCTTCTGTCACCAAGAGGTGTATTTTTCCTGTTGCCTTCTTTAAATATGTACTACATATTTTTATTTATTTTATTTTTACTTCTCTTCCCTGGAACCTTTGAAAAGGTGCAAGTGGACATTGCATGGCCAGTGTGAAACGGCTGCGGCCGAACGGGTTTCTCACATTGGGAGTCTAGGTCAGTCAGTTGTGACTGGTCGGGCCAGTTAGCACTGAATTCTGATGAGTATGGAAGCTTGTGTGCGCCAGATGGAATTTGGGCCACTCAGCAAGTCACTTATAACTTTATAAGTCAGTGTGAACTAGAGAATTAACTCAAAAGAGGCAAAGTGGACACATGGCGGCTCCAGGTCTATTTTCCACTTCCAACATGAAGAGGGCACCCAATTTGAGAGAGGAGGTTGATTTGACTCATAAGTGAACTTACAGTGTTTGTGTGTGTGTGAGTAGTGGGTGCAGGTCTACAACTTTAATGGAAAGCTTTCCTTCTCCTCTGTCTCATGTAGCGCAATGATTTGCTCTCGTGCATCTCTGCCCCCCCTTTGGCACATATGGTAATGCCCCACTAGTTGGGCTACTCAGGTGAATATGTACAGTTCTAGGGGTTTATGCGCGTTTGCCAAGGCAAGAGCCTTCTGAACAGAAACCGGATTAGCTAACTGTTGATCCCCCACAGGTATGAACAGTTCCATCGCGGAAGATTACGAGTTTGAAGAGTTTTCTCGTGTGAAAACTCGTCCAATTCACAGGGGAAGTGTTCGCTATGCGAAAAACGATCCAAAATAGAGAATAGCAGCCTGCTGTGTTTTTCTGCAGGTTTAGGGTTTCGCACCTAAACTGCAAGGAACACCAGGGAAGCCCCGTGAAAGCCTTGGGATGCGTGTACGGGCTTTTGGGCACCCGGAAGTGAAAAACAGAGAATTACAGCACGCTGAATTTCTGTGACAACTCACCAAAAAGCTTCCAAATAGCGAGGGGATCCGTCCTGGACAGAGGTACTTTTGACCTACACGGGTTTTTGCACCGCTATGCTGCGGAAATCATGTCGGAAACCTGCGTTTTCAGCCCTCGCCAGGTTTGGACAGCTTTGTGAAAGCTTACACTAAGTGTTCGGATCGTCTATTCTAAATTGAATAAAGAAATACCGGAAGGGGCGCCAATCTTTGGGGCCTACAGGGTGTCGGTCCCGTGTACACAGTGACATTCTAGTCGTTGGACGCAAGTGTTGAGTCTCTCTCTTTTCCATCAATACTTTGTGTGTAATTAACAGGTTGTAGATTTCGTACCACCCTTTACTGTGTACATGCCGGTTATATGGTTCCATCGACAGGATAAGACACTTTTTCCTCAAAGAGTGTGCCGTGGATTGTTGTGGGTGAAAGGATACAGAGTTAAGCACTATGGCAAAAAGGAGAGACAAAGGTTCTGAAAAGGAAGCATCCTCTTACGGTGGGCAGGAGGAACATAGGATTGTTGACAAAGGGAAGCGACCCATGGAGCCGGAGGATGAGGATCTTATGTTCAAAGCTCGGTTCTTGAAGATCATGGATATCTTCGAGCAAATGGCTCAGAATCCAAAGTTACAGAAGTACTTACAGGCTCCTAAACGGGATGTCTCTCCCCTACCACCTGAAAAAGAGGGTTCACATGCAGAGGGGTCTCATGACACTCATGGAAAGGCTCCCGTGGAAGAGCAGCAGTAGGTGCTGAAGACACACAATGTGTCTACAGGTTCAAAGGAACATGTGGTATCTGGACATGAGGCTGTGAATGGTCAAGGGAGTAATGAACAAGCCGTTCGACAAACCATTCCACTGTTTACTTCATATCCTAGTTAATTTGGTGGTGTTCAATGTTTCACGCTATGGCTGGACCATCCACAGGTTTACAAGGGTACATACCAGGAAATGTGTTTGGGGCAATGCAACCAGGTGCAGTTAACTCTATATACAGGAACATAGGTGTTCAACCAGGTTTTCACGGTGCCTATGGCAATTTTGGGATGCCTGGAACTCATTTTGGAATGGCTGGTTTTTCACAGCAAAATGCTCAGAATGCGAATAACCCTAGCAAAACAGGTGATATGGGTGTTGGAATGCTTAACTGAGAAGTACCACTTCTTAAAGCACCTGTTGATGACAATGTGGTTACTACGAGCCAGCCAAAGGAATACAAGGAAGGCGGGGCAGCCGTGAAGTTTGACACTTTTAATGGCACACAGGACAAAATGAAGGCCTTGACCTTCATACAGCAGTTTGATGCGGCATATGTAGGTGGAAACTTCACAAAGTCTTCCAACATACGCAAGGCTGCCACCTTTTTGAATGGTAATGCGTTGAGATGGTGAACCACATTGTTAAATCAGGGCCAAGCACCTACAACATGGGTCTAGTTTAAACATACATTTGCTCCTACGTGGCTCACAAACACTTTCGAGGTGGATGTGATCAGGGCATGGTATAATTTGAATGCGTCAAATTGTGCAAATCTAGAAGAGTACTATCAGAAATTTCGGGATGCCTCGTTACCCATAAGCTCTTACAAGTTTGTACCATTGACAGAACAGATTGAAAGGTACGGTTGTGGATTGCCAAAGGAAATCAGGGACTACTATATGAAGACCAATATCATCAACATTATGCAGTTGATTGAGAATGCGACAGTGGCCAATAACTTGTTGTAGGGTAAATTCGGTGGATTTATAGGCAGCAACAAGGAGTCCCAGGGCATTTTCAGCCAAGGGCAATGTCACAACAACTCTCACTGTACCACCTTTCAAGAAGAAGCCTTTCGGGGGACAGAGGCAGTTTAAACCTTCTTCTAGGCAAAGCCAAGGGAAGAAAATGCATTTTTCTGGCAAGACATTTGAGGAGAGGAAAGCTCTAAGAGGGGCCAAGAAATGCTACATTTGTGAAGAGGAGGGACATTTTGCTAATCAATGCCCGCAGAGAAAGTCACAGGATAAGGATGACAAGTCAGACCATAAAGGGAAGAAGCCAAAGTCCTGCACAGACAAAGTCTAGTGTAGGACTTGTCCCAAATTTGGTTGGTGACCAGCCAAACATAGATGCCACGGAACTATGCAGAGCTTGAGGCAAAGTTAGAGACCAAACAGTGCTGGTTTACTTTGATCCAGGAGCCTGTGCAAATTTCATATCACCAAAATTGGCATCAAAGTTGGGCATTCATGCAGAGGATAGGTATGACAAGGGAAGCAGGTTTGGCATGCCCAGGTCATTCAGAGCCTATTACTCCCATTTTGGGGAAGCTTCGTATGCACATTCAGAGATATGTGGATGCGGAAGAATTTCATATTATGCCACTTGAGGGATGTGATGTGTTACTGGGTATCCCATGGTGTTACAGGTTGCATGCTATGGTGGATACTTACAACAAAAAGATTACCCTTGTACATAGAGGAAAGACTCATGTCCTTGATGTAAAGCTTAAAGGCGAGTGTTCCAGTTGTTTCTGCTTCTGCTATTTCATCTGTATTAAATAATCATCTTTCTGCGTACTTGATCTTTCCAAAAGAAGTACCTGAAGTTGTATCTAATTTGTCTACCTTAGATAAAGACAGGTCAACTTTTTTGAGTGGTTTCAGTGATTGTTTTTCGGACCCTTTGCCAAGGGAGTTACCTCTTGAGAGACCTGAGGATCATACCATAGATCTTGTGCCAGGTTCTAGTCCACCGAATAGACCACCATACAGGGTTAGTGCAGCCCAGCAGAAAGAGATTACGAGTCAGGTCAACGAGCTTTTAGAGAAGGGGCTGATTCAGCCCAGTTCACACCCCCTTTTTGTTCGCCTGTACTCTAATGAAGAAGGATGGCTCATGGCGCATGTGCATAGACTATCGCGCCTTGAATAAAAATACCATCAAGAACAGGTTCCCCATATCGAGGATAGATGACATTCTTGATCGGCTTAAGGGAGCATCATTGTTTACAAGGATAGACCTAAAGAGTGGTTACCATCAGATACGCATTAGGCCAGAAGATGTCCATAAGAGTGCGTTTAGGACAACATTTGGTCTCTACGAGTTTCTTGTTATGCCATTTGGTCTCACAACTGCTCTTGCCACCTTTAATAGAATGATGGACAGAATTTTCAGACCACATAGAAACTTCGCGGGTACCTTCTTTGATGACATGATTGTCTACTCAAAGTCTGAAGAGGAGCATAGAGACCACTTGACCGCAGTTTTCAATGAGCTACGCAAGAACAGGCTACTCATTAATGCGAAAAAGAATAAATTCTTTCTCGAAGAGATTCACTTCCTTGGGCACATTGTTTCAGAGGATGGGGTACGCATGGATCCCGCCAAAGTGGAAGCAATCAGGTCATGGCCAGACTTGAAGTCCGTACATGACATTCGAAGCTTTCTAGGCTTATGTTCCTACTACAGGAGGTTCATCCGAAATTTTGCTGAGATTGTTTCTCCACTCTATGCACTGCAAGGAAAAGGAGTTACTTTCAACTGGACGGCCAAAGAAATTTTAGCCTTCAAACACTTGAAAGAGAAGCTGACTTCAGATCTTTCGAAACCTTTTGTGGTTCAGTGTGATGCATGTGGCCATAGTCTTGGTGCAGTTCTAATGCAGAATGGTCGAGTAGTCGCATACGAGAGCAGAATTCTTTTGAAGACCGAAAGGAACTTGCGAGTTTATGAGAAAGAATTGTTGGCAATAATTCATGCTCTCACTAGTTGGAAATACTATCTGCTAGGGGCTGATTTTGTTGTCCAAACAGATCATCAAACCTTGTGATATTTTCCCACACAAACGAAGTTGTCTCAGAAACACATGCGATGGCCAAACATCTTGTCAATGTTCCATTTTCAAATTGTGCATGTGCAAGGGAAAAAGAACGTGGTGGTTGATGCGTTGTCACGAAAGCCCCAAATTTCAGTAGTGTCAATTCCGTACCATCGTGAACTAGACGAAATGAAGACACAATATGCTGAAGATTCAGATTTTGCAAGGATCTATGATCAGCTTGTTAATGGGCAACATCATGAGCACTATAAGCTTAAGAATGACTTTCTCATGATGCACGGAAAGTTATGTGTTACTAAACAATTACGGCCAAAGGTTTTGATGAAAATTCATGCTCCACCTTATGCTGGGCATCGTGGAATTGATGCGACAGTGAAAGTGGTTGAGGCATTCTTCTATTGGCTAGCTTTGCGTCAAGATGTTGACACATTTGTAAGATTATGCTTAGTATGCCAAAAAGTCAAATTTGACAGACAAAAGCAATCGGGATTGTTGCAGCCATTGCCGATCCCTGATAGGCCATGTGAAAGCATAGCAATGGACTTTATCTTTGATCTTCCAAGGACGCAAACAAGTAATGAAGGGATTTGGACTATCATTTGTCAGTTCAATAAACAGGCCCATTTCATTCCTGTTAGGAAGAAGATAAAGCTAGAAGACATGGTCAAGATATTCATGAATAATATCTTTAGGTATCACGGGATGCCTCAGTCAATTGTCAGTGACAGGGATCCACGTATGACGAGTCTTTTCTGGAAGGCATTGTTCAAGAACATGGGCACTACGCTAAAGTTCTCTTCTTCGTTTCATCCACAAACTGATGGTGGACAATCAAAAAAGGCAAATTCTACTGTTTTGGATATGCTCAAATGTTATGTGTCAGAGCACAAGGCAACTTGGGAACACCATCTTCCATTGGTTGAATATGCTTATAATAACACTGTGCATACGTCAATAGGTAAGGCACGATTTGGATAGTGGAAGGGGAGAAGAAAGTCCAGCCTATTTTGCAGACTAAGGACAAGATATTTGAGGCAGATAAGTATGTGCCAGATATGGATGAAACATACAGGAAGATAAAGATTTCTCTTGAGAAGACTTAGGCTAAGCAAAAGAAAGCTACTGATCGTCACCATTGTGAACTTGTATTTTGACTTGGTAATTGGGTGCTTTTGTGCTTTGAAAAGGCCAAGTTAAGGAAAGGAAAGGCAAGGAACGTTTGTTTCCTAAGCTCAGTATGCGATATTATGGTCCTTTTCAGATTTCAAAAAAGATCAGCGATGTAGCTTACAGGCTGAAGCTACCAGAAGGCAGTAAAATACATAATGATTTTCATGTCAACCTTTTAAGGCCCTTTGTTGGTGATGTGCCAAACAATATGCCTACTGAGGAACAGCCCGAGGTGGAAGAATTGGATGAGATTCTTGTTCCTAAACAGATATTGGCACATAAGGAAAGAAAGGTTAGAGGAAAGGTTGCAAGACACTACTTGGTGAAGTTCAAGAACTATCAATCATTGGATGCTAAATGGATGGAAGAGTCTGAATTAGTTTATTCACCTCAACTATTGCAACTATATCTTGAAGCCTTTCAAATGTAACCCACAGTGACTTGATGTAGCTCTACGGCGCAATGTGAGAGCATGATTCATGATGCTCAAAAGAGTAGTAAAGCAATTGTATCTACTCTTTCCATATAGAATTTGGCTGGAGAAGTTACACCAAAAGACTTCTATGCTTAATATATGTGTGGTAGCTAGGTTGGTGGGATTGTTTAATCGTCCAACGCTACATTTCCGAAAGCATGTGTATCTTGGATTTGTTATCAGGAGAGAACAGCATGTATTATTGGCAAGCAACCTCGGTTGCTTGCAGTATTTCAAAGGTGGGGTGTGTCACCAAGCGGTGTATTTTTCTTGTTGCCTTCTTTAAATATGTATACATATTTTTATTTATTTTATTTTTACTTGTTTTCCCCGGAACCTTTGAAAAGGTGCAAGTGGACATTGCAAGGCCAGTGTTAAACGGCTCCGGTTGAACGGGTTTCTCAGTCTAGGTCGGTCAGTCTAGGACTGGTCAGGCCAGTTAGCACTGAATTCTGATGAGTATGGAAGCTTGTGTGCAACAGATGGAATTTGGGCCACTCGGCAAGTCACTTATAATTTTATAAGTCAATGGGAACTAGAGAATTAACTCAAAAGGGGCAAACTAGACACATGGCAGCTCCAAGTGGATTTTCCACTTCCAGCATGAAGAGGGCACCCAATTTGAGAGAACAAGCTGATTTGACTCATAAGTGAACTTAGTGTGTGTGTGTGAGTAGTGGGTGCAGGTCTACAACTTTAATGGAAAGCTTGCCTTCTCCTCTGTCTCATGTAGCGCGATGATTTGCTCTCGTGCATCTCTCTCCCCTCTTTGGCACATATGGTAATGCTCCTCTAAGGTGCAGCGGAATGAATGTTGTTCTTCCTCAAGATGAGTGCTCCATAATGTGCTCAAGGTTCCTTTTGGTCCTTATGGTAGGGAGAGCCTTCCGTTCTTAATGAGAGAGTGCTATGATCACAAACAATGTGAATGGACACTATGCGTGCAAGTGTATGAGACTGAGAGATAGAGAGAGAAGAGAAATATGACACCAAGAAGTTGTAAAACCCTCCTCCGAAGGCCCCACTCTCGTTGGCGAGAGTGGTCTACGATTGATTGCACAAACTGGTACAAAGTGGATGCATGTGACTGATGCAAGTCTAGGCTAGATCGATGACAATGACGGGGATGGCGGAACCGATCTAAGGGCTGAATAATGACGCCTTTGTACTGCTGTCCAAAGATGCAAATGGCTGAATTCTGACGCTTCTTATCTGCTGTCCAAAAGCGCTGATAGGCTGAATTCTGTTGCGGCTGAAAACGCAAGAGAAAGCGCTGCCTTGGCGGGCTGAAAATCTGCTACTGTATTGGGGCTGAAATGGCTATAGAAAGAGGCTGAAAATAACCTGCTGAAAATCGCCAAGGGCTGGTATCGGCAGGGATCTATGCTTGGATGAAAAACGCTGCCCTTGATGATGCTTTATCTGCTGAAAAACGCCATGCTAGGGGGCGATCTGTAGTCCTGGAAAACGCTAGAGATGAGATTTGCTTGGCGATGAGTACCTGCTGAGGAAATGCTAGCCAAGGGGGGATCTGTGGCGATGATGCTGGGAAGAGAAAAACGCTAGGGCTGTGGATCTTCCTGCTTGGAGAAAAAACCACCAAGGGGATTCTTGCTAAGAAGTTGCCTGTTGAGCTTGTGCTCCTGCTGCCTCTTCTGCCAATTAGTGCTAGTCTAGGTTTGCTTATATACAAACTTACTCAATTTGCCCTACCTACTTTCCAACAAAAGTCACTTAAAAATAATAAGTGAAAAATGTCAAAAAAAAAAAGGGAAAATAGGCTAAATGCACTGGACAATTCCCCTAAAGGATTCTGATGGATTCTAATAGGAATGCTTATGATCATGTTGTGTGCAACCAGAGGATATGCATCTACACTAAGTGTTTGGGCATGCACGGTCTGCGAACAGACTCACAAAAGTGCCAGATCACTTCTAATCTAGACTGACTAGACTGACGGAACCCTTGTTATGCTGTAGCTTGTCCACGGACACATAGGGTTGGATGTGTCACGTGATATCCCCTCCTTTTCAAAGTGAGGTACTGGTACCGAACTGTATGGCGTCGAGGAAGATCGCCAATAGAATGGAATCCTGGAAGGGACTCTTGCCAACCCACTCTTATGTGTGAGTCGTGCGGTACTTGAACTTCATAAAGGTCTGCAACGCTTGCTTCTCTAGGCCGCGCCGAAAGCAACATAAAGTCTTTTGTGGCTCCTTCGATGCTTCAACTTCTTCTAGAGGCCTGCTTCTTTCTTCTTCAAGAATCTCCATGGCTGAAAATTCTTGAACCCATTTCCAACACAAAACCATGAACATACCTATTCCATGTAAAGTGTTTGGAAAAAATCATGTCGTCCTAATAGACTGTGCATGCAATGTTGATGAACAAAGAGACGGAGTGCCCATCCATTCACCACATACATGCAAACAATGAGATCGAATCTTTCTCTTCTGATCTAGAGCAATCAATTGTGGCAATTCACCACGGAAATGCCCATGCTTGGTGCTTATACTTTCATGTGCTCTTTCTACAACTGTGTTGTGCCAAGGAAGAGACATGAAATGTGACTTCCTTGAATGCATCCTTTTCAGCTTTTCATGAACAATCCGCATACATTCGTGCTCATTCATGAGTGAAACGTGCTCAACATACAACATGACATGCCTAGGAAAAGGGATCACATAAAGACGCTGACTAAAATACAGGAATCACGCATGAAACACTCAAAAAATGCTTGCTGACGAATCATTCGAATACATAGTACTTCCTGTAAGGGTTCTTTGGACCTAGGCTCGAGAGCCAAGATCGGTTCTTCCTGAGGGGGTTCGTTGGACCTAGGCTCGAGAGCCAAGATCGATCCTTCGTGATTGATCGAATCTACAACGAGGTTAGCTTCGCTAGAAAAGCATCAACTAACACCTCATCCTTCTGAACAATCACATCATCTTCATGCAATCATCAAACTTGTGAAAAATCACATCTTGATCATGCAAATCATCATGCTTACCATAATCATGCAAATCCTGTGTGTCATGCTTTGGAGAAGAAGAGACTGAGAGAGTCTCCTTCTCTTGAATCCGTTAAATCTTCGCCTGCACATTAGCAATGAGAAATGGAGAAAAAACAACTTGCTCTTCACGAATGACAATGGGAGAGGCACTTTTGGCATTGAGAGTGAACGTATTTTCCGCCCAATCAATGAGAGGGTTATACTCACGAAACCATCGAATGCCCAAAATCATATCGCATCCAGTGCTGTGCTGTGCTGACAGTATTCTACTATATGACTTACGAATATTGAAAATGGGAATTCCTGAACTTGAATATGATTGATGTGTACTCTCTCTTGTGATTTTGTTTGAGTGCAGGATTGAAAGACAAAATGACTGCAACATTTCGATCTTGAGAATCTATAGACATGATCGCAATAAGAATTAGCTAATCCGGCATCTGTCCAGGATGGATCTAGATGCGATTGCTAAATAGGTTGCCATGAATCGTGGTCTTAGATTTGGAATCAATTTCTATGTGATTGATATGATGTAAATGTGCATTGACTGAGTCATCTTTGTGCAAGTGCTAGATTTATGTTTGTCTAGTGCGTCGGTACTTACAATCGGTGTTTATTGAACTGGTTTATGGCCTCTTTCTGTTTTGCAAACGTAATCGAGGGCGATTACCATTCTTTCAAGAGGGGGGTATGTCACAAATTGATGATGTGGCATGCTTGATAAGTGTCCCAACTTATGGGCACCTACCGACAAGGCTCTGGGGACACTAGAAGGATTTTAAAAGAGTTTGCGGCTGGCTGTACCGATGTCCACATATCACGGTGCTCTAATCCTTGAAACCCAAAGGGATATCAGTGACTCTATTCGATCCAGGTAATCTGTGACAAAGAATCGGAGTGATTCCCCTCTTGTGCAATCTGGCCGTACGGATTTCCGCAAAACGCGTTGTTGTGCTGACATGGAAGGGCTCGTTCTTAACAAGAGTTAACCATCCTCTTAAGATTACTTGAGCAAATTTTTCATCAGGTGTCAACATAGGCTTATCTTGAGATTTAGCCTTTCCTTTTTTGTCATTGTGAGAGGTCTGTGCTCTAGGTGTAGAGGAAGATTGAGAAGAAGAGTTTCCGTTATGCTTACCATTGATCTTACCGTTCTTACCATTCGATGGTTTTTGGGGGTTCTACGAGGTACTTTGATACGAAATGTTCTCCTTAGGCTTGCCTTTGTTGTGCTTCATTTCTTGAGCGAGAGCTATCGCCACAGCGGCATTATAGTCTGTAAGGTTGAAGACTTGCACATCGAACTTGCACATCGAACTTGATGTACTCATCCAACCCAAAAAGGAAAGCCTCCTTTTGTTTTGCATCTGATTTGCGCAATTGAATGCCAATTTGCAAAATTTGATTAGAAAAAGACATACCAAGAGTGCCATTTTGCTCAAGACCACGACAATCTTCTTTTAACCGATCTAGGTACTGCAGTGGAATGAAACGAGCCTTGAGCTTGTCTTGGAAGTCGCCCCAACTATCACAAGGACGTGGCAGCTGTTAACTATGTCACGAGGATGTGGCAACTGCTAACTTTAGTTGTTGGTTTCTTTCCAATGGTAAGTAGCAAACGGTCGAACATTGTATGGCCAATGTGAATGGTAGTTTCAACCGCAGATGGGTAGTGGTTGGCACTGGAATTCTATAGTAAGAGGATGTCTAGGCTCAGAGCAAGATCATATAGGTCCCCTTGTCGCACTTAGCAAGTTGGTGGATACTAGGAAGTGAACTCAATAAAGGCATAAAGTCAAGGTGGGACTACCAACAGAAAGTATTCAACAGTTGGGCCACATTGCACTTTTGGATGCGGTCCCAATGAGGACAGATGGTCAGATGACCACTGGGAGCCCAACAGAATCATTTCCTAGAATTTAGGGAACTGCTATTTTGGGCCGCGAAATGTGTTTGCGCCATTACCTCCAGTATGACTAGGGAACACTTTACAACTCTGCCTTGAAGGCAACTGAGCGACCAAGTCGGGAGATTTTTAGGCGACAACCCCGAAACAGGCAAATGCTTGTAAATGCGCCAAGTGGCAGATTTTCATGAACCTGCCTCATGCAGAAAAATGGGCGTTGACTGGGAGAGGCCTCCTTTTGCATTTTGTTCACAGGTTAAGAGCTATGGAGTGCTTTCTTTCCCTCTCATGTACAGTGTGGTGCCAGGAGTGATGCCCTACACGCTACACACTGCTCTCTCTCCCCCCTATGTGCAGTTATGTGATGCCCCACAAGAGGGCTCTTCATTTGACTGATGTACAGCTGTGTGGTTTCATGCTTTTGTGCTGAGGCAAGAGCCTCCTTGAGCAGGAAAACAGGGGTAGCTAGCTGCTACTCCAAAGCAGGCACCGGTGAGGGTCATAACCTCACCGTACAGGTGCAAATTCAGCGCTGTGTATGTGAAGAAAATTGACTGTTTTTCAGCCATACAAACACCAGAACCCTTGAGAATCGTGCCCCACTGGCAGAGGACAGCTAGGGGACTGTTTGGGGCTGAAAATAGAGCAAAAACCAGTAAATACAGCGTGCTGTATTTACTGTTTTTGGGCAGGAATCAGAGGGTATATGTCAGAGGAAGTGAGTTCTAGCAAAGGAATTGGTTTCGCGCCAGTTTTGGGGCTGTTATGCTGCCGAAATTTGGCCAAATCAGGTAGTATCTAGCGGGATACATGTAAAGGCTTCCCAGGACTCTACTTTGTAATTTACCCTCTCAAAGAATAAAGAAATACCGAAAGGGGCGCCAATTTTGGGGCCTACAGGTTGTCGGCGTCTGCTCGGAGCATTCTAGCTTCTGACCCGTGTGTGTGTTCGTGTTAATTCCCGTCGCAGGTTCTTTTTACAAAGTGCTCTTTGTGTGTTGTCTAAAGTAAAAAATCTCGGGTGAAAGCCAACGTCGAACGCCCTACGGGCCGGTTTCACCAACTGAGAGAGAGGGGTATGTCGTCCTCGGCATGCTCAAGATGCTCAGCCAACTGTGACTCCTGACAAGCTTGATACCAATTGATGGCATCACCTGCTGGATACATGACAGTAGTCAAAACTTTATTGTTGCTTGTTTCTTGTTAGTCACAAAGTAAGCATTGAATTGATGCAACCAAGAATGAATCACAAAAGCATCCATCTTACCATCATACTTATTGAACGTCAACTTCTCTGATTGGATTTTTGGAGTCGTCGTCTCTACCTGTGCTACATGATGACTCGCCGGCCTCCTTGAATGGCTCGCTCTTCGTGGAGAGTATCTCTAGGATCAAGTCCTGCATGCGTTGGTCCCTCTACGCCTCTCACTCTAATTTCATAGCCGCTCGCTTTTCTTCTACCGTGATGTGTTGAGCCTCATGTGCTTGCTCACGCTTGAGCTTCATAGCTTCCCTTCTTTCTTCAGTCGCTATGCGTTGAGCTTCGCGTGCTTGCACACGCTCACACTCCATAGCTGCCCTTCGTTCTTCACGATCTCTATCCATGGCGGCACGTTGAGCCTCTTGTTGTAATATCATCTCCATCATCGATTTGACCAAAGTCTCCATAGGGCTTGGTACAATCGGTGGTGTAGATGGGGATAAGGGAGAATCGGGGAACAATCCTCCAGGTGTAAAGACTTCTGTTTCTCCAATTCCACTCTCATCACCTTAAAGCAAAGTATCCATTCCGCTTCTGGTGATGACCATGCAATGAGGTCTTGGGTACTTGGGGTTCTTTGGTTCTCGAGTACTTGAGGTTCTTGGGTTCTTGAGGTTCTTGGGAACTTAGGTTCTTGAGGTTCATGGGTTCTTGGCTTGCAATCTACGTTTAAGAAGGCTTTTCTCTTACCCAAGCTCAACTCCTTCCTGCAAGTGCACCCCTTGGCGGCCTTGTGCTCACACCAAGGTTGCTTTTTCTCACCTCACGTCGATTGGCATGCCGGTAAGTGCAAGGTCCACTCTCAATGAGTGGAAAAGAGGAACGAGGAGGCTAGACAAGCCCTTCTTTCTTGGATTACTTGCCACTCTTCAAAAAACAGGTTAGGGATCGACACGCCCAAGTGGTCTTGGGTTACGTGCAATCACAAGAAGCAAAAAAAAATTGTGGTTCTTGTGATTCTTTCCTTGAGTGATGATACCGTTTATTGCCAAAGAGCTCTGATACCAATGTAATGTGCAGCAGAAGAGAATAATGGTGTATGCTCAGGATGAGTGATCAATGAGTGTTCAAGGTTCCTTTTACTTAAGAGGAAGAGAGAGCCTTCCTTAGTGAGAGAATGTGCAATGACCGAAACAAAAGAGAGTGGAAATTGTAAATGAATAGTGCTGAGAGTGCTAGAGAGAGAGAGAGAGAGAGAGAGAGAGAAGAGACGACACCAGATGGGGTCCCATGGTCTCCCTCTCTATTGCTAGAGAGGTATTTGCTTTAGATTGCACAAAGTCTAGTACAATGGTTCTAGATGCCGTGGTACTTAACGACGACGACGATGATGTCGACGACGACGACGATGACGATGCCGGCAACAAGGTCGAGGCTAAGGGCTGAAAACTGAAAACGCTAGGGATGCAGATGAGATCGGGCACATGCGGCTGATCTGTCGTCGATAACGACGACGATGGCTGAAAACTGAAAAACGCTGGCTGAACTGAGGGCTGAAATCTGAAAACGCTATCCTTGCCGTTATGGGAAGAGCAACCACGACGAGGGAAACGCTGATCTGCAAGGCTACTGCTGCGGGAAGCCAGGAAACAAAACGCTGCTGCTGGCTGAAAACATTGAAGCCAAAAACATTGGTCTCACTAGGTCTTGCGGGTACTGCTTGGTACTACTGGTGCTCTATGCTCCTCTATTCCTTCTGCCTTCTCCATGCACCCAATGGGTTCCCTTTATAGGTGCAAAGTCCTGGGTCGAGCAGCCATCAGCCAAGCTCCACGATTTGGAATGCCAAAAGTCGATTTAATAATAAATTGACTATAAGAGGTGGTTCATATGCAGTTGGGAAAGTTGGGTTCATGCAGGAAAAAAATGTTGGGTATTGATGCTAATGATCATGGGTTGTGCAATCAGAGGGTATGCAGCTACTCTTAAGTGCTTGGACATGCACGTCCTGCATACAGGCTCACAAGGTTGCCAAAACACTTCCAAGGTTGTCCTAAACCCAAGAAATAAGAGTTACACCTTGTCCACAGGCACATAGGGTTATATGTGCACGTGACAAAAGTTGCAAGACGTTATTTGGTGAAGTTTAAAAACTATCCATCTATGGATGCAAAGTGGATGGACGAAAGTGAACTGATCACATAACGTATTGCAACTTTACCTTGAAGCTTCTAGTTTACAATCATATTCTCCAACTCGGATCACTTCAGTAGAGCAAAGGTCAAAGGGCTTGGCACATGCTCAAAAGAGGGGTGATGATGGTGCTAGCACTTCACATGTACTTCATGATTCAGTGCAATAGAAGTGTACATTGTTTGACAAAAGTATGAAGGTCTCATTAAGTCATTTGTACACATGTTTGACAATCTTTCTTGCGGATACATGCGATGATAAAAGAGTGCTACCCACACTAAATCATATGTGGCATGGATACGATGCATGCAATCAAGGATGTTTGCAATTTCAAGAGGGGTGTATGTCATGAGACTGTGACAACCACTAAATATATATTTGTTGGTTTCTTTCCCTTGATTTTTATTTAATTCTCTTGTTGAAATAAAAAATGTCTGGACATTGCATGGCCAGTGTGAAATGACCGTTGGCCGAGACTTTCACCAGCACGAGTCAAGGCGAGGCAACCACGAGATGGTTGATCCGATAAGCATTGCAATCCGACTAGTAAAGAAGTGGCTAGACTCAGTTTAAGTCATTTAGGCCCCTTGACAGGACTTTATAGGTTGGTGCGTACTAGGAATCAAACCAGAAGGAGCAAATTGGATACATGGCAGTAGGAGAGCAACCTGCAGGTCAACTCACACTCCTGAATCTCTCATCCCAGCTGTGGGCGCCCAAAAACTGAGAGGGAGGCTGCTTTTATTCATTGTGACTACAATGTGTGTGAGAGTAGTGGATGCAGGTGATCACAGCTTCAATGGAAAGCTTGCCTTCTCCCTTGTCTCATGTAGCCCGATGATTTGCTCTCATGCATCTCTCTCTCCCCTTTGCACATATGGTAATACCCCTCTAGTTGGGTTTCTCACATGACCATGTACAATTACGGGGGTTTTATGCGCGTTTGCCAAGGCAAGAGACTTTTGTACATGAACCAGATTAGCTAATTGCTAATCCCTCACAAATACCCACACATTCATCGTGAAGAATTGCAAAAATGAAGAGTTTTCTCGCGTTAAAACTCGTTCAATTCAAAAGGAACTGTCCCATTGCGTGCGGGAGCTTCCGAGACACGTGTAGACATGTTTGCTCTGCTCAAAATGATGCGAAACAGAAAACTTCAACATGCTGTGCTTTTTTGCAGGTTTAGGGTTTGGCACCTAAACTCCAAGGTAACGCCAAGGGAGCCTCGAGAAATCCTTGTGTGCTTATATAGAACAATTTAGAGAGATTTCCCATGAGGAATCTTGTATAATTCAAAGGGAAAGTGAACCTATAAGCTCGAGAGCTACCCACAAGAGTGATCGGCACGGAAATCGGAGCGCAAAGCAAGGAATTACAGCTTGCTGTAATGTTTTTGTAGGTTCAGGGTTTTGGCCACTTTTGATGCCTACAAGTCCTAGGAGCTTCAAGGAAGCTAGGCGATCACCGAACAAGTGTTTTGATGCAAATTAGAGGCCAAAAACAGAGAATTCAGCATGCTGTAAATTCTTGCCAGGTTTTGTAATGTGCTCTAAAGTGCGTGGGAAATCACCGGTTACTTGGGAGTTTATCCGTGGAGACTTCTACTGTGGTTATGCTGTCGAAATTGAGCGAAAGTAGGGGAATTTCAGCCCGATAAAAGTCGGATAGCTTGTAGAAGTTTACAGGTTTTTCTCAAGTGCAATAAAAATAAAGAAATACCGAAAGGGGCGCCAACCTTTGGGGACAACGCGGTGTCACTGCCTGCTTGGGAGCACTCTGGCTGCCAAGCCATGATTTGTTTGAAGTGTTGAATTCTAGTCTCAAGTTTATTGGTGAAGTTCCTTTGTATCATAATATTCAACAGTGTAAAGATCGGGTGAAAGCTAAAGTCTACCGCCCTTTAGTGAGTCTACGAGCCGGTTTCAATAAGAGATGAAAACGTCATCCAATATGATCGCTTATGGTGATAGCACTAGAAGCACATACATCAGAGCCGCGACGCCTGCAATCCACTGGTCTAAAAAGCCCATCCTCTGCAAAGTCCCCATGTGACGATATTGTCGAATATGCATAGGTCATGAACACAACCAATCTGAGAAGCATGAATGAGATCAGGCAAGAAATGGCACAATCGTCCGCCCACATATCATCCGGCCAATATCTTTTACACCAAAAACATGAGAGTAATCAACCTACACTACAAGAAGAAATTCTGCCCTTCTATATAGGAGATATCAACCCAGAAAACACACTGTGAGGCATCATTCTTGTATCAAAAATATGCTACATACCCATAGTCACCACCACCGACAGGAACGGCAAAAACTAGTGTTTCCTAGTTTCAATGGAGACCGAAATGGTCAAGAAACGATGCTTTTGAAATGAAAAGATCAATATAATGTACAACTGATTTGGACCCGTGACTACCACATGATGCGTACACATAGGGACACAAATTTCTTAGAAGCCACACAAATGCCTTCATAAGCCACACAAAGTTAACGCAGAGCACTATGGGTAAATGCTTTTAAGCTTAGACAAAGGAGAGCATATGAAACCGGCCCGTAGGGCGGTAAACTTTAGCTTTCACCCTATTCATTACTTGATAAACTTGGCTTTACGACATAGAGGAAAACTTCACGAATAAACCCATGACTGGAATTAACACTTCAAACAAAGTACGGCCTAGGAGCTAGAGTGCTTCCAAGTTGACAGCGACACCCTGTAGGCCCCAAAGACTGGCCGCCCCTTTCAATATTTCTTTATTATGAAAATTGGGGGAGAACCTATCAGTTCCTACAAGTTGTCCCGCTTTTACCGGGCTGAAAATGGCCTAGTCTAGCCCGATTTTGGCAACATAACCGCAGTAGGAGGCTTCACAGATAAAATCCTCATGCAAAAGGTGACTTGCCCAGCGCATACGAGCACTTTCTTAAACCTGGCGAGAATCTGAAGCACGACGTCTATGTTTTACGCCCTGAAAATGCACCAGATCACCCGCACAACAATCCCATCGCTTTCCCGAAGCTCTTGGGGGTATTAAGGATCAATTAGGGTATTAAGCATGCTGTATTCCGTTTTGCGTGTCGGTCGCATCCGTAGCAAGCCCTCGTACTCCCGCACCTGTAGGGCTACTTGCCTTTGAATTGGACGAGATTTCTCACGTCAAATCTCCCCGAATTCACATGTCCGTGCGGGGGATTAGCAATTAGCAAATCCAATACCTGGACCACAAGCTCTTGCCTCGGCATATGCGCATGAACCCACACACTGTACATACAAATGGAAAGCCCTTGAGCTAGGCATTATGATTCTGTATTCAAAGGGGGAGAGAGGTGCAAGAGAGCGGAATCATCACGCTACATAAGACAAGGGAGAAGGCAAGCTTTCCATTAAAGCTATGATCACCTGCACCCACTACTCACACACACACTGTAGTCACTTATGATCAAAATCAGCCTTTTGCCTCACTTTTGGGCTCCCCCCCTCTTAGATGAGGCTTCTGGAAAGTGTGTGTTGGCCTGCATGCCACTTCCCTACTGCCAAGTGTCCATTTGACTCCCTTTCGTTTAATTTCCTAGTACCCACCAACTTAAAAGTTCTACCGAGGGGCCTAAATGACTTTGAACTGAGCCTAGCCAACCTTTTACAGCTCGGATTTTAGAGCCGACTAGCCCGACCATCTCGTGGCGACCTGCCCTTCCTAACTGCGAGTGAAACTCTCGGCCAACGGTCGTTTCACACTGGCCATGAAATGTCCGGGCATTTGTGATTTTAACAAGAGGGTCCCAGAAGTTAAATGAAAATCAAGGGAAAGAAACCAGCAAATATATATAGTGGTTGTCACGGTCTCGTGACATACCCCCCTCTTAAAATCGCAAACGTCTTCGATTGCATGCCATATATACATGCCATACATAATTTAGTGTGGTTAGCACCCTTTTATCATCGCATGTATCCGCAAGAGAGAATGTCAAACATGTGTACAAATGACTTAATGAGACCTTCGTACTTTTGTCAAGCAATGTACACTTCTATTGCATTGAATCCTTACGTACATGTGAAGTGCTAGCTCTATCATCACCCCTCTTTTGAGCACGTGCCAAGCCCTTTGACCTTTGCTCTACTGAAGTGACCGGAGTTGGGGAATACGTGGGTCACAAACCAAAAGCCTCAAGGTAACACTGCAATGAATTTGGTGATGGTACATTCCATAGATGATTTAGTGTGGTAAGCACCCTTTTATCATCGCACCATCCGCAAGAAAAAACTGTCAAACATGTGTACAAATGACTTAATGAGACCATTATTGTCAAGCAATGTACACTTCTATTGCATTGAAACCCTTGTTGGATTACCATACAAGGGGTTTGGCATCATGCCATGCATATCCCCAAAGACTGTTCTTGGCATGTACTATTGGTTTCCAGGCGCATAACCAGCCATGCTTTGAAACACTAATCCACCCCCAAAATACACAGGATCCATAGTGGGTGGTGGAAAAACCTGACAAATAGCGTGGAAATTAATTCCATGTCTATTTAAACCAACATTAGGCATGTCTATTTAAACCAACATTAGGACTCCGAGAGGTGGCTGGCTGAACTGGCAAAGCCTGTGGAATAGGCGTCCTAACCACCAATTCGTGGACAGAAGGAAGTTGTCTTGGAGCCCCGACTGGCTCCGCAACATGCGAGTGCTCCCTATCCTGCTGGATGCATAGGATCTGGGCTTGAGCCTCAAAGGGCTCTCTTGCATGAGAAAGTTGCCTTGTTTGTTGTGGCACTTGCGGCGCTTGCAGAAATTCCATAAACCTAGGATTTTGCACCAACCAAGAAAACACATTCACAACAGCAACCAACTCTGTCCTGAACGCATTCTCGTCTAGTTGCCCAATCATAAACCCTCGAACTTGTGGAGCATTCACAGCAACAAAAGGCACAAACAATGGTGGCCGTGAACTCTCGCCAACCTCGAACACTAGAGGTACAACGCGTCTGTACTACGAAGAGGAAACCTCTTCCTTGACGTCATTATGTCCTATCAGCCAGAGTGTAATTCCAAGTTCTTGTGCTCTCTGCCTTCGCTGCAAACCAACCAAGGCTCACTCTTTAAGAAAAAAGTGATTATGTCCCAGCGACGCAACCATGAAACTGGCATGTAGGGCGCTAGACTTTAGCTTTCACCCGATTCTTTACTCGATAAACTTGACTTGACTTTACGACACAGGAAAACTTCACGAATAAACATGTGATTGGAATTAACACTTCAAACAAAGCACAGCCTGAAACCGGCCTGTTCAATCCAAAAAGGGCGGTAGACTTTACTTCAAACCTTGATTTAGCTTTCACCCATTATTAGTCATCTATTTTACCTATACTTTCAAGACACAACAAAGGGGAGAGGGATACAGGCTGCTAGATTACACCTGTATGAGTAGACGGACACCAGATTGGCCCCTAACTTAGGCGCCCCTTTCGGTATTTCTTTATTGTTAAAAAGAGGGAATAAACGCTGTGGTTCCCTACAAGCTGCCCCGCACAAACTCGGTTGAATTTCCACTGTTCCAGCCCGATTTCGGCAGCATAACTGTACTAGAACCCTTCACAGCCAGTATTCCCACGCATTGGCCGACTTCCCCGACGCATACGGGCACTTTGCAAAACCTGTCGAGAATCTGCAGCACGCTGAATTCTCTGTTTTCAGCCCTGAAAATGCGCCAGATCACCTGTACAGCGGTCCCCTTGCGTCCCCGAACCTCCTGGGGGTATTAGGGTCCGTTTAGGGCCAAAACCCTAAACCTGCAAAAATACACAGCAGGCTGTAATTCACTGTTTCGGGCTCCGTTTCGCGTGCCGGTCGCATCCGTAGCAAGTCCTCGAGCTCCCGCACCTGTAGGGCTACTTGCCCTTTGAATCGGACGAGATTTCTGGCGTGAAACCTCTCCGGATTCACCTGTACCTGCGGGGGGGGATTAGCCGCTAGCTAATCCAGTACCTGTGCAAGAGGCTCTTGCCTCGGCAATCGCGCATGAACCCACACAACTGTACATTGGTCAAATGAAAAGCCCACTAGTGGGGCATAACATACTGCCAAAGGGGAGAGAGAGGGTAGTGCGTAGCGTGCAGGGCATCACTCCTGGCACCACACTGTACATAGGAGGGAAAGCAAGCACTCCATAGCTCTTAACCTGTGACAAAAGCTGCAAATGAGCCTCTCCCAGCTTAAAATTCAGCGCCACTTCTTGTTGCATGAGGCAAGTGCACCAGAAGGTGCCACTTGGCACATTTATAAGCATTTTCCCGTTTCAGGGTTGCCGCCTAAAAATATCCCAACCGGTTGCCCAGTTGACTTCACGGCAGAGTAAGAAAATGTTCCCTTTGTCATTCCGGAGGTAATGACGCCAACACATTTTCACGTCCCAAAATAGCAGTTCCCTAAATTTTAGGAGATGCTGCCATTGTATCTTTCTAGGTCATCCGACCCTCTTTGTACACTGTGGCCACATCCAGAACTGAAATGTAGCCTCTGTAGCAAAGGATTCCACTTTGGCTAGTCAATGACCCCACTTGGCTAACCATAGTCCTTGTCCAACCTTAGTGCTCTCTTGCCCTCAGGCCTAAACTCCCTCTGGACAGTTCCACACTAGCTATGCAATGCAGGGCAGTTAGATTTCCCGAGGGGTGTTTCCAAAAAGTGAAAGTAAATAGATAATAAGAAAGAAATCAACAAAAAGGATAGATAGTAGTCACACGCTGGTGACATAGCCTGGGAGCTAGAGTGCTTCCAAGCAGACAGCGACACCCTGTAGGCCCCAAAGATTGGCGCTCCTTTCGGTATTTCTTTATTCTTATAGAACGTGGGAGAAAACCTGCAAGTTCCTACAAGCTGTCCCGCTTTTACCGGGCTGAAAATGGCCTAGTCTAGCCTGATTTCCGTAACATAACCGTATTAGGAGGCTTCAGTGAAATAAAATCCCCATGCAAAAGGTGACTTGCTCGGCGCATACGAGCACTTTCCCAAACCTGGCAAAAATCTGCAGCATGCTGAATTCTCTGTTTTTCGCTCCGAAAATGCACAAGATCACCCGCATAGCGATCCCATCGCTTCCCCGAAGATCTTGAAGGTATTAGGGAACAATTAGGGTCAAACCCCTAAACCTGCAAAAATACACAACATGTTGTATTTTATTGTTTTGGCCTCCGTTTTGCGTGTCAGTCGCATCCGTAGCAAGCTTTCGTACTCCCGCACCTGTAGGGCTACTTGCCCTTTGAATCGGACGAGATTTCTTGCATGAAATCTCTCCGAATTCACATGTACCTACGGGGTATTAGCAATTAGCTAATCCAGTACCTGGACCAAAGGCTCTAGCCTCAGAAAACGCGCATGAAACCCACAAAACTCTACATGCAGATGGAAAGCCCTTGAGTTGGTGTCACGTGCACATCTAACCCTATGTGTACGTGGACAAGCTACTTATGACATGGGTTCACTTCAATTCAGTTAGCCTAGCTTAGGAAGTGATCTGGCACTTTTGTAAGTCTGTTCGCAAACCGGGTATAGCCGGCCTGACAACGTATAGGGCAGTACTATTTCATTTATCTGTTAACTTTACACGGAGCAATGAGAAGGAAAGAGAACACAGCAGTGACTAGAATGTCACTGCGCATACGAGACCGACACCATGTAGGCCCCAAAGACTGGAGCCCCTTTCGGTATTTCTTTATTAATTTAAGGTAGACGATCCGACCACTTAGCACAAGCTTTCACAAAGCTGTCCAAACCTGGCGAGGGCTGAAAACGCAGGTTTTCAGTCTGATTTCGGCAACATAACAGCGCAAAAACCCCTATAGATCAAAAGAACCTGTCTAGGGCGGATTCCCTCGCTATCTGGAGCTGTCACAGAAATTCAGCGGGCTGTAATTCTCTTTTTTTTCACTGCCGGGTGCCCAAAAGCCTATACACGCATCCCAAGGCTCTCGCGAGGATCCCATGGTGTTCCCTTGCAGTTTAGGTGCGAAACCCTAAACCTGCAGAAAAACACAACAGGCTGTAATTCCCTATTTCGGATCGTTTCTAGCGGAGCAAACACGCCTACGCATGTCCCAAGGGCTCCTGCTCACAATGGGATAGTTCCCCTGTGAATTGGACGATTTTTCACGTGAGAAAACTCTCCAAACTCGCAATCTTTTGCGATGAAACTATGCGTACCTGTGGGAGAATAGCAATTAGCTAATCCGGTTCCTGTTGAGAAGGCTCTTGCCTTGGCAAACGCGCATAAACCCAAGAACTGTGCATGTTCATATGAGTAGCCCAACTAATGGGGCATTACCATACGTGCCAAAAGGGGGAGAGAGATGCATGAGAGCAAATCATCGCGCTACATGAGACAGAGGAGAAGGCAAGCTTTCCATTAAAGCTATAGACCTGCACCCACTACTCACACACACATTGTAGGTCACTTATGAGTAAAAAATCAACCCCCTCTCTCTCTTGGGCGCCTCCTCTTGCTGAGGTCCTGCAGGCAGCTCTCCTCCTGCCAAGTGTCCGGTTTGCCCCTTTGTTAATTCTCTAGTTCCCACTAACTTATAAAGTTATAAGTGACTTTCTGTATGGCCCAGACTTCATTTGGCGCACACAAGCTTCCATACTCATCAAAATTCAGTGCTAACTGCCCAACCAGTCCCAGACTGACCGACCTAGACTCCCGATGTGAGAAACCTGTTCGGCCGCAACTGTTTCACACTAGCCATGCAATGTCCACTTGCACCTTTTCAAGGGTTCCAAGCAAAACAAGTAAAAATAAAAATAAATAAAAATATTTAGTACTTATTTATGGAAGGCAACAAGAAAAATACACCTCCTGGTGACACACCCCACCCTTGAAACACTGCCAGCGACCTCACTTGCGTGCCAATAATACATGCAGTATCTCTTGATATCACACATATTCTATGATGGGAATCCCAAGATATACATGCTTCCGGAAATGTAGCGTTGGACGATTAAACAAATCCCACCAACCTGGCTACGATACATATATCAAGCATAGAAGTCTTCTAGTGTATTCTCAAGCACAAACTTCTCTAGCTAAATTCTGTATGGAAAGAGTAGATACAATTGCTTAACTACTCTCTTGAGCATCATGAACCATGCTCTTGCCTTGCTCCAAAAAGGCTACATCAAGTCACTATGGGTTCCATCTGAAAGGCTTCAAGATACAATTGCAATAGCTGAGGTGAATCAACCAATTCAGACTCTTCCATCCATTTGGCATCCAACGATGGATAGTTCTTGAACTTCACCAAATAGCGTCTTGCAACCTTTCCTCTAACCTTTCTTTCCTTATGTGCCAATATCTGTTCAGGAACAAGGATCTCATCCAATTCTTCCACTTCGGGTTGTTCCTCATCAAGTATATTCTCTGGCACATTACCAACAAAGGGTCTTAGAAGGCTGACATGAAAAGCAGTATGTATTTTCCAGCCTTCTGGTAGCTTTAACCTATAAGCTACATCGCTGATCTTTTTTGAAATCTGAAAAGGACTATTATATCGCATACTGAGCTTAGGAAACAAGCGTTCCTTGCCTTTCCTTTTCCTTAACCTGGCCTTTTCAAAGCGCAAAAGCACCCAATCACCAAGTGAAAATACTAGTTCACGACGGTGACGATCAGCAGCTTTCTTTTGCTTGGCCTGAGTCTTCTCAAGAGCAATCTTTATCTTCCTGTATGTTTCATCCACATCTTGCACATACTTGTCTGCCTCAAAAATCTTGTCCTTAGTCTACAAAATGGGCGGGACTTTCTTCCCTCCTTCCACTATCTCAAATGGTGCCTTACCTGTTGACGTATACACAGTGTTATTGTAAGCATATTCAACCAATGGAAGATGGTGTTCCCAAGTTGCCTTGTGCTCCAACACATAACATTTGATACATGGATCCCTGTTACTGACAATTGACTAAGGAATCCTGTGGTATTAAAAGATATTGCTCATAAATACCTTGACCATGTGTTCTGGCTTTATCTTCTTGCTAACAGGAATGAAATGGGCCTGCTTACTGAACCTGCAAATGATAGTCCAAATCCCATCATTGCCTGTTTGCGTTCTTGGAAGATCAAAGATAAAGTCCATTGCTATGCTTTCCCATTGCCTATCAGGAATCGGCAATGGCTGCAACAATCCCGGTTGCTTTTGCCTGTCAAATTTGACTTTAAACTAAGCATGATCTTACAAATGTGTCAACATCTTGATGCCAAGCTGGCCAATAGAAGAATACCCCTTTCACTGTTGCATCAATTCCACGATGTCCAACATAAGGTGGAGCGTGACTTTTCATCAAAATCTTTGGCCATAACTGTCTAGTAACGCATAACTTTCCATGCATCATGAGAAAGTCATTCTTAAGCATATAGTGCTCATGATGTTGCCCATCAACAAGCTGGTCATAAATCCTTGCAAAATTTGAATCTTCAGCATATTGTCTTCATTTCGTCTAGTTTACAATGGTACGGAATTGACACTGCTGAAATTTAGGGCTTTCGTGACAACGCATCAGCCACCACGTTCATTTTCCCTTACACATGCACAATCTGAAAATGGAACATTGACAAGATGTTTGCCCATCGCATGTGCTTCTCAGACAACTTCGTCTGTGTGAGAAAATATCGCAAGGTTTGATGATCCGTTTGAACAACAAAATCAGCCCCTAGCAGATAGTGTTTCCAACTAGTGAGAGCATGAATTACTGCCAGCAATTCTTTCTCATAGACTTACAAGTTCCTTTCAGTCTTCAAAAGAATTCTGCTCTCATATGCGACTACTCGACCATTCTGCATTACAACTGCACCAAGACTATGGCCACACGCATCACACTGAACCACAAAAGGTTTCGAAAGATTTGGCAAAATGATTACCGGATCTGAAGTCAGCTTCTCTTTCAAGTGTTTGAACGCTAAAATTTCCTTGGCTGTCCACTTGAAAGTAACTCCTTTTCCTTGCAATGCATGAAGTGGAGAAGCAATCTCAGCAAAATTTCAGATGAACCTCCTGTAGTAGGAACATAAGCCTAGAAAGCTTCGAATGTCATGTACGGACTTCAAGTCTGGCCATGACCTAATTGCTATCACTTTAGCGGGATCCATGCGTACCCCATCCTTTGAAACAATGTGCCCAAGGAAGCGAATCTCTTGCAAAAAGAATTCACTCTTCTTCCCATTAATGAGTAGCCTGTTCTTACGTAACTCATTGAAAACTGCGGTCAAGTGATGCCTATGCTCCTCTTCGAACTTTGGGTAGACAATCATGCCATCAAAGAAAGTACCCACGAAGTTTCTATGTGGTCTAAAAATTTTGTCCATCATTCTATTAAACGTGGCAGGAGCATTTGTGAGACCAAATGGCATGACAAGAAACTCATAGAGACCAAATGTTGTCCTAAACGCAGTCTTATGGACATCTTCTGGCCTAATGTGTATCTGATGGTACCCACTCTTGAGGTCTATCCTTGTAAACAATGACGCTCCCTCAAGCCGATCAAGAATGTCATCTAAGAAAGTGGCAACCTTGCGTTTGAAGATTCCGTGAAGTTGCCTCCATAAGCTGCATCGAACTACTGTATGAAGGTCAAAGCCTTCAATTGGTCCTCAATTCCTCTGAAAGTTTCAAACTTCACTCCCTACCCACCTTCCTTGTAATCCTTAGGCTGACTCAAAGGAGCCACGTTGTCATAAACGTGCCTGTAACAGAGGTGCTCCATGGTTGTTCATTCCAGCACCCGCATCACCTGTTTTACCTATCATATCTGCAATTTGTACGTATGGCTGCGAAAAACCAGCCATACGAAATTGTGTTCCAGGCACTCGAAACTGGCCATAGGCACCCTGAAAACCTGGTTGGACACCCATGTTCGAGAACATAGGGTTACCCATGCCTGTTTGCATTGTCCCGAACACATTGCCTGGCATATAACCTGTGGAAGGTCCAGCCATAACTTGAAACATTGAACCACCTCCAAAATAACCAGGATTAGTAATAGGTAATGGAAGGGTCTGACGCATAGCCTGTTCATTACTCCCTTGACCATTCACAAGCGGTTCCTGTCCAGCTAAAGCAAGTTGCTTTGGATCATTGGACACCGCTAGTTGCTCAACCTCATGGGCTTTCCCTCGAGCATCATGAGTCCTCTGTGCATTCGTAATCTCCTTTTCTTGCAATGGCTCAGTCATGCCCTGTGTAGGAGGCTGAAAATCCTGTGTCGGAGCCTGTAAGAACTCCTGCATCCTTGGGTTGTTAGCCAACTACTGCTGAAACATATCCATGCAACAACGCAGTTGAGCTCTAAACAACCTGTCCTCTTCTTGAAGAGTTGAAGGAACTCTCTCTGTGCCATGTGAGGAAGATCCCTCTTCAATTACTTGGTCTCTCTTCTCTACCATAACGACAAGCTCTGTGTTGCTTTCACCCACAACAATCCACGCTGCACTTTTTGAAGAAAAAGTGACTATCCCGGCGATGGAACCATATAACCGGCCTGTACAACGTATAGGGCGATACTATTTCATTTACCTATTAACTTTACACAGAGCACTCAGAAGGAAAGAGAACACAGATGAGGCAAGCGACTAGAATGCCACTGCACACACGAGACCGACACCCTGTACGCCCCCAAGACTGGAGCCCCTTTCAGTATTTCTTTATTAATTTAAGGTAGACGATCCGACCACTAAGCACAAGCTTTCACAAAGCTGTCCAAACCTGGCAAGGACTGAAAACGCAGGTTTTCGACCTGATTTCGGTAGCATAACAGCGCAAAAACCCCTATAGGTCAAAAGAACCTCTCTAGGGCGAATTCCCTCGCTATCTAGAAGCTTTCTGGTGAGTTGTCACAGAAATTAGAGTAGAGAATGTTGGAGAACGAGATAGGGAGAAGGAGAGAATTGTCAATTGAGAGATAGGAAAAGGGGAAGGAGAACGGCTTTGGGGAGAGAAGCAAACAAATTAGTGAGAGTGAAATATTGTTGGCCAATCTCTATTACATAATGACTACCCTCTTCCAATCACCAAGCATGTTTTAGAACGAGTTGTAGGAAAAGAAGCTTATAGCTTTTTAGATGGCCTTTCAGGGTACAATCAACTTTTGGTTGATCCCAAGAGGACTATTATTCTCTGTTTTTTCACTTCGGGTGCCCAAAAGCCTATACACGCATCCCAAGGCTCTCACGACGCTCCCTTGGTATTCCCTTGTAGTTTAGGTGCGAAACCCTAAACCTGCAGAAAAACACAACAGGCTGTAATCCCCTGTTTCGGATCGCTTTTAGCGGAGCGAACACACCTACGCGTGTCCCAAGCTCCCGCTCACAATGGGATAGTTCCCCAGTGAATTGGACGAGTTTTCACGTGAGAAAACTCTCCAAACTCGCAATCTTTCGCGATGGAATTGTGCGTAACTGTGGGGGATTAGCAATTAGCTAATCCGGTTCATGTGCAGAAGGCTCTTGCCTTGGAAAACGCGCATAAACCCCCAGAACTATACATGTTCATCTGAGTAGCCCAACTAGTGGGGCATTACCATATGTGCCAAAGGGGAGAGAGGGATGCACGAGAGCAAATCATCGCGCTACATGAGACAGAGGAGAAGGCAAGCTTTCCATTATGTAGGTCACTTATGAGTAAAAAATCAACCACCTCTCTCCCTTGGGCGTTTCCTCTTCCTGAGGTGTCCTGCAGGCAGCTCTCCTCCCGCCAAGTGTCCAGTTTGCCGGGTTTGAGTTAATTCTCTAGTTCCCACTGACTTATTAGTTATAAGTGACTTTCCAAGTGGCCCAGACTTCATTTGGCCCACACATGCTTCCATACTCATCATAATTCAGTGCTAACTGGCCCAACCAGTCCCAGACTGACCGACTTAGATGCGAGAAACCTGTTCGGCCGCAGCCGTTTCACATTGGCCATGCAATGTCCACTTGCACCTTTTAGAGGGTTCCGAGCAAAACAAGTAAACCTGAAAATAAATTAAAATATCTAGTACTTATTTATGGAAGGCAACATGAAAAATACACCTTCTGGTGACACCGTGCATGTACAGGCACTTAGAGTATCTTCTGGTTGCACACATCATGACCATTAGATTTCAATCAGAACCTATCAAGAGCATTTTTACAATGCATAGACCCATTTTCCCTATTTTAGCCATTTTTCACTTATTATTTTTAAGTGACTTTTGTTGGGAACTAGGTAGGGCAATTTTGACAGCCAAGTACATAAGAAAACCTAGCACTAGCACTTTCTGGCAGAAGAGGCAACAAGAACACAGAGTTCGACAGTGCACCTTCTTAGCAAGACCCCCCCGGCAGGAGACATAGCGTTTTCAGCCATCCAGAAGACCTAGCGTTTTCAACATTTGCAGATCGGCCAGTGTTTTGCCGTTGCGGATCAAGCCCGCCGGCAACAGTACTCAGCAGATACCTAGCAATTTTGCAATAGGACAGCATTCAGCCCTAGCGTTTTTCCATCAGCATGACAGTCTAGCGTTTTGTAGATTCATGGCGAAGACAGGACCACAGAAGCATCAGCATTTTCAGTTTTCAACAGTCAGATTCCGTAGTAGAAGTCCCCAACCTCGCAGATCTCACCTTCCCGCAACAGATCCTCGCCACACGGTCAGATCCACCGAAGTTTGCAGATTCAGCCCGGAAAACGCAGATTTCAGCATCTGCGTTTTCAGCGTGTCGTCGTCACCTCGTCATCATCGCCGTCGTCACCAACAGAGAGTAAGAATTCAGCAAATAAAGATTTGCAGATTTCAGCCATTAGCGTTTTCAGATTTCAGCCCGTCTCGTCGTCGTCCTCATCGTCATTGACGTTGTCAGCAAGTCCAAAGCATTGTAGAGATTTGTGCAATCAATAGTAGACTGCTCTCGCCATAGAGAGTGGGGCCTTCGGAGGAAGGTTTGACAACATTCTGGTGTCGTATTATTCTCAGTCTCATGCACCTTCATTCACAGTGTTTACCACTTTGTTTGTGATCATTTGCACTCTTCCATTAAAGGAACGAAAGGCTCTCCCTTTCATAAGTAAAAGGAACCTTGAGCACAGTTTGGAGCACTCATCTTGAGCAAAATTCAACATTCACATCCGCTGCACCTTACATTGGTATCAGAGCTTTGGCAATGTTCTGTAACACTCAAGGAAAGAACCACATAATTTTTTTTGCTTGTTGCGATCGCACGTAACCCAAGACCTCTTGGGCGTGTCGATTCCTAATCGTGTTTTTGAAGAGTGACAGGAACCCAAGAAAGAAGGGCTTGTACAACCTCCCCTTGTTTCTCTTTTCACTCGTTGAGAGCGCATCGTGCACTTACGACCGGCCAATTGACGTGAGGTAGGAAAAAGCAACCTTGGTGTTAGCGCAAGGCCGCCAACGGGTGCGCCCACGGAAAAGAGTAGTACTCAGGTAAGAGAAGATCCTTCTCTAACACAGATTGCAAGCTAAAGAAAAACCTCGAGAACCTCAAGACTCAAGAACCCAAGACCCACAAGAACCCAAGTTCCTCGTGAACTTAAGAACCCAAGACTTCAGTGGATGGTCATCATTCGAAGCGGAATGGATACTTCGCATGGAGGTGGTGAGCATGGAAGTGGCAAAGAAGAGTTTTCCCCACCAGGAGGTTTTTCCGACCCTTCCCCTTCCCCATCTATGCCAAGGATTGCACTAACTCCTATGGAGGTTTTCAACAAGATGAGATGGACAAGAAGTTAGAACGCGAAGAAAGAAACGCAGAAAGAATGGCAGCCTTAGAGCGTAAGCACGAGCAAGCACGCTTGGTGGCCAAAGAAAGCCTAGCCAAATTCGATCGCAAGAGTGAAGAAAGACGATTAGCGTATGAAGAACAAAGAGCCCAACACATGCAAGAGTTGTTCCGACTCTTTTCTATTGTGCAGGCGTAGTTTGACAAGAACCCAGAGAAGGAGACTCTCTCAGCCTCTTCTTTTCCAAAGCATGACACACACGAATTGCTTGATAATGATAAGCATGATGATTTACATGATCAAGATGTGATTTCTCACAAGCATGATGATTTGCAGGAAAAAGATGTGATTGTTCACAAGAATAATGGTTTAGTGGATACTTTTTCTAGTGAAGCTAACCTCATTGCAGATTCGATCAATCACAACGAACCGGTCTTAGCTCTCGAGTCGAGGTCCAAAGAACCCCACAGGAAGATTCGATCAATCACGAAGAACGGATCTTGGCTCTCATGTCGAGGTCCAAAGAGTCCTCACAGGAAGTATTCTCTATTCGAATGATTAGTCAACACGCATTGTTCGAGTGTTTCATTCGTGATGCTTTCCTGTATTTTAGTCACCATCCTTATGTGATCCCTTTTCACAGGCATGACATATTGTATGATGAACACAACCCACTCATGAATGAGCACAGATGTATGCGGATTACTCATGAAAAGATGAAATGTTTGCATTCAAGGAATTCACATTCCATGTCTCTTCCTTGGCATGACATAGTATCCGAAAGAGCACAAAAAGGATTGACCATCAAGCATCAGCATTTCCATTGTGATTTGCCACAGTTGATAATTTAGATCAGAAAGACAAGATTCGATTCCATTGTTTGCATGTGTTTCATGAATGGTTTGGCACTCCATCTATATGTTCATCTACATTGGATGCACAGTCTTTAAAGAAGACTCGAATTTTTCCAATCACTTTACATGGAATGGGTATGTTCATGTTTTTGTATTGGAAGTGGTTTCAGGAATTTTCATCCTCGAAGAAGGTAAACGCATGACTATAGATGAAGTTGAAGCATTGAAGGAGCCACAGATGACTGTCGCTTTCGGCGCGGCCCAAAGAAGTAAGCATTGCAGATCTTTGTGAAGTTCAAGTATCACATGACCCACGCATCAGAGTGGGCCGACGAAGAGTCCTTTCCAAGGATCTAGACTCTGTTGGCGATCTCCCTCGACGCCATACAGTTCGGTACCAGTACCTCACTTTGAAAAGGAGGGGATGTCACGTGCACATCTAACCCTATGTGTACGTGGACAAGCTACTTCATGACGTGGGTTCAATTCAGTTCAGTTAGCCTAGCTTAGAAAGTGATCTGGCACTTTTGTGAATCTGTTCGCAGACCGTGCATGTCCAGGCACCTTTGGTTGCATGTAACACACTTGGACACTCCAAGTCGAGAATCTACCGCGACAGCACAAATAACAACTTGAAAACAGTTCACAGTTCACAATTGATTCGACACTGGCCCGGCGGAGTTCCATGCCTAGAGATATTGGCCCCAAAGATTGGTGCCCCTTTCGGTATTTCTTTTTGTATTAATCTGTGTTCAAAGGACAAGAGTGCGGGCAGGCGCTCACACTCAAACTCTGCGTCCAGATGCTCTGAGTTGTGAGACCCTGCCTGCTTATTTAAAGAGTACAAGGGATGCCAAAAGCAGAGCCCCAAAAGCTAAAAATCAAAAGCCTTCAAAAAATAAAGCATCAAGGCTCTCTTTCTCTCTCTTGCATAAAAATAAAGCAAAGGAATTCTCTCTTTCTCAGCTTGCGTAGAAAAAGCAAGTCCTACAACGCAGCCAATTCCGTACGCTTTTCTGCCACGTCAACAGGGCTATACAGATTTCCGTAAATGGTGCCACAAATTGCGGAGGCTGCCGCGTCAGCATTTTCTCTGCACGCAGGACTGTTTTTAGTGGTACAGTCACCATCTCAGCCCGCCATAGAGTGTGTGTGCAGTGGGCAGCCACGTCATCACTTTGTGACATACCCCCCTCTTGAAAGCATGGTAATCACCCTCGATTAAGCTTGCAAAACAGACAGAAGCCATAAACTGCCTTAGCAGACATTGACTGTTAGTACCTACGTACTAGGAACACACATCTAGCACATGTACCAATCGACAGTCACATCACACGACATCACAGGACATCACTAGACATCACATGACATTCAACATTCGTTCAGCTCTTAGACCATGATTTAGCGGCAATGCAGTTAGCAATCGCATCTAGATCCACTCAAACCTCATCGATGCCCGATTGACTAACCCCTATTGCAACCATGTCTATTCGAGATCATTCAGACCAAAATGCTGCAGTCATTTCGTCTATCATTCCTGCACTTAAAAACAAGTCAAGAACAAATCAGTTTCATATTCCGGAATTCCATTTCATAAAGTCATTCAGCAGAATACTTACAGCTCTCGGTATCCCTGAGGCTCAAAGAGACATCAGTGACTCCAATATTCAAAATCGAGGCATCTGTTGACAAAGGAGCAGAGTAACTCCCCTCTTGTGCAAACCCACTGCACTAGATCTCCGAGCAAGCTGAATTATGGGTTCCATTTGGAATAGACTATGCTAAACCAAAAATTTCAAGGTAAAGATTCACATTCCAAGGAATATCTGCTGGGTCTTCCTCCTCCATTTGCTTCGCATCCAATGCGAAGTAGGTCTTGAATTTAACCAAGAACCATCAGTTCGCTTTACCTTCTTACTTTCTTTCAGTGCCAATGTCTGTTCTAGAACGAGTATCTGCTCGTTTTCGTCCATTTCGGGCTGTTCATCATCAGGCACATCGCCTTCAAAAGGCTTCAAGAGACTCACATGAAAAACATTGTGAATCCTCCAAGTATTCTGGTAGCTTCAGTCCAAAGGAGATATCATTTATCTTTTCGGAAAACTTGGAAAGGTCCACACTATGTCATGCTAAGCTTACAAAGAAGCCGCTCCTTTCCCTCTTTTTTTTTTCCTCGGGCGTGCCTTCCCATAATGTAAGAGCACCCAATCATTCTCCTTCAATTTCAAATTGTGACGATGGTGATCTGCTGCCTTTTTCTGTCTTTCCTGAAATTTCCGCAAAGCCTTCAAGACCAAGTCCCTCGTGAACTGGTCGGCCTCAAAGAAAAATCTTATCTTTCATGCTAAGGAAGGGTGGAACCTTCGTAGCAAATTCAAGAATCTCAAATGGCACCTTCCCCATCAAAGAGTTAATCGTGTTTCTATAGGCATATTCCACCAAAGATAAAAACCTTTCCCAAGTAGTCTTCTGATCCAACAAAGAAGACTTCAACAAATCCAATACCACTGAATTAGCAATCTTTGATTGCCCGTCAGTGTGCGGGTGGAACGATGACGAGAACTGTAACCGCGTGCCTATGTTCTCCCAAATAGCCGTCCGAAACAAACTCGTGAACCTGGGGTCCCTGTCGGAGACAATCGTCTCAGGCATGCCATGTAATCTAAAGATCTGGGCAATAAACAGTCGTACCCACGCTGTGTTCTCGGGAGATGAAATCCATTGCAATCCTTTCCCAAGGGGGGGTGGGTATGGGTGAGAGGCTCTAATATTCCCTGTATTTTATGCCTGTCAAACTTGACCTTCTGGCATACCAAGCAACTGCGCACAATCTCGTCCACATCCTTCTCGAGTCTCGGCCAAAAGAAGTATCTCTCTACCCCTTTCAAGGTGGTAGCAATGCCGCGGTGACCTGTAAAAGGCAGATAGTGGCATTCGGTTAGAACCTTTTCCCTCAACGGCTATGTAACGCACAACATGGTTTTCTTCATCAAGTAGCCATCCCGAATGGAATAGTCCGCTACTATCTCCCCTTTCTGTATTCAACTAGATACATCTGCAAAATCTGTTCTGTGGCGCACTAACCGACCATATACTCTAAGTTCCTATGATGTATCGCGGAAATAGTTAGAACCAACGGCTTTTGGGACAAAGTATTTGCCACCAATTTCTTCTGTCCTTGCACATGGACAATCCGGAAGTAAATCGTGACAAGATGTTTGCCCACCGCATCTGCTTTTTCCCATAGCTGCTTCCGTGACAAGAAGTAGCGTAAACTCCCATCATCTATAAAAGCAGATCCGAGTAGGTAATGTCGTCACTGAATAAGAGCATGGATAGCCGCCAAAAGCTCTTTCTCACAAATTTGTGCTGTCAATTTTGGCCTTGAGAACAATCAACTCTCGTTAGGCAATAACATTAGCCTTCTTGCACTAAGACTGCATCCAGACTACGACCACAGGTAACACAATATACTTCAAACGACTTCTGCAAGTCTGGCAAAGTCAAAACTGGTCCCGTAGTCAATTTCACTTTTGTCTAAAAGGCAATCACCTCTGTGGGTCCCACGAGAAAGGGACTCCTTCCTGTTTCAAGATATGCAAAGGAGAAGCAACCTCTGCAAACTTTCGAATGAACCGTCTGTAGTACGAACACAATGCCAAAAAGCTTCTAACTTCCTGGACATTCTTCAAATCGGGCCAATCACGGATAGTCTCTATCTTGCCGGATCCATTTGCACTCCTGTTGCTGACACGTGTCCCAAAAAGTGTATCTCTGGTAGAAAAAATTCGCTTTTCTTTGCATTAATCACTAACTTGTGATCTCGTAATGCCTGAAAGACCTGAAACAGATGATCTCTATGTTCTGCCTCATTCTTGGAGAAAACAATGATATCGTCAAAGAAAGTGCCAACAAATAGCCTGTACTCCAAAAAATTTTGTCCATCATCCGCTTAAATGTAGCAAGAGCATTGGTTAGGCCAAAAGGCATCACCAAAAACTCAAATAACCCAAAAGTCATCCGAAAGGCTGTCTTGTAGACGTCTCCTGACGCGATTCGGATCTGATGATATCCACTCTTCAAATCAATCCTGCTAAAGAGGATCCATGTAATCTGTCGAGTATATCATCGATCCTACGAATCGAAATCTGTTCTTGATGGTGACTTTGTTGAGAGCTCTATAATCGATGCACATTCTCCAAGATCCGTCTTTCTTCAAAACCAACAACACTGGAGAGCAATACGGTGAAGTACTAGGCTAGACAAGACCCTTTTCCAGGAAGTCTTTCACTTGGTTCATAATCTCTGCGTTCTCGGCTTGGCTCACACGGTAAGGTGGCCGGTTCGGTGGTCTGCTTCCTGGTAGCATATCAATAGTATGATCCTCAGGACGAGCGGGTGGTAACTCGCCTGACAGACCCTCTAAAAAGCAATCGGCATGAGTGTGGAGAAAATCTTGGCGTTCTTTTGTTAAGGTCAAAACATATTCGACCTTCATCCGTTGTTCAGTTCCCTCCCAAAAAAAAAGTGAGTAAAGAAACTCAAGTTCATCAAGTATAATCTCTGAGCCCTTCATTTGTCAAAGTCGCATTTTCGGCCCGGTAGTCAACCACGACGTTGTTCTAGTGGTACCAAGGAATTTCGAGTAGAACGTCACAACCTTCCAAGGCAATTACGTAAAACTCCGCGTGCCCTACACACCCCTGTCATTGCAAACGAAGTTTGCCAATGCTCGGTGTAACGGCAACATCCCGTCCGAGTGCCTCTTGAACTACCTCCGCTTGTGGCCTTAGCCTGTCGGGCGTAATTCCAAATCGAGCCGCCAATTCAAGAAGTTGGCCTTGGCTCCTTCAAAAGAGCTTCCTGATCTTTCCCTATGCCCGGCAAAGTTTGTGCTTTCACTCATTTGATTCGTTTCACGCCCCGCGCAATGTGGTACCAGTTCTGCTTTTTATCTGCCTTTTCTGCCACGTCCCTGAGCTGATTTAGAACTTCCTGGCCTTTCTTCATCCTATTCATTCGGTGCCTTTTTAAGGAACTTCACAGAGATATATCCAGTTTCCCCGCATCCACAGCACTTCCCTTCCCTGATGAAGCGAGCTCTCTCCTGAGGAGTGAGTTTGGGTCGTGCATCTTTCTCTTTCTGTTCTGGGTTGCTCTTTCCTTTTCTACTTTCATTTTTCGAAGTCTGTTCGGCTCTTTGCGTCATGATCTCATCTGTGGGGTAGGCCAAATTGCCAGAGTGAATGGCAAAACCCTGTTTCGCATGACTCATCAACTCCTGAATGGAAGCTGACTTTTGTTCTAAGCAGTGATCTCGGATCTCTGTAGGTAGACCCAAGGTAAACCGCTCAATTTGTTCCTTGAACGAGATCTTCTTCAATGAAGAGGCGGGTAGAAAAGAGCTCCAGAATCTCTTCCAATAAGCGTCCACTGTATCCTCTTTGCGTTCATACGCTCGAGTCAACCAAGAAGAAATAAAGCCTCTTGAATTTCAGCCATTTAATTGGCGTAGTCCTGCTTAATAGAAGCGTGGACCACCAAGTTCGAGCATTCCCCTTAAAGTAAGAGGCAGCTCTTTGAGTGCTCTGAGTAATGTCCTCCCGCGAAAGCGATGTCAAACTGTTGTACAAAAGACAAAGCCTTCGAAGCATCTCTATAACCAGAAAACGTGTCAAATTTAATTGACTGTCCACCTTCCTTAAACTCTCGGTTTCTTGCTTTTGTCTTTAAAAAAGTCATATTGGTTGGCTTTATAAAAAAATTTCTTCTTTGCATAAAAGTTGTTGTCATCAAAGTCTGAACTATCTGTAGACGAGTCCTCTGTAGAACTCACTCATGGGGCAAGATTTAGACTTCTTTGCCTTTTTCTTGCCCTTTCCAAAGCTTTGCTTTTTGCTTCGCTTTTTTGCATGTTCGGTCTTCTTCGCTCGAATCAGATGAGCTAGAAGAACTGTCAGAAGAAGAAGAAGAAGAACTGGGTACTCCTTCAAATTGAACACGCTTCTTTTGTTTCTTTGCCTTTTCAAAAGTAAACTGACGACCCAAATAACCCGAGAAGTCAGCGATTTCTTCTGCTTTTTGTCGTGCTTTTCAGCTTTGTTCTGCGCGTTTTGTCGTGCTTTTCAGCTTTGTTCTGCGCGTCAAAAAGCTGAGCAATTCCTGCATCAACCACCTCTTCTAATTCCTTCTCTGTATACTTATTGGGAGTAGGAGATTCCTTGAGAGCAGGTTTTGGGGGTGGTTTAGTGGTTTTCTGCCACTGCGTGTACAACTCTTCGAAAGAAGTCTTGCTCATATATTTAGCCAATTTCGGGTCCTTGGCAAAATTAGGCATCATCTTTGTTGCATCGCCGATCAATTGTCGGCGCTCCATCTCTTGACGCTCCGCCTGAGTAGGTCGAGGCATACTCCTTACCGGAATCTTCGTTGTGATCCCTTCCCGCATCTCCGGATGCAGAAGCAGTCGACTGATCTTTGCCTGAAGCCATAGGTGCCGCAGAAAAAAAATTAGGGGTCGGATTTCTCATAGAAGAGAAATTGGTTGTGCTTTGATACCACTGTAACAGACATGGACACTACAAGTCGAGAATCTACCGCGACAGCACAAATAACCACTTCAAAACAGTTTACAGTTCACAATTGATTCGACACTGGCCCAACGGAGTTCCGTGCCTAGAGATATTGGCCCCAAAGACTGGCGCCCCTTTCGGTATTTCTTTTTGTATTAATCTGTGTTCAAAGTACAAGAGTGCGGGCAGGCACTCACACTCAAACTCTGCGTCCATATGCTCTGAGTTGTGAGACCCTACCTGCTTATTTAAAGAGTACAAGGGATGCCAAAGGCAGAGACCCAAAAGCTGAAAATCAAAAGCCTTCTAAGAATAAAGCATGAAGGCTCTCTTTCTCTCTCTTGCATAAAAATCAAGCAAAGGAATTCTCTTTCTCAACTCGCATAGAAAATGCAAGTCCAGCAATGCAGCCAGAAAAGCAGCCAATTCCGTACGCTTTTCTGCCACGTCAACAGGGCTGTATGGATTTCCGTGAATGGCGCCGCAAATTGCGGAGGCTGCCACGTCAGCATTTTCTTTGCACGCGGGACTGTTTTCAGTGGTACAGTCACCATCTCAGCCCGCCACAGAGGTGTGTGTGTGCATTGGGCAGCCATCTCATCAGTTTGTGACATTGCACACAGCATGACCATCAGATTTCAATGAGAACCCATCAGGAGCATTTTTACAATGCATAGACCTATTTTCCCTATTTTAGCCATTTTTCACTTATTATTTTTATTTTTTTTCCGAGAAAAAGATCCTTCTATTAGTTAATGAAAACTGCCCATAGGGCTACAACCACCTCTGCAAGAGAGGGCTACAACAAGCATGATGGGGAGACTCTCCCAATGAAAAAACAGCATATATACAATGAGGCTAAATCAAGAGATGGGAGGAGGGAAGAGCCACACAGGTGGACAGTAGTGCCATCTGAGCACCCCCTGGACTATGGTGTAGAAAGGCCCAGGGCGCCAGAGTCGAAGGAAAGCCTCGCGGCGCTCCCGCATGCGGTCGGAGCTGCCCTGTAGTCCCTCAAGCTGTCCTCTGAGAGTATGGATCAGCTCTAGCCAAAAGTCACGAACAGTCTCTGCTGGTGGCACAGGGCGAACCTCAAAGATGCGGAAACAACGGGCCCGCCAGATGAACCAAAGTGTCAGGCCACTGATGAGCTCCCAACACTCCTCTCTCACTGCACCACTCCTGTGGAGTAAGCTCTGTAGCAGGCTGGAGTGTAGGACGCCCCCCCTGCATCACTATCATCCTACTGGTGGAAGATAGCTCAAACTGAAGTGTCGGGCCCGTGAGGGTGGACCAAGCCGCTGCCCCCCAAGTGTACTGTCAAGCCGTGGAGAGAGCAGGCATCAGCCGAAGAACTCGTAGCCACACCTGCTGGGCCGAGGGACAGTCCCAAAGACAGTGACGCTGACTCTCCACCAAATGGTCACAAGCTGCACATGTGGCCGAGAGACCACTATGCACTAGCCAGCTCCCTACTACTGTGGCTCTATGTGCGACCAGCCACTGAAACAAGGTGACTCGCCTCGACTGTCTGGAGTCCCACAACCTCTCCCAAAAGTCTGCCAAGAACTCGACTGTGAGACCCTCCTCCTGCCAATGACGTGCTACGGCGGGGAGGGCCTCTCTCTGTGCTGCTAGTATATGACGTCCCAGTCGAACAGTGTACTGAAAGAAAGGGACTCCTAGGTGGTCTGCAGAAGAGAAGGGATCCCTCCATAGCCACTCACCAGGATCCCACTGTACTCGTGCCAGCGGACAACACTCCCAAGCCCATAGCCTCCAGTGTCCTGTCACAAGAACTGCTGGGTCAGGGTCTATGACGCAGGTCCTCCCACAGATGCCCACTACTCGGATCCTCTGAAAACAACACTCTGCTACCTGCGGGGCCTCTACTGCAACTCGCTGTAGTCATCCCCCACCCTGAAGCTCGAAGAACAGGGCTGAGACAAACTCTGAGCAGGCCCTGACTGAAATGAGAACCTCCAATCGTGTGAAGGCTCCCATCCACCGGGGTGCTGCTGGCTCGAGAGGCATGAGCCACTCAGCTGGAACTGACTCTGTGATGTCCTGACACATGCTCGGCGCAACTCTGTAAAGATCCATATGGTCGAAGGTTGCCAAGGGCCTCCTGACTGAGGCACCCTGGCAGGGCTCCTCTCCTGGAAGAAGTCCTCTGACTACGAACTTCCCAAGAAGGGCTCTACTCTGCTGTGCTGGATCAATGATCCCAAGCCCTCCTGAGAACAAGGAAGTGTGATGACCGACCAAGCCACCTTGGCTCGGGCAATCTAAGTGTCACGACCTGACCAAAGGAAGTTCTTGATCAGCCTCTCTACCTGGCTGATACAAGAACTCGAGAAGATCCAGTAAGAAGTGATGTACCACACAGTCGCCAACAACACCTGGTTGGCAACTACTACTCTACCAGCCAACGAAAGTCGTGCTGAGCTCCAATGTAACAGCTTTCTCCTGATGGACAGGAGAAAGAAGAGAAATCTGTTGCTCGGGGGACAAGTCCAAACCAACCTGACAACCCAAGTACCGAACTGCAGTCCCGGGGGGAATCCACCTGAAACCCCCTCCTGGCATCCAATCTGGCACAAGAGCACTGCCAACCGAGAAAGCCACTGTCTTTCTCCAGTTGATCAGTGCGCCCGATGCACAACAGAAGGTCTCCAAAGCCTGCTCACATCTGTGCAAATTGGCCTCCTGGCCCTCTAAGTACAAGGCTGAGTCATCGGCAAACTCAGCGTTCAGTAGCTCATCTCCCCTGAATAGGGAGTGCTAAGCCCCGCAGACCAACCTGCTGTGACACCAAAAATCTGCTCATCGCCTCCGCATAGAACAGAAAGAGAAAGGGGGCAAGAGGACAACCCTGTCTGACCGAGCGTGTGAGCATGAAGCGCTCACCTCTACCTCCTGCCAAAAGCACCTGACTGTGAGCCTGTCTGTACAAAGCTTGACACCCCTCTGATCCAAGCGTCTGAGAAGCCCATCCTGCGTAGAGTGCCCTCTAGAAAGTCCCAGTCAACTCTGTCGTATGCCTTCTCAAAATTGAGAAGAAGAATCACAAGGTCCTCCCACGGAGCCGTGCCCTCTAGAAAGTCCCAGTCAACTCTGTCGTATGCCTTCTCAAAATTGAGAAGAAGAATCACAAGGTCCTCCCACGGAGCCGTGCCAGGGCAAAAGCCTCCTAGAAAGTGAAGATGTTGTCAAGGATACTGCGTTCCTTGACAAAACCTGTCTAAGTCCCATGTATAAGGCTCTCCAAAAGTGGTTGAATCCTCAAAACTCAGAGCCTTGGCAAGAATTTTGTAGGCTGAGTTGAGGATGGTGATGGGGCGCCACTGTCGAATCTCATCCAAGGAGCCACCCTCCTTTGGAATGAGGTAAATCAGGCCCTCACTCATGCTATCAGGCATCACTCCTGTGTGCAAAATGTACTGAAAGGCACTACAAAGATCTGGGCCAAGCAGGTCCCAATACTCCAAGAAAAAGCTGGGAGTCAACCCATCCTCACCTGGACAGCTACCACGAGGGAGGGCCCTAAGAGCCGTGTGCAGCTCCTCAAGCTGAAGTGGCATCTCTAGCCTCTGGCGCATCTCCTCTGTCACAAGACAAGGCATCTGTGCCCAAACCTGCTCCGTGCATGCATCCTGCCGCTCTGACTGGGGCTCAACCAACAATAACTCACGATAAAAGTCAATAGCAATTGCACGCATATCCTCAGGCTCACAAGCAACTGACCCATCGGGTCTCCTCAACTGATTGACCTTGGCATGCGAGTGCCGAGGTCCCACTGTCTCAAAAAAAGCATTTGTCACTCTGTCACCCACCTGAGTCCACTTAGATGCCTGTCGGTGAAAGGCAAACTCATGACGCCTCTCCTCTGTGCTAGCAAGCTCCTGTCGAGCCTGCTGTAACTCCTCCTCCAACCATGGACTGTCTGGATGCTGCTCCTGCATCCTCTGTAGTGAAGCAATGCCTCGTCTGAGACGCTGCTCCTCCTCTCTCGCTGCAGCCTGGCGAGCCAGAGACTCCTGGAGAAAAAAGTGGCTACGCTGAGCTAGGCCTAAGGCCACTCTGTCTGCAGGTGGAACCTGGCTGTCCATGCCCTCTGTCCAGAGAGCCTCTACCCTCTCTCTGAGTGTTGAGTCTAACAAGACCCGCTCTAGGATGCGAAGCATCGTGCTCCCACTCCTCTGCCTGTCTGCCACTGTGAGGATCACTGGTGCATGGTCCGAGAAGGATGTCCCTGCTAGGATGCCCACTGATCCCCCCAAGTCACTGAAGTGGTCACTAGTGTAGAAGCGATCTATCCGCGATAGATTCACTCCTCCCACTCTGCGGTCCGATCTAGAGAAGGCAAGACTGGCTGGAGGCCTCACAAAGCCAGAGTGTTGCCATGTATCCGAGACCCTCAAAGTCATACACAACCTCTCCCAAGCTGCTAACTCGACTTCATGCACAGTAGCATGGCTGTCTCCAATCCTGTCAGAAGCGTCCTCCAACATGTTGAAGTCCCCTCCTACACACCAATGGTCGGCCTGCGGCGGCAAAGCCTCAACAATCTGTGACCAAAACTCTGCACGAGCACTCGCCACATTGGGCGCATAGATGTTCAGGAAGCCCACAAGGCCACCCTGAACCTGCATAGTAATCCACTGAGCCCTGCCTGGCACAATAATCCCTCTGCCCACAATGGCCTGCTGCAATGAATCCGCAATAGTCATACATACCCCACCCTCGATGCCTCCAGGTCCAAAAGCAGCTAACCAAAAGGTATCATATCGTCCACGCAAAATCTGACCACATCGCCGAATGCGGCTCTCACACAGATGGTGCTCCTGAAGCATAAGGAGATCAATCTCTCCTCCCACAAGGCAACGCTGAAGCTCCTGACGCAATCGGCCCCGCTGTCGCTGAAACTAGGGCCCACCTAGTCCCTGCACGTTCCATGAGACGATCCTCATGGGGAGCGAGAGAGAACAGATGCTGCCGCAGCAGCAAGACAGGCTATCTTCGAGGCTGGCTTGGATGGGGAGTAATCCGCATCCGAGCGTCCTCTAGATAGGTGAGACTCCAATGAGTGCCTAGCCCAAGCCCAATATCAGCAAAGAAGCACACCAGAATGTGCCTACATCCTGCTGAGTCTGGGGGTGTCACCGCAAACTTGGCCAATGGCCACAAAGTCTGCAACAAATCTGTAACTCCAAGTTCTCCCATGTGATGAGAGAACTCGAGAACCTGTGTATGCAACCATCCCAACACTGAGTCAAGGAACCACTCTGTCTCGGCCCTACCACAGAGGGGGAAGGAGAAACCAACTGCCGAGTCCAAGGCCTCTGTCCCCCTAGCGGCGAGGAACAAAGCATGGACCCTGAAGCAGGCTGCCTCGTGGTCTGCTACAGAATCGCCGAGAAAGCGAGTGAACCCATAGTCGAAGAAGTCCCAGCGGCGTCGGAGGTCAATGCTCGTCAAACCACGAGGGATAGCTGCAAGGGAAGATGTCTGAATCTGCAAAGGGGGCCACAAGAAGGGCTGACCCTCTCTCGCTAGGCGACTCGTGGCAAAGGCACTGCCAAGAGATCTCCTAGCCGCCGGAGAGGGACCAGTCTCCTGAGTCGACTATGGAACTGGAGAAGGAGGGGGGGGAGAAGGAGCTGGGGGGAGCAGAGAAGAGGAGCGGGGTGGGGCGACAGAGGTAGAGGGGCGAGGTGGACAGGCGACGGGAGCAGAGGGCGGGGGGGGGGGGGGGATGAGGAGGAGGAGGGGAACTCTGAAGGGGGAGCGGCTGTCGAGAGTGAAGCGGAGGTGGAGGCTGGCGTAGGGGCTCCTCCTGCTCAAGAGGACCAAAGCAGTTCCCCTGGCATCAACGGCCACGGGCCTGCTGCCACCCCTCCGCAGGAGCCCTAGGCTCGGAGGGTGGCTCTACATCTGTGCGTTGTGCCACTGACTGTGGCTGCGGCCCAACCTTGGCAGGCTGGGGCTGAGGCTGAGGTGCAGGTCGTGGTCTCCTCCGTGGACAGGCCTTCGCAAGGTGGCCCATCTGTCGGCAAATGAAGCACTCGTTCGGGAGGCCCGAGTACTCCACATTGTCTAAACCAACCCCCACTCACCCGAGGCAAAAGGATGACCTTCGGGAGCGTGTGGGTATCTCTGACCAAAACTCGAGCTGAGGGGATGCCAGCCGCCTTGGCAGCTACTGATGCTGCCGTACGAGGTGTCTCCAAGACAGTCCCTATGGCGGAGCCAATCCTGGAAAGAAGTGGTAGGTACTCCCTCCGTAAACCCGGAAAGCAGACTGAGATGGGGATGTCTGCCTCCTCTATTAGAACATCCGAAGTCGGGTCAAAACCATGTCGCCACTGTCGAAAGTGGGCGCGTGATGCTCGCATGGCCAGTGGACTCATAGCTATGACCTTGGACGCCATCTCTGAGGTCTCGAACTCAATCTGATAGTACCCTCGTCCGAGAATCTGGACATCCAAGATCTTGCCCACCTCTGCGAGAAGGCGGGCTTGGAGAAGGTCTCGCAGCTCTCCTCTGCTAGGTCGGGTGCCGAGAATCTTGTAGATGACCGAAGTCGCCTGCAATCGCTCTACTTCTGCGGCAAGGCTCGCTTGCTCTGTCGCCGAGAGAGCAAGTCGAATGGAGGGCTCAGCGGGGTCGGGCGAGGGGGCTTCTGGCGAGTCCCACTCTGGCGAAGCTGGAGCCTCCATTTGTGTCTATTGCTGTGTCGTAAGAAGAAGTCGACGGGAGGATGATGCAATCCGGCGCAGAAAGCACCGCCCAAGAATTGAAGCAAAGCTAAGTGGGCCGAAATGCAGGGCTGTCGGGGTGAGAACCAAGTGGGCGGACAGACGGGCCGGGGGGGGAGGCGGCGCTGGCGGCAGCAGGAGGAGGGGGTGACGGGGGCGGCAACGCGGAGCAGGCAGCGGGCGGGCTGGCAAGGGGGGCGGCTCAAGCAGCAGGCAGCGCGGGGGTGGGCAGCGGGGTAGAAGGGAGGGGGAGGGGAGGCAGCGGGCTGAGGTGGGGGGGGGGGGGGGGGGGGGGGGGGGGAAGCGATGGCGTGCGCAGGTGAAGCAGCAGCAACGAGCGGCAGTTTTATCTTTCTACCTTTCTTTTTCACTTATTATTTTTAAGTGACTTTTGTTGGGAACTAGGTAGGGCAATTTTAACAACCAAGTACATAAGAAAACCTAGCGCTAGCACTTTCTGGCAGAAGAAGTAGCAGGAACACAGAGTTCGACAGTGCACCTTCTCAACAAGACCCCCCCGGGCAGGAGACATAGCGTTTCAGCCATCCAAAAGGCCTAGCGTTTTCAACATTTGCAGATTAGCCAACATTTTGCAGTTGCGGATCAAGCCCAGCAGCAGTACTCAGCACATACCTAGCGTTTTTGTAACACGACAACATTCAACCCTAGCATTTTTGCATCAGCATGACAGCCTAGCGTTTTGCAGATTCATCGCGACAGGACCACAGCAAGCATCAGCGTTTTCAGTTTTCAGCAGTCGAATTCCGCAGTAGAAGTCTCGAACCTCGCAGATGTAACAAACTTGGACACTCCAAGTCAAGAATCAATCACGACAACACCAAATAACCACTTCAAAACAGTTCACAGATCGCAATAGATTTGCACTGGCCCGGCGGAGTTCCGTGCCTAGAGATATTGGCCCCAAAGACTGGCGCCCCTTTCAGTATTTCTTTATGTATTAATCGATGTCAAAGTACAAGAGCGGTTAGGGTTTCACTCTCAGACTCTACGTCTAGATGCTCTGAGAAGTGAGGCCCTCACCACCAATTTAAAGGTTACAAGGGATGCCCAAAAGCAGAGCCCCAAAAGCTTGAAAGCAAAAGCAGAGTTTTCTCTCTCTCATACAAGCTCTCTCTTGAGCTTTTAATCCAAAAAAAAGCAATGATGCTCTCTCTCTCTCTCTCTCTCTCTCTCTCTCTCTCTCTCTCTCTCTCTCTCTCTCTCTCCACCCATGCGTAGCCAGAAAAAGTAAATAGCGTCGCTTGGAAGAGGAAAAGCAGCCCGCCAAATCCGGAAATCCGTATGCTGGCCCATGTGGCAGTTTTTAGGGTTTCAGCCAGCAGTTAGGGTAAGTTTCCAGAAATTAGGGTTTGCTGAAAATTAGGGTTTCTGGCAGATTTTAGGGTTTGCAGGAAATTTAGGGTTTCCGGCAGAAATTAGGGTTTCTGCTGTCCGTAGCCACGTCATCACTTTGTGACATACCCCCCTCTTGAAAGCATTGTAATCGACCGCGATTACGCCTGCAAAACCGACAAAAGCCATAAACCGTCTTAGCAGACACTGACTGTTAGTACCTACGTACTAGGAAAACACATCTAGCACATGTGCCAAATCGACAGTCACATCACCAGACATCACAGGACATCACATGACATCCAACATTCATTCAGATCTTAGAACATGATTTATCAGCAATGTAGCTAGCAATCGCATCTAGATCCAATCGGGACCTCATCGATGTCCGATTGACTAACCCCTGTTGCAACCATGTCTATTCGAGATCAATTAGACCAAATGTTGCAGTCATTTCGTCTATCAGTTCCTGCACTCAAGAGAAGTCAAGAACAAATCAGTATCATAATCAAGAATTCCATTTCATAAAGTCATACAGCAGAATACTGTCAGCTCTCAGTATCCCTAAAGCTCAAAGAGACATCAGTGACTCTAGTATCTAAATCAAGGCATCTGTTGACAAAGGAGCGGAGCGACTCCCCTCTTGTGCATCCCGCTGCACCAGACCTGCAGCCAAGATGAATTTTGGGTTCCGTTTGGAATAGATTATGCTAAACCAAAAGCATCGAGGTAAAGTTTCACAATCTGAGGAGTATCTGCTAGGTCCTCCTCCTCCATCCACTTCGCATCTAGTGCAGGATAATTCTTTAACTTAACCAAGAACCGCCTTCGGACTTTACCTTTATTCTTCGTATCCTTATGTGCCATATCTAAATCTCGCGTATATTCATCCGCTTCAAAGATTTTATCTTTCGTGCTCATGAAGGGTGGAACCTTCGCAGCACCTTCAACAATCTCAAATGATGCCTTCCCCGTCGAAGAGTGTATCGTGGTATTGTAGGCAAATTCCACCAAAGGTAAGTATCTTTCCCATTGAGTCTTCTAATCTGAGATATAAGATTTCAATAAATCTAGAATCACTGAATTGGCAATCTCAGATTGCCCGTCAGTCTGCGAGTGGAACGATGACGAGAACTGCAACCGCGTGCCAATGTTCTCCCAAATTGCCTTCCAAAACAAACTCGTAAATCTGGGGTCTTTGTCGGAGACAATCGTCTCAGGCATGCCATGTAATCTGAAGATCTGGGCCACAAACAGTCTTGCTAAGTGATCCGGCTTGACTGTTTTCTTCACTGGAATGAAATAAGCATGTTTGCTAAATCTGTCAATAACAATCCAGATATCATCGTGACCACTCTGTGTTCTCGAGAGATCAAAAATGAAATCCATTGCAATACTTTCCCAGGGGCGGGTGGGTATGGGTAAAGGCTGTAACAATCCCTGTGCCTTATGCCTGGCAAACTTGACTTTCTGGCATACTAAGCAACTGCGCACAAACTCTTCCACATCCATTTTGAGTCTCGCCAAAAGAAGTATCTCTCTACCCCTTTCATGGTGGTAGCCATGCCGCGGTGCCCCGTAAAAGGTCGACAGTCGCATTCAGTCATAACCTTTTCCCTCAACGGCTGTGTAACGCACAACATAGTCTTTTTCATCAAGTAGCCTTCCCAAAGGGAGTATCCAACTACTGTCTCCCCATCCAGTATCCATGTGAAAATATCTGCAAAATCTGTATCTGTGGCATACTGATCGACCATATCCTCGAAGCTCCTATGATGTATTGCGGAAATAGCCAGAACCAACGGCTTTCAAGACAAAGCATCTGCCACCACATTCTTTTGTCCCTGCACGTGGACAATCTGGAGGTGAAACTGTGACAAGATGTTCGCCCACCGCATCTGCTTTTCCGAAAGCTGCTTCTGTGACAAGAAGTAGCGCAAGCTCTGATGGTCTGTAAAGACAGTAAAATCCGCTCCGAGTAGGTAATGCCACTAAGTAAGAGCATGGATAACCGCCAAAAGCTCTATCACATAAGTCTGTGTTGTCATCTCCGGCCTAGAGAACAATCGGCTCTCGTAAGCAATGACATGGCCTTCTTGCATCAAGACCGCACCCAGACTACGACCACAAGCATCACAATATACTTCAAATGACTTCTGCAAGTCCGACAAAGTCAAAACAAGTCTTGTAGTCAAATTTCTCTTCCAATGTCTGAAAGGCAGTCACCTTTGTAGGTCCCCACGAGAAAGGGACTCTTTTCTGTGTCAAGATATGCAAAGGGGAAGCAACCTCTGCAAACTTTCTTATGAACCGCCTGTAGTACGAACACAGTCCCATGAAGCTTCTAAATTCATGGACATTCTTCAAATCGGGCCAATCACGGATAGTCTCTAACTTGGCCGGATCCATTTGCACTCCTGCTTGCTGAAACAATGTGTCCCAAAAAGTGTATCTCTGGTAGGAAAAATTCACTTTTCTTTGCATTAATAACTAACTTGTGATCTCGTAATGCCTGAAAGACCTGAATCGGATGATCTCTGTGTTCTACCTCATTCTTGGAGAAAACAATGATGTCGTCAAAGAAAGTGCCAACAAATAGCCTGTACTCTCGAAAAATCCTATCCATCATCCGGTTAAATGTCACAGGAGCATTGGTCAAGCCAAAAGGCATCACCAAAAAGTCAAATAACTTAAAAGTCATCCGAAAAGTTGTCTTGTAGACGTCTCCCGACGCTATCCTGATCTGATGATATCCACTCTTCAAGTCAATCCTCCTAAAGCACGAGGATCCCTGTAACTTGTCGAGTATATCATCGATTCTAGGAATCGGAAATCTGTTCTTGATGGTGATTTTGTTGAGAGCTCTATAATCGATGCACATTCTCCAAGATCCGTCTTTCTTCAAAACCAACAACATTGGAGAGCAATACGGTGAAGTACTAGGCTGGACAAGACCCTTTTCCAAGAGGTCTTTCACTTAGTTCATAATCTCTTCATTCTGAGCTCGGCTCACACGGTGAGGTGGCCGGTTCGGTGGTGTGTCTCCAGGTATTAGATCAATGGTATGATCTTCAGGACGAGCAGGTGGGCCTGGCAGGCCGTCTAAGAAGCAATTGGCATGAGAGTGTAGAAAATCTTGGCGTTCTTTATCAAGTTTAGACATATTTGTTTTATCCTCATCAATCAACTCTTTCATAAAGATCGAGTAAACAAACAAACTGTATTTCATTAATTTAGAAATGGCCGAAGCCGATACAATAGGGACAGACTGGCCCTTCAATTTACTATCAAGTACAATGGTTCTGCCCTTCTCTGTAGTCAATGTCGCTTTCCTCGCCTGATAATCGACCACAGCGTTGTTCTTGTGGTACCAGGGAATCCCTAAGAGAACATCACAACCTTCCAAAGGCATTATGAAGAAGTCCTCATGCCCCAAATACCCCTGACAATGCAACCGAAGTTTGCCAATGACAGGTGTAATGGCCATGTCCCTGCCTGGTGCCGCTAGAACTGCCTCCGCAAGTGGTCCCATCCGATCAAGAGTGATCTCCAGCCGCGCCGCCAATTCCGGTGAAATGAAGTTGACCTTGGCTCCTCCATCAAAGAAGATCAGGGCCTCTTGATCTTTCACTTTGCCCCAAGCTCGGCAAAGTTCTGTACTTTCGTCCATGGTGTCGGGATTGGTACCTGTAACAGACTTGGACACTCCAAGTCAAGAATCAATCACGACAACACCAAATAACCACTTCAAAACAATTCACAGATCACAATAGATTTACACTGGCCCGGCAGAATTCCGTGCCTAGAGATATTGGCCCCAAAGACTAACGCCCCTTTCGGTATTTCTTTATGTGTTAATCAATGTCAAAGTACAAGAGCGGTTAGGGTTTCACTCTCAGACTCTCCGTCCAGATGCTCTGCAGAGTGAGCCCTAAACCGTGTATATAAAGATTACAAGGGATGCCCAAAAGCTTGAAAGCAAAAGCAGATTCTCTCTCTCAATGAGAGCAACAAAAAGCAATTATGCCTTTCTCTCTCTCTATCTTCCAAAGCGTAGCCAAAAGCTGAGATTTGCGTCGCTCAAAAAAACAAAAAAACAAAAAATATATATATTACCTCCGCGATTTTCGGAAATTAGGGTTTATGGCAGAAATTAGGATTTGCAAGAATTTTAGGGTTTTTGTTGTCGGTAGCCACGTCATCACTTTGTGACATACCCCCCTCTTGAAAGCATTGTAATCGGCCGCGATTACGCCTGCAAAACCGATAAAAGCCATAAACCGTCTTAGCAAACACTGACTGTTAGTACCTACGTACTAGGGACACACATCTAGCACATGTACCAAATCGACAATCACATCACACGACATCACTAGACATCACAGGACATCACATGACATGCAACATTCATTCGGATCTTAGACCATGATTTATCGGCAATGTAGCTAGCAATCACATCTAGGTCCAATCGGGACCTCATCGATGTCCGATTGACTAACCCCTATTGCAACCATGTCTATTCGAGATCAATCAGACCAAAATGCTGCAGTCATTTCGTCTATCAGTTCCTGCACTCAAAAGAAGTCAAGAACAAATCAGTATCATTATCAGGAATTCCATTTCATAAAGTCATCCAGCAGAATATTGTCAACTCTCGGTATCCCTGAAGCTCAAAGAGACACCAATGACTTTAGTATCAAAATCAAGGCATCTGTTGACAAAGGAGCGGAGCGACTCCCCTCTTGTGCATCCCACTGCACCAGATCTCCAGCCAAGCTGAATTTTGGGTTCCATTTGGAGTAGACAACGCTAAACCAAAAACATCGAGGTAAAGTTTCACAATCCGAGGAGTATCTGCTAGGTCCTCCTCCTCCATCCACTTCGCATCAAATGCAGGATAGTTCTTGAACTTAACCAAGAGCCGCCTTCGAACTTTACCTTTATTCGTATCCCTCTGTGCCAAAATCTGTTCAGGAACAAGGGTCTTCTTCCACTTCGGGTTGCTCATCGGGCTCCCCATCATCTGGCACATCACCCCGAAAAGGTTTCAAGAGACTCAAATGAAATGCATTGTGAATCCTCCAAGTATCTGGCAGTTTCAATCAGAAGGAGACATCATTTATCTTTTCGGTGATTTGGCAAGGGCCGTAGTATCGCATACTAAGCTTTGTAAAAAGCCTCTCCTTTCCCTTTTTCTTTCTTAGGCGTGCCTTCTCAAAAACGTAAGAGCACCCAATCATCCTCCTTCAATTTCAAGTCGTGACGATGACGATCCGCTGCCTTTTTCTGTCGTTCTTGAGACTTCTGCAAAGTCTCGCAAACCTTGGCAAAAGCCGTATCCAAATCTCGCAAATATTCATCCGCTTCAAATATCAATCTTTCGTGCTCAGGAAGGATGGAACATTCGTAGCACTTTCAATAATCTCAAATGGCGTCTTCCCCGTCGAAGAGTGTATCGTGTTATTGTAGGCAAATTCCACCAAAGGTAAGTATCTTCCCATTGAGTCTTCTGATCTGAGATATAAGACTTCAATAAATCTAGAACCACTGAATTGGCAAATCTCGGATTGCCCGTCAGTCTGCGGGTGGAAAGATGATGAGAACTGCAACCGCGTGCCAATGTTCACCCAAATTGCCTTCCAAAACAAACTCGTAAATCTAGGGTCTCCGTCAGAGACAATGGTCTCAGACGTGCCATGTAATCGGAAAATCATCGTGATCATTCTGTGTTCTCGGGAAATCAAAAATGAAATCCATTGCAATAATTTCCCAGGGGTGGGTGGGTATGGATAAAGGCTGTAACAATCCCTGTGTCTTATGCTTGTCAAACTTGACCTTCTGGCATACTGCACACAAACACTTCCACATCCTTTTTGAGTGTCGGCCAAAAGAAATATCTCTCTACCCCTTTCATGGTGGTAGCAATGCCGAGTGACCCGTAAAAGGTGGACAGTGGCATTCAGTCATAACCTTTTCTCTCAACGGCTGTGTAACGCACAACATAGTCATTTTCATCAAGTAGCCTTCTCGAAGGGAGTATCCAGCTACTGTCTCCCCATCCCGTATCCGTGTGAAAATATCTGCAAAATCTGTATCTGTGGCATATTGATCTACCAAATCGTCGAAGCTCCTATGGTGTATCGCGGAAATAGCCAAAACCAACGGCTTCCGAGACAAAGCATCTGCCACCACATTGTTCTGTCCCTGCACGTGGACAATCTGGAAGTGAAATTGAGACAAGATGTTCGCCCACCGCATCTGCTTTTCCGAAAGCTGCTTCTGTGACAAGAAGTAGCGCAAACTCTGATGGTCTGTAAAGACAGTAAAATCCGCTCCGAGTAGGTAATGCCACTGAGTAAGAGCATGGATAACCGCCAAAAGCTCTATCACATAAATCTGTGCTGTCATCTCCGGCCTAGAGAACAATCGGCTCTCGTAAGCAATGACATGGCCTTCTTGCATCAAGACCGCACCCAGACTACGACCACAAGCATCACAATATACTTCAAATGACTTCTGCAAGTCCGACAAAGTCAAAATAGGTCTTGTAGTCAAATTTCTCTTCCAATGTCTGAAAGGCAGTCACCTTTGTAGGTCCCCACGAGAAAGGGACTCTTTTCTGTGTCAAGATATGCAAAGGGGAAGCAACCTCTGCAAACTTTTGTATGAACCGCCTGTAGTACGAACACAGTCCGAAGAAGCTTCTAACTTCATGGACATTCTTCAAATCGAGCCAATCACTGATAGTCTCTATCTTGGCCGGATCCATTTGCACTCCTTCTGCTGTTGAAACAATGTGTCCCAAAAAGTGTATCTCTGGTAGGAAAAATTCACTTTTCTTTGCATTAATCACTAACTTGTGATCTCGTAATGCCTGAAAGACCTGAAGCAGATGATCTTTGTGTTCTGCCTCTTTCTTGGAGAACACAATGATGTCGTCAAAGAAAGTGCCAACAAATAGCCTGTACTCTCGAAAAATCCTGTCCATCATCCGGTTAAATGTCGCAGGAGCATTGGTTAAGGCAAAAGGCATCACCCAAAACTCAAATAACCCAAAAGTCATCCGAAAAGCTGTCTTGTAGACGTCTCCCAGCGCTATCCTGATCTGATGATATCCACTCTTCAAGTCAATCCTGCTAAAGCACGAGGATCCCTGTAACCTGTGGAGTATATCATCGATCCTAGGAATCGGAAATCTATTCTTGATGGTGATTTTGTTGAGAGCTCTATAATCGATGCACATTCTCCAAGATCTGTCTTTCTTAAAAACCAACACCACTGGAGAGCAATACGGTGAAGTACTAGGCTGGACAAGACCCTTTTCCAAGAGGTCTTTCACTTGGTTCATAATCTCTTCATTCTGTGCTCGGCTCCCACGGTAAGTTGGCCGGTTCGGTGGTGTGCTTCCAGGTATCAGATCAATGGTATGATCTTCAGGCCCTCTAAAAAGCAATCGGCATGAGTGTGAAGAAAAATCTTGGCATTCTTTTGTTCAGGTCAAAACATATTCAACCTTTATCCATCGTTCAGTTCTCTCCCAAAAGAATGAGTGAAGAAACTGAAGTTCATCAAGTACAATCTCTGAGCTCTGCATTTATCAAAGTCGCTTTCTCGGCTCGGTAGTCAACCACAGCGTAGTTCTGGTGGTACCAAGGGATTCCGAGTAGAACGTCACTCGCGTGCCCTGAACACCCGTGTCATTGCAAACGAAGTTTGCCAATGCTCGGTGTAATGGCAACATCCCGTCCGGGTGCTAGTCGAACTACCTCCGCCTGTGGCGTCAGTCTGTCGGGCATAATTCCAAATCGAGCCGCCAATTCCAAGTGAAAAGAAGTTGGCCTTGGCTCCTTCAAAAGAGCTTCTTGTTCCTTCACTTTGCCCCAAAAACGGCAAAGTTTGTACTTTCATTCATTTGATACGGTTCAAGTCCCACGTCATGTGGTACCAGTTCTGCTTTTTATCTGCCTTTTCTGCCACGTCTCTCAACTGCTTTAGAACTTTCTAGCCTTTCTTCATCTTGTTCATTCGGTGCCTTGTTAGGGCACTTCGCGGAGAAATGTCAACGTTCCCCGCATCCAAAGCACTTCCCCTCCCTGATGAAGCGAGCTCTTTCCTCAAGAGTAAACTTGGGTCGTGCATCCTTTTTCTCTGGATTGCTCTTTCTCTTTCTACTTTCATTCCCAAAAGTCTGTTCGGTTCGTTGTGTCATGACCTCATCTGTGGGGTAGGTCAGACTGCCAGAGTGAATGGCAAAGCCCCGCTTCGCATGACTCATCAACTCCTGAATAGAAGCTGACTTCTATTCCAAGCAGTGATCTCGGATCTCTGTAGGTAGACCCAAGGTAAACCGCTCAATCTGTTCTCTGAACGAGATCTTCTTGAATGAAGAGGCGAGTAGAAAAAAGCTCCAGAATCTCTCACAGTAAGCATCCATTGTATCTCTCTTGGTCATCCGAAGATGGTTCCAAGCAACTCGTATATCTCGTTCATACTCTTGCGTCAACCAAGAAGAAATAAAAAGCCTCTTGAATTTCAGTCATGTAACTGGCACAGTCTTGCTTAATAGAAGTGTGGACCACCAAGTGCGAGCATTCCCCTTAGAGTAAGAGGCAGCTCTCCGAATCTTGGAGTACTCTGAATAGCGTCCTCCCGCGAAAGCGATGTCAAACTGCTGTATAAAAGACAAAGCCTTCGAAGCATCTGAGTATCCTGAAAAAGTATCAAACTTGATCACGTGGCCACCTTCCTTAAACTCTCGGACTTTCTTGCTTTTATCTTCGAGAAAGTCACACTGGTTGGCTTTGTAAAAATCCTTCTTGTTCGAATAAAAGTTGCCGTTATCGAAGTCTGAACTTTCTGTATACGAGTCCTCTGTAGAACTGTCTCTCACTGGGCGAGATTTAGACTTCTTTGCCTTTTTCTTGCCCTTTCCGAAGCGTTGCTTCTTGCTTCGCTTTTTGCTTTTTCTGTCTTCTTCGCTCGAGTCTGAAGAGCTAGAAGAACTGTCAGAAGAAGAAGAACTGGGTACTCCTTCAAATTTGACACGCTTCTTCTGTTTCTTTGCCTTGTCGAATGTCGACTGACGACCCAAATATCCCAGCAAGTCAGTGCCTTTCTTCTGCTTTTTGCCGTGCTTTTTGTCTTTCTTTTGCATGTCAAAAAGCTGAGCAATCCGTGCATCAACCACGTTCTCCAATTCCTTCGCTGTATATTTCTTGGAGACGGGAGGTTTCTTGAGAGCGGGTTTCGGGAGTGGTGTTGTGGTTCTTTGCACTCCATCTGCACTTCCTCCAAAGAGGTCTGTCTGGCTCATATATTTTGCCATCTTCGGGTCCTTGGCAAAATTGAGCATCGTCTTTGTTGCATCGCCAATCAATTGACGACGCTCCATCTCTCACCGCTCTGCCTGAGTAGGCCGAGTCGGGCCATACTCTCTGTCTGAATCTTCGTTGTGATCCCTGCCCGCATCTCCAGATGCGGAGGGAGTCGACTGATCCTTGCTTGAAGCCATAGGTGCTGCGGAAAAAAATTTGGGGATCGGATTTCCCGTAGAAGAGAAATCAACCATGCTCTGATACCACTGTAACAGACTTGGATGCTCCAAGTCAAGAATCAATCGCGACACCACCAAATAACCACTTCAAAACAATTCACAGATCACAATAGATTTACACTGGCCCAGCGGAGTTCCGTGCCTAGAGATATTGGCCCCAAAGACTGGCGCCCCTTTCGGTATTTCTTTATGTATTAATCGATGTCAAAGTACAAGAGCGGTTAGGGTTTCACTCTCAGACTCTACGTCTAGATGCTCTGAGAAGTGAGGCCCTCACCACCAATTTAAAGGTTACAAGGGATGCCCAAAAGCAGAGCCCCAAAAGCTTGAAAGCAAAAGCAAAGTTTTCTCTCTCTCTCACACAAGCTCTCTCTTGAGCTTTTAATCCAAAAAAAAGCAATGATGCTCTCTCTCTCTCTCTCTCTCTCTCTCTCTCTCTCTCTCTCTCTCTCTCTCTCTCTCTCTCTCCCATGCATAGCCAGAAAAGGCAAATAGCGTCGCTCGGAAGAGGAAAAAGCAGCCCGCCAAATCCGGAAATCCGTACGCTGGCCCACGTGGCAGTTTTAGCCAATTAGGATTTCAGCCAGCAGTTAGGGTTAGGGTTTCCAGAAATTAGGGTTTGCTGAAAATTAGGGTTTTTGCTATCGGTAGCCACATCATCACTTTGTGACACAGATCTCACCTTCCCGCAACAGATCCTCACTGCACGGTTAGATCCACCGAAGTTTGTAGATTCAGCCCGGAAAAGGCAGATTTCAGCATCTGCGTTTTCAGCGCGTCGTCGTCGTCGTCGTCATCACCGACAGAGAGTCAGAATTCAGCAGATAAAGATTTGCAGATTTCAGCCATTAACGTTTTCAGATTTCAGCCCGTCTCGTCGTCATCCTCATCATCGTCGACATCGTCAACAAGTCCAAAGCATTGTAGAGATTTGTGCAATCAATAGTAGACCGCTCTTGCCATAGAGAGTGGGGCCTTCGGATGAGGGTTTGACAACATTCTAGTGTCGTATTATTCTCTCTCTATCTCTCAGTCTCATGCACCTTCATTCACAGTGTTTACCACTTTGTTTATGATCATTTGCACTCTCTCATCAAAGGAACGGAAGGCTCTCCCTTCCGTAAGTAAAAGGAACCTTGAGCACAGTTCGGAGCACTCATCTTGAGCAAAGTTCAACATTCACTTCCACTACACCTTACAACTGGGCATTATGATTATGTATTCAAAGCGGGAGAGAGGTGACGAGAGCAAAATCATCACGCTACATAAAACAGGGGAGAAGGCAAGCTTTCCATTAAAGTTGTGATCACCTGCACCCACTACTCACACACACACACACATTGTAGTCACTTATTATCAAAACCAGCCTTTTGCCTCACTTTTGGGCGCCCCCACTTGGATGAGGCTTTTGGATAGTGTGTGTTGGTCTGCATGCAGCTCCCCTACCGCCAAGTGTCCATTTGACTCCCTTTGGTTTAACTCCCTAGTACCCACCAACTTAAAAGTCCTGCCAAGGGGCCTAAATGACTTTGAACTCAGCCTAGCCAACCTTTTACTGCTCGGATTTCAGTGCCGACTCGCCCAACCATCTCATGATACCTACCCTTCCTGACTGCAGGTGAAACTCTCAACCAACGGCCGTTTCACACTGGCCATGCAATGTCCGAGCATTTGTGATTTTAACAAGAGGGTCCCAAAAATTAAATAAAAATCAAGGGCAAGAAACCAGCAAAGCGCAGACATATAAACACACATTCCAAAAACATCGTACACCCCACAAAATAAAGCCTGTTTTCATATTGAAATGGGGGTGCATGATTTTTTCCCTTCGTAAAAAAAATATTCCAAATGCCATTTCGGAACAGCCAAAACTGTCAAGAAATGGTGTTCCATTTCTGCCAACCTGAAACAGCGTTTCTTGTTACTATGTAACATACCCTACGGTAGTACATGGCAAAGCATATCCCAATACTGCAAGAAGAACCGACACGTCAAGCCATCCTCTCCAAGACAAGAGGCACCATCAATACCAAACACATCATGCATCTCCTACATGGAGAACGGAGCCATCAAACTCCCACACGTATCTACATTCAAACAAGGCTCTAGCCTGTATAACATCATCTATCACCGACTGTGGGGTCAAGCGGGAGTGCATCAACATCTGGAGGTAACAGCCTGAGCAACTAGCCTCAGACAAAAGAACATGCAGCAATATACCAAGAGGAATAATCATCTTGTGGACAACGCTCTCCCTCCATGTCTCTCGTCCCGCCCATGACTGAAGAGCTCTCAAGGTATGTTGATAAACGCAACTCCATAATGTAAGAAGAAACGGGGGGACTAGCCGTCCATGACTGAAGGGCTCTCAAAGTATGTTGATAACACAACTCCATAACAAAGCTCTCTTTTCATATCATCCCGTCAAAGGTAAGGAAAAAGAGAGCATGCGGCTCTGATGACTACCAAGAAAGGACCGGCTCCTCCGGGCGCAGAATATAGAGGCATCCATCATAGGACCAGAAGAATTCCCACTGTGCTCGGTGCACAAAAACTGCCATGTGGGGGGGAGCTATCCATGAAGAGAGCGGGGAATAAGTGGTGGTGACGGGGCACAAAACAGAGGTGGAGAAGATGGGAAGGTGTCAAAAGGTAGGGAGGGGGAACCAGGCAGAGGCACATGCATGGCCAGAGTGGAATGTGGGGGAGGCAGCGGAGCAGGAGGAGGTGTGGAGGTGGATGGCAAAGGGGGGAAGTGTGTGTCCATGGCGAAAGCAGGGGCAGCAGCAGGATAGGTGTGTGGCTACAAACATAGGTGCCAAGGTTGTGCTACCCTCTAAGAGCAGCTGACAACCAGAAGAACCCCACAAGTCCAAGAGAATAGCCTACACTGTATAGCTTCCAACTCTACGAGGGCACAAAAACATCAATTCTCCTCGACTGAACACAGTTAAGAGCTAGCCAAGGTAATGACTGCAAGGAAAACCCTCCAAGACAGCAAATGCACTCATCCTCTGAAGGCTGAGATCTGCAGCTGACTACTTCACTAAGAGAGGATTTAAAAATAAAGTTAACTACAAGGAGAAGCTTTACATAATGTTTAAAATCATGGAAAACATGCTAGGCCATAGCTTCATCGATGCATCATCATCAGAAAAATGTGAAAATACCTGCTGTTCCCAGTAGCCCATGCCGGATACACATCTCCACTGCTATTTCCAATAATAGCATGAGGATCATAGCTGCTGTCAGATGTGCACTGACATGCACAAATCCAAGAAACAAACGACGCTTCCTCGATATTTTAGGAGGAACAAAAAAATAAGCTATGATCAACAGCACCAAGGTTCCACCAAGGGATATGTATGAGTACTCCAGCATATTCAGAATTGCTATCCACAATGTCTGCAAGAAGTTTTGGATTCGTACTGCGAACGCGTTGTCTTGTAATATCTTGTCTAAATCACACTAGCAAATAAAATCCCCATGTTTAGCACTCAAACTCAAACACTCACATTCACATGCAACATCATACAATCTAAAAGAACAACACATACCACAATTCTTATTGCAAACAAACTAACAAAGCTAAATTATAATGGTCATGTGCTTCTTATACATGCACAGTCACGTAGAAAACACGCATCACAAAATCCAAGCAAATCAATCGTGCACAAATTTGCAGACTTAGCAGTTGCTTATTTTCCTCCTGTGCACGCCTCTTTCTCCTTGATCTTCTTTATTCCTTAATTTGATTACTCAAAATTACACAAATGCAGCTAAATTCTGCTGTTAATTCTGCTCATTGTGCTAATAAAGGTCTGTTGTAATTAAAGATCTGTCAAATATCTAGCATCTTTGACACAGAGAGCATGAGAGGGAAGAAGGATTACCTGTGGAAAAGTTGAGAAGGCCAGAACAAAGTAAACAATTCCACCGATAACATCAAATCGCCAATTTTTCTTGCGGAACTTCAAAATGTTCCCCAAAGCTATCTAGATAGAAAAAGCATCTCTATAAGCACATGAAGAAAAATAAACACAAATAAAGAAAAAAAGTGATAAGTTTTACATACTCTTTGGGAGTCTTCAAAGGATGGGTATGCTGCCTTCTTTTCATAAGCAGACCCCAAAAAATGGTTAAATTTTGCAAATACATGAGTCGGATGGAGAAAGGCCCCTCCGCATCCATTGACAAGAAGATGCTCTATACTGGGAATCTTGGAGGATTTGCTTATGAGAGAATGGCGGAAATAGTGGTGCAAATCGCCAGCAATCCGTATCCTGCAACGACCCTTCAAAAGGTCTTGAATCAAGTGTGATACATTTGGCCCAGTACTGCCACCCCAATACCAATCCAATAACCAAGAAGGTTCATGTGTCATAATTATAACAGAATCTTTCTTTTTAACCTACATGACAAGAGATTCTTTTAAATTAGATAGTTAAAGATCCAGCTTAAGATTGAGAAAAGCTTCACAATGAATTGTACCGGAAGATATCATACTTATTACTAACACTCGTGCATTGATGTGGAAGAAGGGGGGGGGGGGGGGGGGGGGGGGGGGGGGGGGGGGGGGGGGGGGGGGGGATGTTTTACATGGATGATGCATCGGAATGAGAAAGAAAGAGAGAAAGCTTTATTTGCATCCTATAAAGAAAATTGGATACACTACTGGTCATCGCATTTGACTTCAAGACTGCAAAACACCGTTCTTGACCATGTTGGAATGGTGTTTCAAAACTTTCTTTTTTATTAAGGCTAAAAACCATGCGCCAACCCTGGTATGGCACTGTACTAATTGTACCGGAAGATATCATACTAACACTCATGCAAAGATGTGGCAGGGGCGGGGGGAGGGGGGGGGGGGGGGGGGGGGTTTACATAGATGATGCATCGGAATGAGAAAGAAAGAAAGAAAGCTTTATTGGCATCCTATAAAGCAAATTGGATACACTACTGGTCATCGCATTCGACTTAAGACTGCGAAACACCGTTCTTGACCATGTTGAAAATGGTGTATCAAAACTTTCTTTTCTATTAAGGCTAAAAACCATGCACCCGCCTGACATTTCCTTTCGCCAGGACTGCGTGTTTTTCCGAATCTGTCTAAGTCGCACCACGTGCCAACGGGGATGAATAATACAGACTGGAAACATATGTAACCACACAAAGAAAACTTCACACTTTGAAACTTAGCTTTCTCTGAAATATTTTACGATCAACAATTCCTCTACAAGTAGCTTGGCATGATTGAACGTTATTCAAAGGCCTTCTATTTCTTTCTATTGACCTTTCATAAGAGTTGAATTCTACCTGCTTTCTTACTAGTTCCGAGAAGTAACGAAATTGCAAAATGTCTATATCCGCATACAGGGCCTGATCTAGGCCAAAAACCCACCAGCCTTGAGGAAGCTGCAGAGCAAAGTAGCTCTTCTTCTGAGGAAGGAGCCAGCCACCCAGCCAGCTTTTATGGCAAATATACCGAACAAACACTTCCAGCCCATCCAACCAATCTATACATGATAAAAAATAACCATCCACAGTTTTATACATGCAAAAGCTTTTTACTAAAAGAACTGATATTTGAATAAATCGTAATTTGGAGATGATAATTTGATGATAGGCAGAGGAAGAAAGAAGAAACACACCATGGTTTCCTGGAATCGCAAAACATTGTGGTCCTTCATAGCTGTCAAGTGACTTTAACCCTTTTGGAAGCTCTGGTTTTTTCACAGCTATATGTGCAGGGTTGTAAAAATCCGGGGGCTGTAAAGCATACTCAAAGGGACGAAAAAGCCGATTTTCGTAGGAATAGGGAGAAGGATTTGGGTACCTGGAACAAGAGATACTATGGCTTTCAAAATCTTGAAGCAATAGAAACAATTCGCAGAGTGAGTAGCACACATTCTAAACTTACGCCAAATCTCCTCCAATCAGTAACAAGTCCCCACGTGGTAAACGTGTTTTTTCTCCATCCATGTCCACATTTAAGAGTGGCTGGGCAAGAAGACGGGCCACTGTATATGTGGGGTTGCCACCATCTCCGGTGTCTGCCATGAAGTCGAACCATAGATCTGCACGCTGGGATAAATGATTGTACAAAAAGTCATCTTCTTTGCCGCAGGGCTGCGCCTTTGCCATTGCAGCCTGTCAATAAAAAAGATCCCACCCCCTAAATATTAAAGCAGAAAACACGAAAAAACTTGACACCACAAATCTCAAAAAGAAGAAATCCCTATTTTGGGCTCAAATTCTCACTAAAGAGACTAGAAAGGGGGTGCTATCAGCTGGTCAAACATAAAGAAGGCCCGACAAAATACAACAATTTAGTCAAGATTTGCTTATGTCCTTAAGGATAAGGAACCTGCTTGAATAAGGAGGGCGCAAAATCTCTCACAAAGATGGATCATACCTGCATTGTCCGCATGTCGAAACGGCCAAGAAATAAAGTGACAGAGACCAAGAGGTCGAAAGCAGTTTTGAACAAGTCAGCTGATGTTCTGCACCAAGTTTAACCACTTACTGTGAAATTCTATGCCTAAACAAGCCTCCTTTCAAAAGCAGATAAAAAATCTAACAGGTATATAAAAGAAAAGTTGTTCACAAACCCAGAATACCAAGGAACCATGTCCAAAAACATCGGGGTTTTGGATACAGATAAAAGCTCATTATTGCCTTTCGTGGATGTTGGATGCGTCAAAGCCCACCTTGTGGTTTACACACAAACATGCCGACCATCATAATCAAGTTGAACACTACCATGATGCCAAAATACCAGCATTAACATCAAAGAGCTTTACCCAGTTGAGCGCTCCACCACATAATTCGCAATGTAGAGTCCAATAAATGTAGCCCACAATGAATAGACCGGTGATATGTTGGCTGTCCCATCACATCCCTCGTTGCAAGCAAGCTACAAGCAAAAATTCAAGAACATCATCACCCGCACCCCTGCAATAAAAAGACCATGGAGCAAACCCAAGTAGCTTACACAAAACAAAAAAGGTAACATAAACTCACTTCTCCATATAAAACCCATTTGGAGAAAAAGGGGTAGTCACTTGCAGAACCCACAGGACCTAGCCAGGTTGAGCAAATTTGTTCTTTTGCCTCTTGAATTGTAGGCCATCCCCAAAGCCAGGTTTTCTTTGAATTCTTCAAGTATTCAAAAAATAAATGACCAGATCTTTGTCTGCCAAATGACGGTGAACGGTTTCCACAGTGGCTGTAGAAATAACAGCAAGCTATGCTTAAAACCTGCAAGACAAGTCTTCTATTAACTATTTCAGCGAATGACACTGCAACAATCACCAACAGTTTTGGTGCTTATAAATTACCGCACTGTTTTGTAGAATGATGAAAATTTCAGGTCGTTTCCCAGCTAGACGTGCGGCAAGTCCAAAATACCAGAGACCCAAGAAAGTTATGTGAAAAAGTATCAAAGCAGTAACAGATGATAGAAACAATGTCAAAAAGAGAGAGAGATTCATCTTTATATCAACCCCCATAGACTGAAAACTTGGAAGATGATAGCAAGCTGCAACCATCAGCCAGGCTACATACCTGGACATCAATTAAATCAAGGGTTACAGATGCAAAACTTCTCCATTTCCAAAGAGGAAAAATAAAAGAGCTCATTTACCATCGGCTAAAATTGGAGTAGCTTGGCTGAATTGTTTTTCCATAAAAGGGGGATGCGAAAAAATAAAAAAACCCAAAGAGGCATCCATACATAGACCACCATTTAAGATTGTTATCGAGCTTGTATACAAGAGTGTGCATGTTATCAGATGATAAGAAAAAAACCCAGCCAATAATAACTGCCAAGACTGCATGTCGAGAGTGCTCATGCGGATAGGGATATTTGTGTGTCAGCATGGTTCTAACTTTGTCCATACCAATAAAAACTTGGTAGCCCACTTAAAACAGTAGATAAATGGTTGCCACCTGTCACAAGACATTGACAACAGCTGTTATCTATTATAGCCTTCACAGCAGCAAACTCATAACTGCAGGCATAGACAAACAGTGTTGGAAAAAGTCTACAATTTAGAAATAAAATCCAGCCACTTGTCATAAGATATCGACAAAGAAATCCATAATCTGTTCTAGACTTCACAGCAGCAAATGACAACTGCAGGCATACATAGACAGTGTTGCAAAAGCCTAGGCAGTTGAAAAAAACCTGACCTGACATGTAATCACATACAACAAGTGATCGGACAGAAACACAGAGGCAACCACAATTTGCAACAGTTTGGAACACTTCATCATCAAAAAAAACTTGAAATAACTGAATTGAAACTGAGAGTGTAAGACAAAGAGAGAAGATATCAGAGTGGGATGCCCCTGTACAAAATCAGGGCCCTCGAACTGCCACTGTCAGCACCCCCAGTCGATATTTCTTTATTTAATTGATATCTTCTGGTACAAAAGTCGGAGGGCTGAAATCGCGATTATAAGCTCAACCAATAATGCGACAACAATTTCCATAATCTCTGTGTGCACAAAACTGGAGAAAGAGGGGCTTTTATAGGCTCCAATAATAGCAGATCTCCATAAAGCAGGGACATCCAAAAACAGGCCCCCCCAGGCCGCTTTTTCCACAAATGATGGCATTTTTCTCAGAAGAGGGAAAAAGCGAAAAGGCATTCTTTTTAAAAAAACATTCAGAAGAGAGAAACTGATTTTTCAAATTCTGTTTGAGAGAAAAAAATCCTTGTTTTTAGAGATAAAATACTGCAGATTTTGATAGAGAGAGAAAATTTGCCCAGAAAGAGAATCTGAAATTCAGGTTCAGAGAAATGAAATGTAATATTTACGTCTTCAAAAGGCCAAAATGACCTATGAGACCAAAAGGTTACATGTGGTGAATCTAATACCAGGTCTGGGTACAAAAAGTACAAAGAATTGAAAAGAAAATAGTGGGTAGGGGTGGGGTGAAAGCTGATACAAAGGGAATAAATGGAGCTCTCTAACAATCGAGGCATCATATACATATACATCAGTATCCAAAAGGCTATAGAGATTCAATGCCCTCCAAAGTAGGCACTCTGTCGGGACGGCTCCTATGTCGCAGTATGGTATGGATCCTCTGTCGCAATCTGCGTCGATGTCAAGAGGGCCCGTCATCCGTGGGCGACGACCGCCCCAACTCTCTCACCCGATCAAGCAATATGCCTCTGGTGCCTCTAGTGTTGTTATGCTGTGAGGCCTGCTCGAACTCTGTCTTTGACTGAAAGAAATCTGTAGTCTTCCGCTGTCGCTGGATCCCTCTCATTGTGCCCCTCTTCAAGAGGTCCTCTCTGTGTTTGCGAATCTCCAGTAAGTATAATCCGAGGCATGGTATCTCATGACTCTAGAAAGTGGCCCAAAACCCTCTCTGAATAGAGAGTGAAAGCGGCCTCGTATCTCATAGTATGCTGGGCAGTGACATGTAATGTAGCTCTGTGTCGGGCTCTATCTCGCACACCTGACAAATCCTGGACTCAACGGGTACTCCTCTAAATCTGCCCGTCTTGATCTCTAGTTGATGTGAGGATGTGCGTATTTGACCAATAGCACATTGTATCCCGTGGGATAGATGAGTATCCATGTATCCTGATCTGATCACAAAACCATCCTCCATGAGCTGGAGAAGATGCTCTCTATAGAAAGTCATCTTCGTACCTAGCTCGTGTGTAGGCTATATCCATGTCCTCTTCGTATCCAACTGAATCAAGTCCTGTCTGAGGAGCGTGGTAATCTCTGCCCGAGTGAGAAAGATGGAGGGTGCATCCAAAGAGTACTGAAATGGAGGTAGCCGATCCATACTAAAGCCATGTAACTGAAAACAAGATGCCATCTCTGCATACCAACATGATCTATCTCCCTGCAATGCTAGCTGTCGTGAAGACTCTAGTGCTAATCGAGCATATCTATCTCTATGGAAAGCCCAAGTGCTATGCATAAATGAAATTGATCGAGTGAGTGCCTCCACTACCAATGGAGGAGTAGCGAGCTCCGCCCTAACAATGTCATGTGGTACTAAGACCTTGGTCCTAATCATCCGCCGAGAAATCATAGACACCAAGGGCTTCTCCATACATCTCCATCCATCAGTACTTCCAGCTCTGCTATGATGATCAATTGAGGGGCCCCATATCTCCATTCTGTACAGCATGGCCGAGGTGACCAAAGTGTCAAAAAGTCAAAGCTTGTCCAAGGTTCCTGGAATTGAACCTGCGAACATATCCTCTCAAGTCTCCCCAATGCTACATAGGCTCTGGTCAATCGCGTATATAACAAACTTGGACACTCCAAGTCAAGATTCTACCGCGACACAATATAAATTCACTTCAAAACAGTTCACAACTGATTCGACACAGCCCGACGAAGTTCCGTGCCATGAGGTATTGGCCCCAAAGACTAGCGCCCCTTTCGGTATTTCTTTTTATATTAATCTTCGACAAAGTACAACTCCCACGGGTGCTCGCTCTCGGACTCTGCATCCAAATGCTCTGCAAAGTGAGCCCCCTTGGGTTCATTATAAAGGTTACAAGGGATGTCCAAAAGCAGAGCCCCAAAAGCTTTCACTTTTAAAAACACCTTAAAATAAAGCAACTGGAGCTAGCGTAGAATTCTCTTGCGCAAAAACCAGTATTCCGTACAGCCCTGCTGCAAATCACGGAATTCCGTACGCTCTGCCAAAGACGTAAGACGTACATGGGTTTGTGGCTTATGCCCATTTGCGGGTCCAAGGCTCACTCCCTGCACAATGAGGAGGCGACATAGGCAGCTCTTCCAGCTGTGTTACACCCATCTCTGATGACAGATTTTCAAGACTCTCGAGCAAAATGAGCATGTCTAGGAACAGGTAGCTTAAGCACTACCAACGCACACAAGGCAGGGCTCATCCCTCACATAGGACCAAGCACAGCCAAAAAAAAAAACTCTCATTCTCTATAATCTGTTCCAGGGACACGCTAGGAAGTCGAAGCTTCCACCGTTTTGTTCAACGCTCCGCACACGCATTTGTAGGCGACAATTGTCTGTTCTCTCCTCCTCACGGAAGCTGATTGATTTTATTGATTGAAGCGAAATCCCCAATCCTCCTCCTTGTTCTTTTTTTTTTTTGCACACGCGCGCTAATGTGAATGACATCCCTCCACACACAAGGAACAAAAGCGCAGAGACAGAGAGATACCTCGAACCGGTCCTGCGATGCGCGAGAGAGAGAGAGAGAGAGAGAGAGAGAGAGAGAGAGAAGAGAAGCACCGCCTAGATGGGCACCAAAACAAGGATTCTACAGCTTCGAATTACACGTAGTGACTTTTCAAAATTCAGGGCATAATTTTTTAATAGCCAAATACGACGTAAGCTTGCGTTGGCGTGAAAGTAAACTCATTAGCTCTAATCCAAGCAACTCACGGCGATCGATATTCATGGAGAGCATGGTTGCACGAAAAGGTCAACCAATGACCTTTCCCGGCCGTCAAGTGTCGGGAGGAGGGGGCGGGGCAGCCAAAGTTGTTGTTTCATGTAGTGCGACGTACAGAGTTTAAGTGATCACTGCAGCTCAGTGACCTGCAGAGCACAGCATAGAAATTCCCACTGCTAAAGAGGCTCACTTTCATTGCTGCAGTACGTTGGAGACATTCCTGATGCTGAGTTGTCAAATGGTGGAAATTTTTCCACTACGGACATGTCGTTCAACGCTTCACCATAGTTGTTCCAAGTGTTGACGTGGGAAGCTATAATTGCACGACATTCCTCTTAAGTTGCTAATATATCAAATATTGGATCCATTCCAGATGTTGAGATGACAGCCATTGATTGTTGAAGTTGTCACTGTCATGTAAGAGGCAACGTTTTTTATTACAATTGTTGAGGTGGCAGAAATCCAACAACCAATTGCTTCAATTCCATTGGATAATGTAGGGCATATGGAGGGCACAGATCTGCTCCCCCCTCCTCGGGACCTTGACGGTTCAATCAACATACCCCTGTTGCTCTTTTAAATGGTTTCCAAGAAATAAATTCAATACATACACAGTGTAATGACCTCTAGGGAGAAGAAAGACTAGGGAAGGTAAAGAAAGTAGTCTTTCTTAGTGGGCCTTTTCCACACGTGTTTTGATAGATTTTGGAGAGCATTGGTTACTTGATTAGTTGGTTGTGATTGCTATGACCTTAACTTTTGTTGTGGAACACGAGCAGATGATTAGAACCAATTGATAGGCAACAACAATAGCTCAGTTTGGGACTTGATGAGCATTGGAAAGAAGCAAGTTGCATAAGGCCAAAGGCCAAGTCACGAACCTAGGCCAAGGGTTTGGATTGCATAGTGTGGATAGGGGGATCCTAAAATAGGCTAGGGCCTCGGCTAGGGCTAGAAGCCCAAGAGTCTATATAAAGGACGATAGGGAGGAGGATTACCCAAGGTAGTTCCCCAAGTCTCACAAGTTTTGTCCCATAGCGATCTCTATACAACAAAGGGCTACTGAAGGGGGAATTGAATTGATCAAAGGGTTGCAGCTTAATCATTTTGCTTAAACCTACTCCTTAACCTACTTTGATAGTTTTTTGTTGATTGCCATTCAACCTAGTAATATCGGCCATTTAGCTCTGGACCGTGGACCCATCTTTGTTGAGACACCTATCTTACTCAAAATCATGCGTAGTGAATTTTGCCTTATTTCTTATAGAACTAAGAGAGAGAGAGAGAGAGAGAGAGAGAGAGGGAGAGAGAGAGGGAGTTATGTGTTGTCACAGTTGGAGGGAGAACTGAGTCTTGCTGTTGATCATAGAACCTAGTGCAAAACATATCTAAGGAGAAAAACGATGGGATAAAGGTTTATCCTCATGCTATAAAGCGGGTATACAGAGGAGAACATTGGGTTGCAATATATAAGATGTATGTCAAATCAAACAAGGACTTACGTAGATTCACATCAACCACATATGTACAGAGTGCATTGAGTATTGCAATACATAAGTTGAATTTCCAAACTGTGAGAAAAGAAGTGTGTGTCTATTCGATATATAGATATGATGATCGATATTGAGCATGCACTAGTGAGGAAAATGTGTGGCTAAACTAAGCATTTGACAAACTCAAAAAATACGGAAAGCATCAACAGACTGTAAAAATTAAACTGCACTATCGACCTGGTAATCGTGTATGGGTGTCTTCTAATTGTGCAAGCTAGAGGACAATGAGTCAAGCTACATAAAAGCAACGTGAATAGTAAAACATTTTGTCTTCCAATGAACAACCACAAAGTGAATTGCAAATTATATAGTGCACATCATGCAAAAGTGCCATACAAAATATGGTAGAGAGTTGACACTATGGTCTTTCCAAAAGTTATAAGAACCGCAAGTCGTGCCCTACTTTGTAGGCTTTATGAGTGGACCAAGCAAATGCATAGGCATGGGGAACTAGATGCAGATAACAGACCTTGCAGTGTCATCGAGCTGGAGTCATAGTTGTGTAGTCGAAACATCCACTGTTTGTGAATATATGCACTTTATGTGACACGCAATGCCATAATAATCAATATCTAATTCTCCTAAATGATTTTCTCATGTTAAACTGATCATTTAATATGGGGAAGTGCCAGGGGAGAAAAAGCTACAATATTGGTTAAGCTAGCAGACTGGCCACAGTAGGGATCCAAAGGGGGGGCCATCTGCAAAAGAGCCATGTGCAACAATGGGCTAAAAAGACCCTAAGGTTCAGCCCATTAAGACTTCCAAAATGCTAAGGTTCCAAAATTCAAAGGTTGTGTCCAAAGGTCAACCATAGGGGGAATTGGATGCTTTGTGTGTGTCCGAAAAGTCTTTTCAAATCCCTACATAGGAGGAGGCGAGCCTAGCTTGTAGGGGATGAGAGAGAAAGTCACACACACACACACACACACACACACACACACACACAAGCTCCCTTTACACAAAGGGAATGAGGGACACATGTCAGCTCCCTAGGCCAGATGCCCACAAGGTGTACCCAATTTCTATTGGATGGCCTTGGAGGTGGACCAATGAGAATTAAGTAGAGTAAATCTAGTTTAATTAATTTAAAAACACTTAATAAAAGAACCAATGAGAATTAAGTCCTCTAGAAGACTATTGGACAGTCTCCCAAGGGGTCCAATGAGCATTCAGCAGCCCAATGGCTTGCCTGATTCCTATTGGCCAGGAGGCAAAGGGGTCCAATGAGAGTTTAGTTGAATTATCAAATTACCTAAAGCTCTCACAAAAGGGGAAAGGGGGACACATGTCAGAAGGCTATCACTTATGGTGCTTAATTGTCATTGGCTAGCCCTAGGGAGGTCCAATGAGAGGACAGCAAGAGGGGTCGCCCAAGAGAGAGAGGGGGCTGATTTTTGGAAGGCATTATTACACACACACACTCACACAATCTCATGTGTGAAGTAAAGAAAACTCTCTCTCCTTCTCAAGTTTTAATGGAAAGCTTATCACCTACTCCAAGCTTGTGAGAAGGGAGGCCTACACCAACAACTCTTGGCTTTGTGATGCAAATCCAACCAAGATCCAAGCTTCAATGCATGATCATCTCCTCTACCATGCTAATTACTAAGCTAAGCTATGCTAATATGAGTGATTATGTGAGGAGATGTACATCTTTCTCGTAAGAATACTCCTACTTCCTCTCAATCTACTCTCATACCCTGCTAGCTCTCACCATCTTCGAAGGTGTGTGAGGTCTTGGGTCTGAGACCGGGGATAATTGATGTTGTGTTTTGCTTAGTGCATGAAGCTTTCATCTTCATTGCACTAGCTAGTCTTGAAGGAACACAAAGAATTGTATTGTACAATGTCTCTCTTGATGGGAGAAACCATAATACAAAGCCTTTTGGAGGGGGGACCGGCTCCATGCAAATCCGGTCCTCAACTGTTGTCAATAGCTTAATTTCTGTCTCTTTTGAAAGTATTGTTCATGCTATCTAACTAGGTGTTATGCTTTTTGTTGCTCTCTCCACCCAAGCACTCTTGTAATTCTCATTAGGAATCTATTCTAATGAAATGCCCACTATGTTCATGCTAATTTCCGCTACACACAAGTTTTTAGGCCATTAAATGTTACACACAAAATAGGAGTTAACACAGATACAAAAGATGCAAGATATAGATTTAACTTAAAGAGAAACAAATGTAACTTTATGTTCTACATCATAGATGGTGTATTGTTTATCGTACTGATGAGTTCTCACTTCATAAGCTTCGGCGCAATCACTATAGGAGAATGGCTGAAGCAATAAACTATTATTGAGCCAGGGGAATGCAAAATTCTAGTAGGATTGGGTTGTGTAAGCTGTTGGAGTACAAGTGCAAGAGCAATGAGGCTAATGAAAAATGTTGGCAGAGTTGGGTTGAGTAAGCTATCGTAGTAGAGGTAGAGGAGCAATGAGCCCAAAGCTTCCTTGTTATAGCCATGTTGGGCATATACTATAATCAACGCATTCCAAGAGATGAAATTTTAAACAAAAATCTCATCAAGATTCCGCTCTCCTATTTCTAGCATGCGATCTTCCCAAGGACAACATAGATTCTTTGGGATAGAATTAAACATTCACGAAGGAACGGCCTCTACACCAAAACAAACTCCATTGCGCCACAAGGGAAATGAGATGAGGGCACCACCTAGTCTTGGAAGCGTGGACTAGGACCGCTACACAAAGAGAGAGAGAGAGAGAGAGAGAGAGAGAGAGAGAAAGAGAGAGAGAGAGAGAGAGAGAGAGAGCGAGATCACTATGAATGAAGCATTAACCTTAGTGTGTGTACAAGGAATGGATGACTTCAAACACTCCCAACACAAATAGCGTGTAGATTACCAAACAACCACTCAAGGATTAGCCAAGATCACATCAAGCACTCTCACACACATATAAAAGATTTCTCTTAATTAACATAAGTGAGAGGAGGAGAGCTTACTAGCATGAAACAATTTGCACTCTAGAATGTGCAAGAATAGAGTGAATGAATGAGCTTATGGGCTCATGGTGAGTGATACAAAGACTCAATGGGGCTGAGGGAGGCTTGAAATTACAAAGGGGAAGGCCTCTTTATATAGGAAAGAGAGTGATTAGGAGTGAGGTTAAGATCCAAGTGTAATTTGTACAAATGAAGCTTGATTAGGGACATTCAACCAATGAAGAAGCTCCTTCCAAGTGATTTGTTGACCAATTAGCTCCATCATCACTTGTGTTGTCTTCACTCCTTCCTCCATAGCTTGAGTCCAAGAGCTTCCTTATTTCAAAATGTAAAGAATCTACATAAAATCAATACATATCTAGTAATAATAGAAAGGGGTTGAATTAGAACTTATGAATTACAACAAGATTAAGCATGACTTGAGAGGTGATTAGAAGAGGAATTTTGATGGGTTTTTGAGCTTGAGAGAGAGGAGGAAGGAGAGGAGGGTGAGAAGACTAATGGATGATTTTTAGAGAAGGTCTCAATGTGGAAAAGGAAGGGTGTGTGTGTGTAAAGGTAGAGGGGTGGTCTCCACCACAGTTGAAAAAACTGGCGTCCGCCATTTTGGCCATATCTCCTAGACCGTAGATGCAAAAATTATAAAAAAAATATGGTCAAAATCTCCAGCTCATCAGCTACAACTTTGATGAAGACAACTTTTCTTGGATCGGAGTGGAAGTATTTTTTAAAAATTCAGCAAAATCATGTGTCTGGTTCCTTCCTTTACCAAGTCTTCCACTTGGATCCCATCTGTTTGAATCATCATATGGCTCCAAAGCCATGATGATATGAGCCACTCATGACCCTTGAATCATGGGTGCATGGCTCCACAACCACATCATATCTTTTCTTTTCACATTTACATATTTTCCCTTCCCTTTACCACTAGGTTCTCCCTCTACCTTTCACCTCCGGTGAACTAGTCAAGAAAAAATTCCTATCAAATCATTTTTTTAATTTTTCCAAGAGGTTGTTCTCACTCTTTCTTTTATTGTAAACCTCTAGAAGCAAGGAAAACCAACAAAATATAATAAACAAAAATTTGTGATAGGCTCGGATCATAGCCCCCCCAAACCTGGCTAGGGGTATTTATGCCTCTAGCCTACTTTCTTTGATCTTGAGCTGACCTTATCCTGATGTGATAAGGCTTTAGACGCCACCCATTTGTCCTGGTCTTGTGCACTTTACCATCAATGTCTTGAAGTCTGTAAGAGCCATTTTTGAACTTTTTGGTGACCAAGAACGGGCCTTCCCATTGAAAAAGAAACTTTCCATCCTTACGAGTGTCAAAGCGATTGTCATATCGAAGCACCAGAGATCCCTTTTTGATGTCTTTGGATGCTAGCTTTTTATTGAACTTTTCTCTGCGCTTCTCTGCTTCTTGAGAATAGTGGTTGATGGCTTCTTCACGATCCAATTGCAGCCTCTCTAGATCCATGATCCTTTGATGTACTTTCTCCTTTTGAGAGCCTACCTGGCTACCCAATATTCGAAGACTTGTTAACTTCACTTCAATGGGCAAAAGCGCCTCCTTTCCATAAACCAAATGAAAGGGTGTGTACCCTAATGTGGTTTTGAAGGAGGTTCTATAGGCCCATAGAGCTCCATTCAGGTGTTTGTCCCAATCTTGGCGCCTGGCATGTACCTGTTTGGTGAGAATTTTGCAAATGATTCCATTTACCTTTTCCACCAAACCATTGCACTGAGGGTAGTAAGGAGTAGAGAGTTGATGCTGAATATTTAGCTTCTTCATGAGTTCTCCTACCAAGTCTGCTCTAAACCCTGGTCCTCTATCAGATAGTATTTCAAGAGGGGTGCCAAACCGGCAACAAATGTGGTCAAAGATGAACCGACTCACATCCTTAGCAGTAATTCTATTGGTCGGCATAGCCTCAACCCATCTAGTCATGTAGTCTACTCCCATGATGATGTACTCTTTACCTAACTGAGTGCGTGGTAGAGGCCCTATGGCATCAATTCCCCACTTCTCAAAGGGCCCATATACCTTTATTGGGTTCTGAGGTTCAGCTATGAGCCATCGTGGTCTTGCTTTCTGACATTCATCACATGTTTGACACCAGTATTTGACATCACGATGAAGACTTGGCCAAGTAAACCCAGCTTGTAGAACCTTTCTACTAGTGACGTCGTGTGCAAAGTGTCCTCCGCACATATCATCGTGACAAGCTTTTAAAATCTCTTCAATTTCACTCTTCAAAGGCACTCTCCTAAGCACACCATCCTTACCAAGACAATACAAGTCATCATTTACTATGCGATACCTGGTAGCCTTCCTAGCTAACCATCGCCTTTTCCCTGCATTCAAGTGTTTAGGAGCCTCTTCTTGCTCCAGAATGTGCATAATATCTTCTAAGTCCTCCTTGCCTTGCTGAAGTGGAAGTTTGATGGCCACTGCTCCCACTATTGACTCAGTTAACTTTGATGATGCTAGGTGGTCTGCATCCTTGTTCTGGTCTCTTGGCACATGATGTACTTGTGCCTCCCTAAATCTCCTCATAAGAGCTTTGGCTTCTCTCATTTTAGTAGAGAGACGGGCATTTTTGCAAGCCCATGTACCTTGCATTTGCCTTACCAAAAGCATGGAGTCACCAAAAGCGTTTAATCTATTAATTGAATTATTGAGGCACCAACAAAGGCCATGAATTAGAGCATGATATTCTGCTTCATTGTTGGAGTGGACATCTTCTAGAGTGATCCCTTCACCATGGATCCTCTCTCCCAATGGAGATAAGACCACGATGCCTGCAGCTGCCTTATCCTTGGTTCTCTTGTATGCTCCATCAAAGTAGAGGCTATAAGTATTGACCAAAGCCTCTGGAGCAGGAGGTAGTGGAAGTTCCTTTCTCTTCAAATGGAAAACTTTTTCATAGCACTTGTTTGTTAAAATGTCGGCTAAGCATGCTCGAGTTGTTCTTTCAACCTGTATTGTATAATCAAACTCTTGAAGTCGCACCACCCACTTTGCTATTTTGTCAGAGATTTCCATATGTTGTAGTGCATAGGGAAACATATCCTCCACAGTGATAATTACAAACCTCTTCGGCAGCAAGTATGGCCAAAATTTGGTTACCGCAAACATGAGAGCTAACACTAGCTGTTCCATCAGGGTGTAGGCCTTCTCTGTGTTTTCCATGAGACGGCTAGCAAAATACACAGGCCTCATAAAGGATGTTTTTGGATCTTTTTGTAGGAGGGCAGCACCAATGGCCTCTTCTCCCACACTAGGGTTTACAAAGAATGTTTCTTCCCAACAAGGTTGGAGGATTACAGGGAGTGACCCTAACATTTTTTTAATCTCTCTAAAATGCCCATCACTTTCTTCACTCCAAACAAGCGTCTCTTGACGAGTCAGCTGTTGTAGAGGAAATATCACTTGGGAGAGTAAGTGTATGAACCTACTCAAATATCTTAGCTTTTGCAAGAAAGAGATTAATTGTTTGATGGAAGTTAGGGAAGGTAGATTTAGCAATGTTTCTATCTTTTCAGGATCTACCTCGATTCCATCAATGGACACTACATGCCCTAATAGTGTAGCCTTGCTTTCCCCAATGTGACATTTGTCCTTGTTTAGTTGTCCACCCAGCTTAGCTAAACGAGTAAATCCTTCATCAATCTTGCCGAGATGCATACTTTTGGAGCTGTAAATACAAAAGTCATCTATGAAAACCCTTATGGACTTACCAAAGTAAGGTTGGAAGACCATGTTCATGAATCGTTGAAAGGTGGCTGGAGCGTTGGTGAGACCAAAAGGCATGACTCGAAATGCAAAACAGCCCCATGGTGTGATGAAAGTAGTCTTTTTTTGGTCCTCCTCTGCAATGCGTATTTGAAAGTAGCCAGAGTAGCCATCACACACTATGTATCTCTCATGGCCTGCTACTTCATTTAGAATCTCATCTTGAAATGGGAGAGGGAAGTGGTCCCTCTTTGTTGCAGCATTTAGTGGCTTGTAATCCACGCACACTCGCCATTTACCATTCTTCTTTGGCCTCACCACTACTGGGGAGACCCATTCTGAATCTTCTACTGGGTATATGAATCCTGCTTCTAAGAGTCTCTTCACCTCGGACAACAGTGCATTTTGTTGCACAACTCCTAATCTTCTTAGTTTTTGTACTACTGGCTTGCTCCCTTCTTTTAGATGGATATGATGCTTCACTGCAGTGACACCTGTAATGTGAGTGTAATCAGAAATAAACAATGATGCATGCTTCTTGAGAACATTTACATAACCCTCCTTTTCTTCTTCCTTTATATCCTTGGATAACATCTCCTCTAGGCTGGCATCCCACACATTCTTCATTTGGATCCTTGGGTTGTCTTCTGATGAGGTAGTTTCCTTTATGGTGATGCCCATGACTTCGAGAGTGCTATCACTCTCTTCACTTGAACTCTCTTCCTCGTCCATGGATGAGGAGCATCCACTTGAGCTCCACTCATCAGCTGACGTCTCTAGTTCAAGGTTCTCTTGTCGCCCATTCTTTAGGTTATAAACCACCTTCCGACTATGGCCACCCATGCGAGGCCTCAACTCCAAGTCTCCTGTTGCCCAATCTTGCCTAGCTCCTATACCCATGAGCCAAGGTCGTCCTAAAATAAGGGGGTATCCTTCTCCCTTTACTGGCATCACATAAGCATCAACCTCTGTAGTGATTCCAAAAACAGAAACTCTCAAAGCTTTCACTACACCCACACAAGTGACAGAGACATTATTGGCCATTTTTGCCCTAAAGTTTGATGATTCCATTACCTCTAAACCCAATTGATGCATTAGCTTTTCTGTCATGACACAAACCTCTGCTCCACTGTCAATGTAAGTTTTTGGAATCTGTTGTCCCTTGATTTGAGCCTCCACCAAAGGCACTATATCCTTGAGACCATATGCTTTGATTACACTTACTAGCTTACTTCGCTTTGCCCTCGTGCTCACCATTTTTGACCATTGTCGTCGAAGCTTTGGGGAGATATGAAGTAGTTGTGGCCAAGTAATCTTTGGTCCTTGAGAACTCACATCAGCTGTCAAGTCATAAGGTTGTGTCCGAGATCCCATAGGGAAATCAGAGATGTCAATTTGAGACCTAGTACGGGTCTTTCTCTTCTTGGCTTCATCTTTAGTTGCCCGAGATGTACTTGCTTCATTGCTTGCATCCTTGCTTGTTTCTTTACCTACTTCATCTTGGACACGCACACGTTTGATAGGCATTGTAGCCACTTCATCTATCTTCATCTTCCCTTTAGCTATTTCTTCCTGGTTGCTTCTGCCCTTGAGGACCTCCTCCATCCTTATGATGCTCACATTTGGTTGAGTAGCAGGGGCTTGAGCTTGAGCACGAGGTGGCTGCAAAATTTGAGGTTGCGGTTGCTCTTGTGCTTGAGCTCTAGCACGGGGAGGACTTACTTGTTGTCGAGGACCTCTGACAGGGTAGTCATATCTTCTGGGATGAGGGCAATTATACATGCCGTGGCCATTTTCCCCACAATTGTAACACAACATTTCCCTTGCTTGACGTCGCATTGGTGGCCGATTCCCACCATTTCCCTCAATAGGCCTTCTTGCACCCTGCACAAAATTTACTCTCAACCCCTCTAGCTGGTTTGTGAGATTGTTTATTTGTTGGAGCATATCTTCTTGTTGACCTCTATTGAGGTCTGGTGCATTAGGCACATTTGGAGGTATGTGAGAAGATTCCATAGTTGTGATATTGCCTCCCAAAGCTAGCTGGCCAGCTTGGGCTTGATAGAGAATCTTTCTATTCTTTTCCCTGGCAATTCTTAAGGCATCTTCAAAAGCATTTGGAAATTTGCTCTTTACCTTCTCCCTTAGCAAGGGGTACAACCCTGAGATAAATCGATCCTTTTGGAGGCAATTGGGAGCTCGCTCACCAGGGTTTAGTGAGTCTGACCATTGCCCCCAAAGTTTCAGAAAACCTTCCTCATAGGTTGCATAACCATGAGGGTCAACTTGATGAAGGGCCAGAAGCCGTTGCCATAGTTCTTCTGCCGAATTGGCTCGTTGAAATCTTTGTAGGAAAGCCGCCTTCAATCCCTCCCAATCAATTCTTTGGGTTGGATCTAGAGCCTGGAACCATACCCTAGCTTCTTCTTTGAGCACCAAAGGAAAAGCTCTCAATTTCAATGCTTCGTCATCCCTCCCAGAGACAAGGAAAGCCATCTCCAAGTTATCCAAAAAATCCCCAACATTTTCCCCACTACGCCCAAAAAATTTTGGGAAAGCCATCATAAAAATGGGTTGCCTTCCTCTCAATACAGCACAAAGATGAAAACGTCTAAGCCCAAATCATATCTTATTAAGGGTAGAATAAATGGATTGATAGATGCATTAATCTCAGCTAGACGACGAGGGCCTAGTAAGTTCCTTATGATGTTTTGGAACCTAAGCTTTGTGCTAGCTATTATATGCACAGTTTGTCTAGCAAGAGGTTGGAAAGGTCCATATAAATCCCTATGATTCATGGAGTATGCTTAAAGCAAGATGAAGATGTGAACATCAAAAGATACATTATACTCCAAAATAGGAAATATTATAGGGTCAGGGGACAACAATATCTCTCTCAACCTCTCAGCTCCACAATAGAAGACCAATCTTTGTTGGAAAAAAATCTTTCTATCAATGCGCACATTCACCCTAATATTATGAACTGATTGAAAGAAGTTATAGAAAATAGGATTATTCATTGGTGCATTAAATACAAACTTCCATGAAGCACTTCATTGAAGTTGAGCTCTCTCTCTTGGATCCCACCATTTGAGAGATGCGAAGAATTTGCTCACCAGTGATTAGCCTAGCTTTGGTGTGACCATCTTCAGCTTTGTAGAGTTCATAGGGTTCAATGGCTACCCTCTCAACCACCTTGAGCCTTCTTGCTAGTAGTAGTTGGAGTGCATCACCATATGTAGCCTCTTGCCAATACCGCACCTCATTGATGTGTAGCTCCCCCTCCAAAAATTTGTTAATACCCGAGTTTGAGAGTGCTTTCACCACCTGGAGTCGAGGCTTCAAAGGAAGGGTCTTCACACTAGCCACAAAGCACTCAACACAATGCTTTGACCTAGGGACTTGATGACTACAAGATTTTCCTTGAAGCAAAGAAGGGTGTGTGTAGTTAACTCTCTTTACCCGCATACGTGCCGTTTGTCGATAAAGACGCTTCTTTTCTCGAGCTTCTTGGGGAGACCATAGTGGAAGTCTCGGAGAATTTGATGGATCTTCCTTCATAGGATTGACAGAGCACTGCTTGAGAACTCCTCAGTGGGGGCACCAATTTATGATGAAGGAAATTTGGAATGGCGGCCTCTACACCAAAACAAACTCCATTGCGCCACAAGGGAAATGAGATGAGGGCACCACCTAGTTTTGGAAGCGTGGACTAGGATCGCTACACAAAGAGAGAGAGAGAGAGAGAGAGAGAGAGAGAGAGAGAGAGAGAGAGAGAGAGAGAGAGAGAGAGAGAGAGAGATCACTATGAATGAAACATTAACCTTAGTGTGTGTACAAGGAATGGATGACTTCAAACACTCCCAACACAAATAGCGTGTAGATTACCAAACAACCACTCAAGGATTAGCCAAGATCACATCAAGCACTCTCACACACATATAAAAGATTTCTCTTAATTAACATAAGTGAGAGGAGGAGAGCTTACTAGCATGAAACAATTTGCACTCTAGAATGTGCAAGAATAGAGTGAATGAATGAGCTTATGGGCTCATGGTGAGTGATACAAAGACTCAATGGGGCTGAGGGAGGCTTGAAATTACAAAGGGGAAGGCCTCTTTATATAGGAAAGAGAGTGATTAGGAGTGAGGTTAGGATCCAAGTGTAATTTGTACAAATGAAGCTTGATTAGGGACATTCAACCAATGAAGAAGCTCCTTCCAAGTGATTTGTTGACCAATTAGCTCCATCATCACTTGTGTTGTCTTCACTCCTTCCTCCATAGCTTGAGTCCAAGAGCTTCCTTATTTCAAAATGTAAAGAATCTACATAAAATCAATACATATCTAGTAATAATAGAAAGGGGTTGAATGAGAACTTATGAATTACAACAAGATTAAGCATGACTTGAGAGGTGATTAGAAGAGGAACTTTGATGGGTTTTTGAGCTTGAGAGAGAGGAGGAAGGAGAGGAGGGTGAGAAGGCTAATGGCTGATTTTTAGAGAAGGTCTCAATGTGGAAAAGGAAGGGTGTGTGTGTGTAAAGGTAGAGGGGGTGGTCTCCACCACAGTTGAAAAAACTGGCATCCGCCATTTTGGCCATATCTCCTAGACCGTAGATGCAAAAATTATAAAAAAAATATGGTCAGAATCTCCAGCTCATCAGCTACAACTTTGATGAAGACAACTTTTCTTGGATCGGAGTGGAAGGATTTTTTAAAAATTCAGCAAAATCATGTGTCTGTTCCTTCCTTTACCAAGTCTTCACTTGGGTCCCATCTGTTTGAATCATCATATGGCTCCAAAGCCATGATAATATGAGCCACTCATGACCCTTGAATCATGGGTGCATGGCTCCACAACCACATCATATCTTTTCTTTTCACATTTACATATTTTCCCTTCCCTTTACCACTAGGTTCTCCCTCTACCTTTCACCTCCGGTGAACTAGTCAAGAAAAAATTCCCATCAAATCATTTTTTTAATTTTTCCAAGAGGTTGTTCTCACTCTTTCTTTTATTGTAAACCTCTAGAAGCAAGGAAAACCAACAAAATATAATAAACAAAAATTTGTGATAGGCTCGGATCAACATGTTCCTTTGGTGTTGCTCCTCTCTTTGGTGTGCAAACTTTAGACAAATTACTCATAAAGCTCAAAGTGCATTTCCTCGTAGCAAATCCATCCACAGAAGCCAAATGGTGAGAGAGCTCACTATGATCACTGCAATCAGTGTTTTCTCACATCAAGAAATAAGCTCTAAAAGTTCAAACGAGGCATATGCAGTATCAAGGCTAGAGACATATGTAGTATCAAGGCTTCAATGTTGATAGCCAAAAGTCCTCGATTAGTATCTCTAGCATGCCATCAATCTATCTCAATCAATGTTCCCTCATCTGATCGAGATATAAGATGTTGACTTTCAGCTCTATGCATAATGAACTCTAATGATACTTTGTTAGGATGTCAAAGAGCTCGGCATCATGGAGGAGGTTGGTGGCTCATTTGATAAAAAGGCCTTAGGCCAATGAAGTAACCATGTAAGTAGTCGACCTTTTAAGAAGCTTCTCTCTCAATTAAAGGTAACCCACATGCCCTCAACTACGTTTTTTATTGTCTTTGTCAATCCTTTTCTGGCTATTGGTTTATTGACAAGCTTGATTGGCCTTGTTTGTGACAATTTATTTTCTCAAATTATAGTAAATTAATACTATTGAAAGAATTTTTTCTAGCAAATAGTATATCAAGATGAGTTCTTTGTCCATCTCAGCGTCTTCCAAATTGTCACATGCCTTCAAGATGCAAGCATAGATGATTGCATCTGGAGAGATGCGAGCCCATCTGGAGAAATGTGCTCCCTTCATAAGCTAAAAGAAGTCTAGAGCTCCTGGCCCCGATCCCCTTTGCAATATTCCCACAATCGGTGCATTCCAAGACTTAACATTCCAAACAAACAGCTCCTTCAAAACTCTTTGTGCTTTTTGAAGTACACTACCTCTTCCTAGCCTTGCCCTGTTTTGTATATCCTGCAATCAGTGCATTTCAAGGGTCGATATTCCATAGAAGAAGCTCCGCAATCACTTTTTGTGCTTTCTAAAGTACACCATATTTGGCATACATGTCGACCAAGGAAACGCCAAGCACAACTTTTGTTTTTAGCATCCATTGGCTAACAATATCATAGTGAATGTTGTTGCCCATATTAGCGTCTTGCGTAGTGCCACATGGCTTCAAGACGAACACATAGGTGATTGCATCTGGAGTGATGCCCTTGCTTTGCATCTGCTAAAAGAAGCCCAAGGCTTCCTGGCCTTGCCACATTTGGCATACATGTTGACCAATGCAATGCCAAGCATAACATTTTTCTTCAACAACCCATGGCTAACAATATCATCATGAGTTCTTTTGCCCATCTCAGCGGCTTCCAAATTGCCACGTGCCTTCAAGATGCAAGCATAGGTGATTTCATTCGGAGAGATGCACTCACTTTGCATCATCTAAATTTTCTTTAGAGCTTCTTGGCCCTGCCACATTTTTCATACATGCGCTTTGTTAAAGAAAGTGTTTGCTACTTCTTGGTTGTGTCAAACAATATTTATACTCTTATCTCACACAAGTGCTTATTGTTTATCATTTCATTTTATATTTCAAATAGTATAATGGAAGTTTGAGAGAGAGAGAGAGAGAGAGAGAGAGAGAGAGAGAGAGAGAGAGAGAGAGAGAGAGAGATGTTGGAATTAGGGTTGCAGAGAAACACACACAGCTTGGAGAAGACAAAGGAAGCTCAAGGCACACGATAGAGAGTGTGTTACTTACAGTGTAATGGAAAGATGGATAGCCCTAGAGTGATGGGTGTATATACAATGCACGGGGAAAAAACCTCCTAAAGAGGGAAAAAATGCCCCGACGGTCCTAGCGTGTTCACACACTAGGACGGTCCTAGTGTGTTCACACATGTGGTAGTGATGTGCTCACACACATCACTACCACATGTGTATGGTAACAAATCCCCCCTGGAGTGATGCGGTGAACGAGAGCTGGCACATGAGTAAAGGGAAGTGCCATGCCCTGAGGACATGATCAGTCCACAAAGGGGAGTAAGCCCAAAGCTTTGCAGAAATCTTCAAGCTTCTCAAGAGACAATGCCTTTGTGAAAATATCTGCAAGGTTGTCTTGTGTTGGCACATAAGCCAAGCTGATCTCTCCTGCTGAGAGCCTCTCCCTGACATAGTGGTAATGCACCTCAATGTGCTTTGTGCGAGCATGAAAAACTAGATTCCTCACAATTGCCAATGTGCTCTGACTGTCAGTGTAGATAGTGTCGACAGTGTCATGTCCAACACCTAAATCAACCATAAGGCGTCTGAGCCATATACACTCAACCGTAGCTATGAAGATTGCCCTGTACTCAGCCTCACAACTCGAAGTGGCCAGAGTAGGCTGCTTCTTGCTCAACCATGATATACATGAACTGCCAAGCATGAAACAAAAACCACTTGTGGACACTCGCCTGTCAAAACAACCAGCCCACTTTGAGTCTGAAAAAGCATGTAAGTCTGGTGGCAATGATCCCACCTTGGGATAAAACAATCCAAGATGTAAAGTGCCACTAAGGTAGCGAAAAATCCTCTTGACAGCCTGCCAATGCTTAGACCCTGGGCTATGCATAAATCTGATGACTTGTGAGACTGCAAACTGAATATCTGGCCTCGTGTTGCATACATAAATGAGACATCCAACAACAGTTTGGTAAAGAGTGACATCAGCAGGATCACCAGCGTCATGAAGACTTAATTCATACTTGTTTCCATGGGAGTGGCAATAGGTTTGCAATCCTCAAGTCCAAACTTAGATAGCAATGTCTCTATGTAACTTTTCTGACACAAGGCAATACCACCATCACACTGCTTAAACTCTATACCCAAGTAATGATGCAACAACCCCAAATCTTTCATCTTGAAAGTAGCATTCAAATCAGCCTTAAATTCAACAATATGTCTCTCATTTGGTCCAATGATCAGCAAATCATCTACATAAAGAACCACAATGAGAAAAACATCACCCTCACGCTTTACAAACAATGTGCTTTCTGTTAGACTGTTACGAAAGCCTTGTTTGACCAAATGAGTGTACGCTTTCTCATACCAAGCACTGTTACCACATACATGTGGTAGTGATGTGTGTGAACAAACTAGGACCGCCGGGGCATTTTTTCCCTCTTTAGGAGGTTTTTCCCCCCGAGCATTGTATATACACCCATCACTCTAGGGCTATCTATCTTTCAATTGCACACTAAGTAACACACTCTCTATTGTGTGCCTTGAGCTTCCTTTGTCTTCTCCAAGCTGTGTGTTTCTCTGCAACCCTAAATCCAACGATTGGTATCAGAGCAGGTTGCATCCTCCTGGGCTTAGTTGCTAGCCGCTCCAGCACACGCTTGCTCACTTTCTCCGATTACAGCGAGGTTTGGCAAGCGTTCGCAGGTCGACAAATATTTCGAGAAAGCTCATAGAGCTTACTCTGCTCAGATTTTTGATTCGGGCTCATTTTGTCCTTCGTTTCCACTACATGCAGGTCTGCACATGCAATTTCATCATTTTGTGCAGAATTTATGTCAATGCTGTTTTCTGCATAACAGGTGCCATATAGTCTTCTACAGTTTGTGCTATATAGCACGTGTTGTTCCCACTCCGTTTCTCCTATTTTTGGGCAATTTTCACATCAGGTGCAACATTTACCATGGCTGACAACAACAAAACAGATGTGTTCAAGATCTTTGCTGCTGCTGAGGACAGGTTGCATGGGGACAATTACCCTATGTGGGCTTACATGATGCAACACGTTCTTGTGTCAAAGGGTGTCTGGAATATTGTGCAGGGCATTGATGTACGTCCTGGTTCTGAGGATGTAGGCGATGTTGAGGATGTTGCAGGTCTTCCTGCAAGGATTGCAGCTATTAGAGTTGTTTTGCCTACGGCAGAACAAGCTCGTTGGGATGTAAAGGATGCGCATGCTCATGCAACGATTGTGTTAACTGTGAAGCACACCATTGTTCCTCACATCCGTTCAGAAAAATCTGCAAAACAGGCTTGGGATATTTTGGCTGGTCTTTATGCAAGTCGCAATGAGGCTAAAATTGCCTTGCTGCGTAAAGAGCTGAAGTCGAAGATCATGCATGAGGAAGATGATATGGACACTTTCCTTAGTAGTGTCAAGGATATCAATGAGCAACTTATTTCTGCAGGTGAAGTCATTTCAGACAGTTCCCTAGTGCAGACTGTTCTTGATACCTTACCAGATTCTTACTAAACTTTTGCTAGTACTTGGAGACTTATGACCCAAGGAAATCCTGAAGTTGTCAAGTTTGATGCATTATGCACATTGCTGTTGCAAGAGTCACTTTCCAGAAAAAACAGGACTAGGCAGCCTGCAGTTGAACAGGCTTTTATTGCTTCTCAAAGAAAGGGTGGTAACAGTAATGCAACCACTTCTTATGGTTTTGCTACGAGTGGCAAAACTTATGTTCCTAATGCTACTGCTGGCAGCACTTCATCTGGCAATTCTGGTGATAAGGGCAAAAAGAAGACGCGTTGCCATTATTGTAAAGCTAATGATCACTTGATCAAGTCGTGTCCTAAGTTGAAGGCCAAAGAGGCTATAAGAAGAAAGAGGGCGGTTCCATTGCAAATGCTGGTTCCACTACAAATGCAGCCATTGTTGAGCCTTCTGTAAAAGGAGACTGTAATGCTGATGTTGATGCAGAATGGGCTTTTAGCGCAGAGTGCACTCACAATCCTGCTGTCCATGATGCATGCTTGTTAGTTGCCGTAGATTCACATGTGTGGTATTTCAACAGTGGTGCTACCAGCACATTACCTCACATCGTGAATTGTTCACGTCTCTCGAGTCTGTCCCTCATGGGAATTCTGTCACTTGTGCCAACAATGCCTCTTATCCAGTTCAGGGTGTTGGAAAGATTGTGCTCACTGCTGCTAATGGCAGTTCCTTCACACTTGTTGATGCACTTTATGTACCTGGGATCAAGAAGAATCTCTTGTCTGTATCTGCACTTGCTAGACTTGGACTTGTAGTCAAATTTGTAGATGACAGATGTACAGTTCATGATCTCAGTTTTGGTGATGAAATCGTTGCATCCGGGATTTTGTGCCGTGGGCTATATAAGCTCACTTTGTATGACAAGTGTGGACAAAACTTTGAAAATGCCGTTGCAGATTAAAGGGCTTTTTCAGATGCAAAACTTTGGCATGCACGTTTTGGTCATCTAAATTTTGCTAGTTTGCTACGTTTGCAAAAATCAGATATTTGCTTCTTTGCTGCCTCTTGAAGCACCTGTCAACCATGTTTGTGAAGCCTGCATTCTAGGTAAAATGCACCGTTCTATGTTTCCAAAGGATGGTTCAGTTAGGGCCACATGCAGGTTGCAGCTTGTGCATAGTGATGTTTGTGGGCCCATGCAAACTCCGTTCTTGGGCAATTACCTGTACTTCGTGACTTTCATTGATGATTAATCCACGCATGCATGGGCATTTCCGCTTAAAGCAAAGTCCGAAGTTTTTATGTGCTTCAAACAATTTTTGGCTATGGCTGAAAATGTATCAAAATGTACTATGGGCACCCTCCGTTCCGATCGAGGGGGGGAGTACATGTCTCATGAATTTAATGCATTTCTGGCTAGTCGTGGCATAAAACACCAATGTACAGTGCTTTATACACCTCAGCAAAATGATGTTGCTGAGAGGAAAAACAGGTCACTTACGGAAATGGCACGATGTATGGTCAATAGTCAAGCTTTGCCGCATTCTTTTTGGCTTGAGGCCATCATGTGTGCCACTTATGTACTAAACAGCTGTCCTACGAAATCTTTGCAGTCTATTACTCCATATGAAGCATGGCATGATAGAAAGCCTTCTATTGATCGCATGCGTGTTTTTGGTTGTTTTGGCATATGCTTTGGTGCCACAAACACAGCGCAGAAAATTGGATGATAAGGCTGTCAAATGTATTTTTGTTGGTTATAGTGCTGAAAGCAAAGGTTACAGGTTGTATCATCCGCAAACAAAACGTATTCTGGTTTGACGGGATGTAGTGTCTGTGGAAGATTCTGTTCAGCCCTTGCTGTCATGTACTAGAGACATTAATGTAAGCTCACATGACATTTATGACACTTTGTTGCCTCTTTTCAATGGTGGAAATACGAATGTAAGTTCCAATGAGGCAAATGTACAGCCTATGGGGGTTTGTGAAAATGTTACAGATCAGCCTATTACTGATGCAGATGTACATGATGTACTTCATGAGGAAAGGGCTGAAAATGAGCAGGCTAGAGGTATGCCAAAATGGCTGGTGCACACTTTGCGTGGCAGTAAATTGGATGCTCCTTTGTCTAGTTGTACTCGTTCAGAGCTCTCGCCATGCATCTTATGCATGAGATTGTTATGCTTTGGCTGTGTCTAGCTTACATGATGTTGAGGAGCCTTTGTCTTTTGATGAAGCACATAATTCAAAAAATTGGATGGCTGCCATGCAATCAGAATATGATGCACTTATAGAAAATGACACATGGACTTTATGTGATTTGCCTCCTGTCAAAAAGGCCATTGGTACGAAGTGGGTTTACAAGTTGAAACGCAAGCCGGATGGTGAGATCGATCGCCATAAGGCTCGACTTGTTGCAAAGGGTTATGCACAACAAAATGGCATAGATTATGAAGAGACCTTTGCTCCCACTTGTCGTATGACTACTGTGCATTTTCTATGTGCATTGGCAGCTCATTTTGGTTGGGATGTACATCAATCAGACATTGTTACTGCTTTCTTGAATGGTGACATATTTGAGGAAGTTTATGTAACGCTGCGTCGCGATTTTGTCATAAAAGGACAAGGGGACAAAGTGTGCAGATGTAAGAAGGCTTTGTATGGGTTGAAGTAATCTCCTCGTGCTTGGTATGAGAAAGCTGACACTCATTTGGTCAAACGAGGCTTTCGTATAACAGTCCAACAGAAAACACATTGTATGTAAAGCGTGAGAGTGATGTACTTCTCATTGTGGTTCTTTATGTCGATGATTTGCTAATCACTAGACCAAATGAAAGACGTATTGCTGAATTTAAGGCTGATTTGAATGCTACTTTCAAGATGAAAGATTTGGGGCTGTTGCATCATTACTTGGGTATACAGTTTAAGCAGTGTGATGGTGGTATTGCCTTGTGTCAGAAAAGTTACATACAGACATTGCTATGTAAGTTTGGACTTGAGGATTGCAAACCTATTGCCACTCCCATGGAAACAGGTTTGAAGTTGAGTCTACATGATGCTGGCGATCCTGCTGATGTTACTCTTTACCAAACTGCTGTTGGCTCCCTCATTTATGTATGCAACACGAGGCTGGGTATTCAGTTTGTAGTCTCACAGGTCAGCAGATTTATGCATAGCCCAGGGTCTAAGCATTGCCAGGCTGCCAAGAGGATTTTACGCTACCTTAGTGGCACCTTATATCTTGGCTTGTTTTATCCCAAGGGGATATCATTGCCGCTAGACTTACATGTTTTTTCGGACTCAGATTGGGCTGGTTGTTTTGACACGCGAGTGTCCACAAGTGGTTTTTGTTTCATGCTTGGCAATTCATGTATATCATGGTTGAGCAAGAAGCAACCTACTGTGGCCACTTCGAGTTGTGAGGCTAAGTACAGGGCAGTCTTCACAGCTGCGGTTGAGTGTGTATGGCTCACACGCCTTATGGCTGATTTGCGTGGTGGCTAGGACACTGCCAACACTATCTACACTGACAGTCAGAGCGCATTGGTAGTTACGAGGAACCTAGTTTTTCATGCTTGCACAAAGCACATTGAGGTGCATTACCACTATGTCATGGAGAGGCTCTTAGCACGAGAGATCAGCTTGTAACACAGGACAACCTTGCAGATCTTTTCACAAAGGCATTGTCTTGTGAGAAGCTTGAAGCTTTCCGCAAAGCTTTGGGCTTACTCCCCTTTGTGGACTGATCATGTCCTCAGCGCATGGCACTTCCCTTTACTCATGTGCCAGTTCTCGTTCATCGCATCACTCCATGGGGGATTTGTTACCATATACATGTGGTAGTGATGTGTGTGAACACACTAGGACCGCCAGGGGCAAATTTTCCCTCTTTAGGAGGTTATTTCCCCCTGAGCATTGTATATACGCCCATCACTCTAGGGCTATCTATCTTTCCATTGCACACTAAGTAACACACTCTCTATTGTGTGCCTTGAGCTTCCTTTGTCTTCTCCAAGCTATGTGTGTTTCTCTGCAACCCTAAAGCCAACAAGCACGAGGAGATTGTTTCAACCCATACAAAGCCTTGTTACATTTGCACACTTTGTCCTCTTGTCCTTTCTTGACAAAACCGCAAGGCTTCATAAATTTCCTCAAATATGTCACCGTTCAAGAAAGCAGTAACAATGTCTAATTGATGTACATCCCAACCAAAATGAGCTACCAATGCACATAGAAAATGCACAGTAGTCATACGTCAAGTGGCCTTTTTGCTGTGCATAACCCTTTGCAACAAGTCGAGCCTTATGGCGATCAATCTCACCATCCGGCTTGCGTTTCAACTTATAAACCCACTTCGTACCAATGGCCTTTTTGCCAGGAGGAAAATCACATAAAGTCCATGTGTCATTTTCTATAAGTGCATCATATTCTGATTGCATGGCAGCCATCCAATTTTTTGAATTTTGTACTTCATCACAAGACAGAGGCTCCTCGACATCATGTAAGCTAGACACAGCCAAACCATAACAATTTGATGCATAAGATGCATAGCGAGAGCTTGAACGAGTACGACTAGACAAAGGTGCATTCAATTTACTATCACGCAATGCATGCACCAGCCATTTTGTCATACCTCTAGCCTGCTCATTTTCATCCCTTTCCTGATCATCAAGTACATCATGTACATCTGCATCAGTAATAGGCTGATCTGTAACATTTTCACAAACCCCCATAGGCTGTACATTTGCCTCATTGGAACTTACATTCGTATTTCCACCACTAAAAAGAGGCAACAAAGTGTCATAAATGTCATGTTAGCTTACATTACTGTTTCTAGTACATGATAGCAAGGGTTGAACAAAATCTCCCACAAACACTACATCCCGCAAAACCAAAATACACTTTGTTTGCGGATGATACAACCTGTAACCTTTGCTTTCAACACTATAACCAACAAAAATACATTTGACAGCCTTATCATCCAATTTTTTGTGTCGTGTTTGTGGCACCAAAGCATATGCCAAACATCCAAAAACACGCATGTGCTCAATAGAAAGCTTTCTATCATGCCATGCTTCATATGGAGTAATTGTTGGAATTAGGGTTGCAGAGAAACACACACAGCTTGGAGAAGACGAAGGAAGCTCAAGGCACACAATAGCGAGTGTGTTACTTAGTGTGCAATGGAAAGATAGATAGCCCTAGAGTTATGGGCGTATATACAATGCACGGAGCAAAAAACCTCCTAAAGAGGGAAAAAATGCCCCGGCGGTCCTAGTGTGTTCACACACATCACTACCACATGTATATGGTAACAAATCCCCCCTGGAGTGATGCGGTGAACGAGAGATGGCACATGAATAAAGGGAAGTGCCATGCCCTGAGGACAGGATCAATCCACAAAGGGGAGTAAGCCCAAAGCTTTGCGGAAAGCTTCAAGCTTCTCACGAGACAATGCCTTTGCAAAAAGATATCTGCAAGGTTGTCCTGTGTTGGCACATAAGCCAAGCTGATCTCTCCTGCTGAGAGCCTCTCCCTGACATAGTGGTAATGCACCTCAATGTGCTTTGTACGAGCATGAAAAATTGGGTTCCTCGCAACTACCAATGCGCCTTGACTATCAGTGTAGATAGTGTTGGCAGTGTCCTGTCCAACACCCAAATCAGGCGTCTGAGCCATACACACTCAATTGTTGCTATGAAGACTGCCCTGTACTCAGCCTCACAACTCGAAGTGGCCACAGTAGGTTGCTTCTTGCTCAACCATGATATACATGAACTGCCAAGCATGAAACAAAAACCACTTGTGGACACTCGCGTGTCAAAACAACTAGCCCAATATGAGTTCGAAAAAGCATGTAAGTCTGGCGGCAATGATCCCCCCTTGGAATAAAACAAGCCAAGATGTAAAGTGCCACTAAGGTAGCGGAAAATCCTCTTGACAGCCTGCCAATGCTTAGACCCTGGGCTATGCATAAATCTGCTGACCTGTGAGACTACAAACTGAATATCTGGCCTCGTGTTGCATATATAAATGAGGCAGCCAACAGTAGTTTGGTAAAGAGTGACATTAGCAAGATCGCCAACATCATGGAGACTCAACTTCAAACCTGTTTCCATGGGAGTGGCAATAGGTTTGCAATCCTCAAGTCCAAACTTACATAGCAATGTCTCTATGTAACTTTTCTGACACAAGGCAATACCACCATCACACTGCTTAAACTGTATACCCAAGTAATGATGCAACAGCCCCAAATCTTTCATCTTGAAAGTAGCATTCAAATCAGCCTTAAATTCAGCAATACGTCTTTCATTTGGTCCAGTGATTAGCAAATCATCGACATAAAGAACCACAATGAGAAGTACATCACTCTCACGCTTTACATACAATGTGTTTTCTGTTGGACTGTTATACGAAAGCCTCGTTTGACCAAATGAGTGTCAGCTTTCTCATACCAAGCACGAGGAGATTACTTCAACCTATACAAAGCCTTCTTACATCTGCACACTTTGTCTCCTTGTCCTTTTATGACAAAATCGCGACGCAGCGTTACATAAACTTCCTCAAATATGTCACCATTCAAGAAAGCAGTAACAATGTCTGATTGATGTACATCCCAACCAAAATGAGCTGCCAATGCACATAGAAAATGCACAGTAGTCATACGACAAGTGGGAGCAAAGGTCTCTTCATAATCTATGCCTTTTTGCTGTGCATAACCTTTTGCAACAAGTCGAGCCTTATCGATCGATCTCACCATTTGGCTTGCGCTTCAACTTGTAAACCCACTTCGTACCAATGGCCTTTTTGCCAGGAGGCAAATCACATAAAGTCCATGTGTCATTTTCTATAAGTGCATCATATTCTGATTGCATGGCAGCCATCTATTCTGTGCTTCATCAAAAGACAGAGGCTCCTCAACATCATGTAAGCTAGACACAGCCAAAGCATAACAATCTGATGCATAAGATGCATGGCGAGAGCCTGAACGAGTACGACTAGACAAAGGTGCATCAAATTTACTGTCACGCAAAGTGTGCACCAGCCATTTCGGCATACCTCTAGCCTACTCATTTTCAGCTCTATCCTCATCAAGTACATCATGTACACCTGCATCAGTAATAGGCTGATCTAAAACATTTTCAAAAACCCCCATAGGCTGTCCATTTGCCTCATTGGAACTTACATTCATATTTCCACCACTGAAAAGAGGCAACAAAGTGTTATAAATGTCTTGTGAGCTTACATTACTCTCTCTAGTACATGACAGCAAGGGCTGAACAAAATCTTCCACAAACACTACATCCCGAGAAACCAGAATACGTTTTGTTTGCGGATGATACAACCTGTAACCTTTGATTTCAGCACTATAACCAACAAAAATACATTTGACAGCCTTATCATCCAATTTTCTGCGCTGTGTTTGTGGCACCAAAGCATATGCCAAACAACCAAAAACACGCATGTGCTCAATAGAAGGCTTTCTGTCATGCCATGCTTCATATGGAGTAATAGACTACAAAGCGTTCGTAGGACACCTGTTAAGTACATAAGTGGCACACATGATGGCCTCAAGCCAAAAAGAATGCGGCAAATCTTGACTTTTGACCATACATCATGTCGTTTCCGTCAGTGACCTGTTTTTCCTCTTAGCAACACCATTTTGCTGAGCTGTGTAAGGCACTGTACATTGGTGTTTTATCCCACGATCGGAACGGAGGGTGCCCATAGTACATTTCGAGACATTTTCAGCCATAGCCAGAAATTGTTTGAAGCACATAAAAACTTTGGACTTCGCTTTAAGAGGAAATACCCATGCATGCCTGGAGTAATCATCAATGAAAGTCACGAAGTACAGGTAATTTGCCCAAGGACGGACTTTGCATGGGCCCACAAAAATCATTACGTACAAGCTGCAACCTGCATGAGGCCCAAACTGAACCATCCTTTGGAAATTTAGAACGCTGCATCTTACCCAAAATATAGCCTTCACAAACATGTTTGACAGGTGCTTCAAGAGGCGGCAAAGAAGCAACCATATCAGATTTTTGCAAACGCAGCAAACTGGCAAAATTCAGATGACCAAAACATGCATGCCAAAGTTTTGCATCTGAAATAGCCCTTGAATCTACAACAACATTTGCAAAATTTTGTCCACACTTGTCATACAAAGTGAGCTTATACAGCCCATGGCACAAAAGCCCAGATGCAACAATTTCATCACCAAAACTAAGATCATGAACTGTACATCTGTCATCTACAAATTTGACTACAAGTCCAAGTCTAGCAAGTGCAGATATAGACAAGAGATTCTTCTTGATCCCAGGTACATAAAGTGCATCAACAAGTGTGAAGGAACTGCCATTAGCAGCAGTGAGCACAATCTTTCCAACTCCCTGAACTAGATAAGAGGTGTTGTTGGTACAAGTGACTGAATTCCCATTAGGGACAGACTCGAGAGAGGTAAACAATTCACTATGTGAGGTAATGTGCTTTGTAGCACCATTGTCGAAATACCACACATGTGAATCTGCAGCAACTGACAAGCATGCATCATGGACAACAGGATTGTGGGTGCACTCTGCGCTAAAAGCCCATTCTGCATCAACATCAGCATTACAGTCTCCTTTCATAGAAGACTCAACAATGGCTGCATTTGTAGTGGAACCAGCATTTGCAGTGGAACCACCCTCTTTCTTCTTATCCTCTTTGGCCTTCAACTTAGGACACGACATGATCAAGTGATCATTGGCTTTACAATAATGGCAACGCATCTTCTTTTTGCCCTTATCACCAGAATTTCCAGACGAATTGCTGCCAGCAAAAGCATTAGAAACAGAATTTTTGCCACTCGCAGCAGAACCATAAGAAGTGGTTGCATTGCTGTTACCACCCTTTCTTTGAGAAGCAATAAAAGCATGTTCAACTGCAGGCTGTCTAGTCCTGTTTTTTTCTAGAAAGTAACTCTTGCAACAAAAATGTGCATAATGCATCAAAATTGACAACTTCTAGATTTCCTTGGGTCACAAGTCTCCAAGTACTAGCAAAAGTCTGGTAAGAATCTGGTAAGGCATCAAGAACAGTTTGCACAAGGGAACTGTCTGAAATAACTTCACCTGCAGAAATAAGTTGCTCATTGATATCCTTGACACTAGCAAGGAAAGTGTCCATATCATCTTCCTCATGCATAATCTTCGACTCCAGCTCTTTACGCAGCAAAGCAATTTTAGCCTCATTGCGGCTTGCATAAAGACCTGCTAGAATATCCCAAGCCTGTTTTGCAGATTTTGCTGAACGGATGTGAGGAACAATGGTGCGCTTCACAGACAACGCAATCAATGCATGAGCCTATGCATCTTTTACATCCCAACGAGCTTGTTCTGCCATAGGCAAAATAACTCTAACAGGTACAATCCTTGCAGCAAGACCTGCAACATCCTCAACATCGCCTACATCCTCAGAATCAGGACGTACATCAATGCCCTGCACAATGTTCCAAACACCCTTTGACACAAGAACATGTTGCATTATATAAGCCCACATAGTGTAGTTGTCCCCATCCAATCTGTCCTCAGCAACAAACATCTTGAACACATCTGTGTTGTTGTTGTCAGCCATGGTAAATGCTTCACCTTGTCAGGCCAAGGGCCAACCAAGGGGCACGGACTCGGCCAAGGGCCGGCTGCCAGTGGGAAGGGGTCCGAAAGTGGCTAGGAGCCTATTAAAGGGAGGTTGGGCGGATGGACCAGGACCTGGCAGTCCTCTGGTTTTAGATTGCCTGGTCCTGGTCCATCCACCCAACCTCCCTTTAATAGGCTCCTAGCCACTTTCGGACCCCTTCCCACTGGCAGCCGGCCCTTGGCCGAGTTCGTGACCCCTTGGTTGGCCCTTGGCCTGACATTACTCCCCCCTTGGAGAAGCGTTTTCGTCCTCGAAAACAAAAGTGGGGAATTTCTTCTTAAGAACACTAATGTTTTCCCAATTGGCACCCTCTTCAGGGCGATCTTTCCACTTGACTAAAGCTTGACTACGTACATGATGACGAGTACGAAGTTCATGAAAATCTAAAATGCGTTCAGGTTCATGCGGTGGAATGGGAGGTTCAGTGAAATCAACCAATATCTGCTGGCCGATAACATTGTCGTCCCCATGCAAGCGTTTACGTAAACGACTTACATGAAATACCGGATGGACATGAGAGTGCGAAGGTAACGCAAGTTTGTAGGCCCTATCTCCAACTCGCTTGAGTATCTTGAATGGCCCACAATAACGTGGAGATAATTTGGGTGTAGGCCGAGTCTTCAGACTTTCTAAATGCTCTGGCACGCGCAAAAATACCTCTTCCCCTTCCGTGAAGGTAACTTGCTGACGTTTCTCATCAACATACTTCTTATACCGATCTTGTGCTGATCCTGGAGAAACTCCTTGACGTGTTGGAGCTTCTCAGTTGCCAACCCCACCGTCACTGGTGATCTAGGTTGAAAACCATACATAAGCATGAATGGACTAAAACCAGTTGTAACATGCTTAGCACTATTATATGCAAACTCAAGAATAGGAAGATAATCTTCCAAATCTGATTGCTTCTTGCTAACATATGCTCATAGCATATCCTCTAGCACTTGGTTAACTCGTTCCGTCTAACCATCTGTTTCAGGGTGATCAGCCGTACTTAAATTAAGTTGTGTACCCAATCGTTAAAAAACAGCCCTCCAAAAATGACTGTTAAACTTGGGATCACGGTCACTCACAATGTTACTTGGCAATCCATACAACCTGTAAAGATTGTCCACAAATAACTTCGCTAATTCTGGAGTCTTAATGGTTGACTTGGTTGGAATAAACCGACAAAGTTTAGTCAACCGGTCTACGACCACCCATACCCAGTCATGTCCTCGAATAGTGGTTGGTAAACCCACAATAAAATCCATGCAGATACTTTTCCATTTACCATTAGGAATCTCTAAAGGATGTAAGAGTCCTTCTGCTTTAAGGCCCTCTGCTTTATTAACTTGACATTTTTGGCAATGCAAGACATAGTCTTGAACATACCCATGCAAACCTGGCCAGTAAAACTGTCGTCTTACGAGTGCATAAATTTTCTTAATTCCCGGGTGCCTTGCACTTGGATATCGTGACATTCATAAAGAATTTGGCGCCGAATGTCCGCATCCGTCGATACACACACTCTCCCCTTGTGGAGTAGATACCCATCATCGATGGAAAAAATCTTCCATCTCTGCAGTTCATCACTCGAAAGAGGAGAACTGGGTGTGGAGGAAACAAAACCACTACCAACATTGGAGTGAGAAGGATCCCTCTTTCTAACATAGCTCCACACCTTGGAGTATGCAGTATCATGCTCGCACTTACCTTTGAGAGATTCCAAAAACTCACTCCGCAATTCCGTGAAAAGGAGAGAGTTGATCTTTGGCATTCGGCTGAGAGCATCAGCCACTACATTATACCGCCCTTTGCGATATCGTAGCTTGGCATCATACTCCTTAAGAATCTCAGCCGACCTGGCCTTGCGACCCTTCAAATCACTTTGTTGTGTAAACCACTTGATGCTTTCATGGTCAAACACAATCTCGAACTGTGCACCATACAAATAATGTCGCCATGTCTTTAAAGCAGACACTATTGCATAGAGCTCTCATTCGTAAGCAGAATAATTATGCTGTGCTGAATCCAGCTTCTTGCTTTCAAATGCAATTGGCCTTCCCTCCTGCAGAAGGACTGCTCCAATCGCACGATTACTAGCATCCGTTTCCAAAACGAATGGCTTTAAGGGATCCACAATAGCCAAAACAGGAGCTGTGGCTAATGTGTCCTTAAGTTTGTCAAAACTTTGCTGTTGTTCTAATCCCCACTGAAAGGTCTTGCCCTTGGCTTTCAGTTGATCTGTCATGGGAACAGCAATATGGGCATAGTTTTTAACGAATCGCCGATAAAAACCTGCAAAGCCGAAAAAAATCTGGAGCTCTTCCAAATTTTTGGGAGAAGGCCACCTCCGAATGGCATCCACCTTGGATTGATCCATGTGTAACCCTGCAGCCGAAATAACATGCCCCAAGTAGTGAATTTCCTCCTTGAGGAAATCACATTTGGATTCCTTGGCATATAACTGATTTTGGCGTAACAAATGAAGCACTTGTTTCAAATGTACTAAGTGCTCTTCCTCAGATGCATTGTATACAAGAATGTCATTGAGGAAAACGATAACAAAATTTTCCAAGTATGGTCGCAAGACACTATCCATGAGTGTCATGAACGTAGCTGGAGCATTGGTTAACCCAAAGGGCATCACCAAAAACTCATAATGTCCAAACCTTGTTCGGAACACTGTTCTGGGTATATCCGCAAGCCTGTGCGTACTTGATGATATCCCGATCTTAAATCAATCTTTGAAAATATACGAGTGTGGGTGAGTTTATCAAACATCTCATCCACTCGTGGCAATGGGTACTTGTTCTTAACAGTAACCACATTTAATCCATGGTAATCTATGCACATGCACATACTACCGTCCTTTTTCTTCACCAAGAGAATGGGAGAGGCCCATGGTGAAGAACTTGGTTGAATAAACCCTCTACTGAGATAGTCAGCAAGCTGATGTTCCACCTCAGCAGCCTCATAATGACTCCTTCTGTAAGGCGATTTACTCACTGGCTTACTGCCTGCAACCACGTATATGCCATGTTGCACAGAACGTGTCGGCGGTAGCCCTGGTGGTAAATCATCTGGGAAAACATCCTTGAATTCCCTTAAAAGTTCCTTTAATTCATTAGCAACATTTGCTTGTTTTGAATAGTAGACATAGTTGGAAGAGGAGAGAGAGAAGAATGCGGCGTTGAGGAAGTTTTATTCAAAACTTTATCATCATTAAGAACATCATCCACATTGGAAATAAAATGGCACAGTGAGTAACACAAAAAGAGTTCTTCTATTGCATCATCAGAAGCGAGCTTCATAAGCTCAGCTGTACAAATAAGTGGTGAGGAAGGTACAGCCTTCTCCCCCAACAGCAGCACGTGCACACCATTGGATTCGAACATTAGACTATTATGGTCATAGCTACGTCTAAGGGATGATCCTAAACTATGCAACCATTCACGACTAAGAACCACATCTGCCCTCTCCATATTCATGACTTGTAAATCCAATGAGGTACGGTATCCTTGAATTTCCAGAGGTACATCTTTAACTTGAGTTTCCCATATCTCAACATGATGGCTGTTAATCATTGCTACCTTGTAGCGATGGGAACTCGGGGTTTGGGGCAATTTGAGTCGTTTCACCAACTTATAATTGATGAAATTGTGCGACGCACCATCGTCTACCAAGATCCGCACCTTGTGCCCTTGGATAGAGCCATGCATACGCACCAACTCATGTGGTCCAAAAGTCTACTGCCACATGGAGGCCGTGATACAGCACTCACGCCACGGCCTCGGCTTCGTCTTCCTCTTCCCTTTGAGGTTGCATGCAACATGCAGCAAAGAAAAAACGTGCCCAAGTTCTAAAGATAGTCCGAAGCTCTGATACCAATCTAAAACCAGAGGACTGCCAGGTCCTGGTCCATCCGCCCAACCTCCCTTTAATAGGCTCCTAGCCACTTTCGGACCCCTTCCCACTGGCAGCCGGCCCTTGGCCGAGTCCGTGACCCCTTGGTTGGCCCTTGGCCTGAGACACCTGATGTGAAAACTACCCGAAAATAGGAGAAACGGAGCGAGAACAACCTATGCTATATAGCACAAACCGTAGAAGACTATAAGGCACTTGTTATGCAGAAAACGGCATTGAAATTTTTTTTGCACAAAATGACGAAATAGCCTCTACAGTACTTCCTGTAGTGGAAACGGAGGCCGAAATGAGCACATAATGACGAAATAGCCTGTGCAATACCCCCTGTAGGGGACATGGAGGCCAAAATTTGTCAACCTGCAAACGCTTGCCAAAGCTCACTGAAATCGGTGAAAGTGAGCAGGCGTGTGCTGGAGCAACTGGCGACTAAGCCCCGGGAGGACATGACCTGCTCTGATACCAATTGTTGGAATTAGGGTTGTAGAGAAACACACACAGCTTGGAGAAGACGAAGGAAGCTCAAGGCACACAATAGAGATTGTGTTACTTAGTGTGCAATGGAAAGATAGATAGCCCTAGAGTTATGGGCGTATATACAATGCTCGGGGGAAAAAACCTCCTAAAGAGGGAAAAAATGCCCTGACGGTCCTAGTGTGTTCACACACATCACTACCACATGTATATGGTAACAGTAATAGACTGCAAAGCTTTCATAGGACACCTGTTTAGTACATAAGTGGCACACATGATGGCCTCAAGCCAAATAGAATGCAGCAAAGCTTGACTTTTGACCATACCGTGCCATTTTTGTAAGTAACCTATTTTTCCTCTCAGCAACACCATTTCACTGAGGTGTATAAGGCAATGTACATTGGTGTTTTATCTCATGACTGGCCAGAAATGCATTAGATTCATGAGACATATATTCCCCCCCTCGATCGAAATGGAGGGTGCCCATAGTACATTTCGATACATTTTTAGCCATAGCCAAAAATTGTTTGAAGCACATAAAAACTTCGGACTTCGCTTTAAGCGGAAATACCCATACATGCCTGGAGTAAGCATCAATGAAAGTCACGAAGTAAAGGTAATTGCCCAGCACGAAGTTTTCATGGGGCCACAAACATCACTATGCACAAGCTGCAACCTGCTTGTGGCCCGAACTCAACCATCCTATGGAAACCTAGAACGCTGCATCTTACGCATCTTACCCAAAATATAGCCTTCACAAACATGTTTGACAGGTGCTTCAAGAGGCGGCAAAGAAGCAACCATATCAGATTTCTGCAAACGCAGCAAACTGACAAAATTCAGATGACCAAAACATGCATGCCAAAGTTTTGCATCTGAAATAGCCCTTGAATCTGCAACTGCAGTTGCAAATTTTTATCCACACTTGTCATACAAAGTGAGCTTATACAGCCCATGGCACAAAAGCCCTGATGCAATGATTTCATCACCAAAACTGAGATCATGAACTGTACATCTATCATCCACAAATTTGACTACAAGTCCAAGTCTAGCAAGTGCAGATATAGACAAAAGATTCTTCTTGATCCCAGGTACATAAAGTGCATCAACAAGTGTGAAAGAACTGCCATTAGCAGCAGTAAGCACAATCTTTCCAACTCTCTGAACCGGATAAGAGGCATTGTTGGCACAAGTGACGGAATCCCATGAGGACAGAATCGAGAGAGGTGAACAATTCACGATGTGAGGTAATGTGCTTTGTAGCACCACTGTCGAAATACCACACATGTGAATCTGCGGCAACTAACAAGCATGCATAATGGATAGCAGGATTATAAGTGTACTTTGCGCTAAAAGCCCATTCTGCATCAACATCAGCATCATAGCCTCCTTTCACAGAAGACTCAACAATGGCTGCATTTGTAGTGGAACCACTCTCTTTCTTCTTAGCCTCTTTGGCCTTCAACTTAGGACGTTGCTTGATCAAGTGATCATTAGCTTTACAATGATGGCAACGCATCTTCTTTTTGCCCTTATCACCAGAATTTCCAGATGAATTGCTGCCAGCAAAAGCATTAGGAACAAAAGTTTTGCCACTCGCAGAAGAACCATAAGAAGTGGCTGCATTGCTGTTACCACCCTTTCTTTGAGAAGCAATAAAAGCCTGTTCAACTGCACGCTGCCTAGTCCTGTTTTTTTTTGGGAAAGTGACTCTTGCAACAACAATGTGCATAATGCATCAAACTTGACAACTTCAGGATTTCCTTGGGTCATAAGTCTCCAAGTACTAGCAAAAGTCTAGTAAGAATCTGGTAAGGCATCAAGAACAATCTGCACAAGGGAACTATCTGAAATGACTTCACCTGCAAAAATAAGTTGCTCATTGATATCCTTGACACCAGCAAGAAAAGTGTCCATATCATCCTCCTCATGCATAATCTTTGACTCCAGCTCTTTACGTAGCAAAGCAATTTTAGCTTCATTGCGACTTGCATAAAAACCAGCCAAAATATCCCAAGCCTGTTTTGTAGATTTTGCTTAACGGATGTGAGGAACAATGGTGCACTTCGCAGACAACGCAATCAATGCATGAGCCTGCGCATCCTTTACATCCCAACGAGATTGTTCTTCCGTAGGGAAAACAACTGTAACAGGTCCTTGCAGCAAGACCTGTAACATCCTCAAGACATCTGTGTTGTTGTCAGCCATGGTAAATGCTGCACCTGATGTGAAAACTACCCGAAAATAGGAGAAACGGAGCGGGAACAACACGTGCTATATAGCACACACCGTAGAAGACTGTAAGGCACCTGTTATGCAGAAAACAGCACTGAAAGAAATTCTGCACAAAATGACAAAATTGCTTGTGCAGACCTTCCTATAGTGGAAACGGAGGCCGAAATGAGCATGAATCAAAAATCTGAGCAAACTGAGGTCTACTAGCTCTCCCAAAATATTTGTCGAGCTGTGAACACTCGCCAAACCTCACTATAATCAGAGAAAGTGAGCAGCGTGTGCTTGAGTAGCTGGTGACTAAGCCCGAGAGGACGCAACCTGCTCTGATACCAATTGTTGGAATTAGGGTTGCAGAGAAATGCACAAAGCTTGGAGAAGACGAAGGAAGCTCAAGGCACACGATAGAGAGTGTGTTACTTAATGTGTAATGGAAAGATGGATAGCCCTAGAGTGATGGACATATATACAATGCACGGGGAAAAAACCTCCTAAAGAGGGAAAAAAAGCCCCGACGGTCCTAGTGTGTTCACACACATCACTACCACATGTGTATGGTAGAGAGAGAGAGAGAGAGAGAGAGAGAGAGAGAGAGAGAGAGAGAGAGAGAGAGAGAGAGACATACAACAGTCATGCCTCCTCATAAGGGTTTTATTCTTGATTTTGACCTACGGATATTTGTGTTAGTATAAATCTTTACATTTCTACCGTCCAACGAGTGTACAAAAGATAGGTTAGTGGGTTACTTCAAGTTTCTTGTCATAGCTTACATGGTTACCTTTATAATGTGGATTGTTTCATTTTGAGTAACGATAAAGCATACAAGTGTCCTTAAGGAGAACTTTCACCCAATTTTTATTAGAATTCTATTATACGTGAGGAGCTAACATTTCTATAACAAAAACAGTTTCAATGTGTTTATCCACAACATTGTCCGTTGTTGCAAGAAAAGGTATGTTTTTTACTCCTATTCAAAAGGTTGGTTCACTGCTCTTGGATACATGTACATACCTTTATAGGTATAAAGCGTGTCATGAATATCATCTCATTATTACATTATTAATCAATTGGTCACCTCATGTAGTATTATGGAAAGTCTATCAAGAATCATGCGGATCTTGAAGATTTTTTGCCATTTATTTCTTGAATCGCTATGATGCACATGTGGAAATATGAGATGCATTGATTTTGTAGTTATTGGCAACATCCAAGGTTCCATCAAAACTCCTCCTTGAAAAATACGCTCAAAGAAAAAACATGGTTTCTTGCCTTGTTGAAGTCCAAAACATGTAGCTAGCATAGAGTTCCACAACACTTTTTATAAACAAAGATTTCCTAGCATGATCTTGTCTTACACGATGGAATTGAAAAGCATTAGACTTATTGCTCATTATGAAATTATGAAAAATAGAGAACCATACCTTTTGGATCTTGTGCTTGCAAGTTGGGTACCATTGGGAGATATTTTCCTTGATCCACATGCTTGGAATGTTGAACATGTTATATGTGTAGTGATTTTGGTACACTACATAATCTTGGACTGTAATGCTAGATTGGAAATTTAAGTGGATGAACTACCTTGCCAAAGCTATTGTCAAAGTGTGTGCCAGTAGATGTTTCCTAAGTTTGGCGATGTGACATCGTGTAAGTAGCAAACAAACTCTTTATGAGTTCCAATTTGTATTTTGAACATCATATTTTGAGCCTAAATAATAATTTGTAATTAGAAATAGCTATGAAAGCTTTGGGCTCCCAGGAATTGCCAAAATAAAACCCTAAGTGTGAAGGGTAACTTGTAAATGTAAACATCACTTCTTGAGCTAATGGAGAAACGAGACCTTGGAGGACCTTGTTATGTGTGTGTGTGTGTGTGTGTGTGTTTTGAGAGTAGCAAGGTGAAATGAAGAGGGAAAGAATCCCATGCCATGGCTTCACTTCTACCTTCTTCTTATGGTTACAAAGTTCTCTTCCTCATGGATTAGTCATGTGAGATGTTCCATACCCTAGTTGGGTATATGCTATCCTTGGATTGACAATTTAGGGTTGGTGTTACTCTTCTATGGTTCATTAAACTGTGATTACACAAATTTTTTGCCACTTTTTTTAGAATGCTCATTGCCTAAGCTAGAGGAGATCACTTTGGAACTTGAGAAGAGTTTATTTTTCTAATCTTCATGTTAATTTAAGAGCTTAATTAGGTAGGATTAGTGGGAGTTGAATACAAAAATTGATGGAAGGTGGTGATTCTATCCCCTTCGTAGGTTGAGCATTGCTTCATTTTCTTTAATTTTAGTTTTGTTTTCACTAATCAGAGACCAACATTAAAGACGGGGTACTAATGCTACACAATCCTCCCATCCAACCTCCTATTTATGTATAAAAAGGGGCCCCATGCCACCCGTTAGTAGACTACTCTTGTCCTCGCATTACCCCCCCCCCCCCCCCCCCCCCCCCCCCAAAAAAAAATAATAATAATAAAAAAAATTGTTTTTGTCCTCAAGAACAAGGCTGAAATTTTCTTCTTGAGAACACTAGCGTTTTCCCAAGTGATACCTGCTTTGCTCTCCACTTCACTAATACGTGACAATGAACTGTTTTCATGTCCATAACACATGAGAATCCATGATTCATTTGGTTTCATGTGATAAACTAAGACGTTCAATGAAGTCAACCAAGAAGTTTTGATGGACACATTGTTTTCCTAGTGTAAGCACTGTCGTAAATGAATCACATGAAATATCCATAGATGAATGCAAGATTGTGATAAAAGATCTAATTTGTAGGCCATTTCTCCAGCTCGCTCGAGTATTTTTAATGGACCATAATATCTTGGTGACAACTTAGACGTGAATCCCGTTCTTACTTTTTGAATGTTTTGGAACCCTTAAAAAGATTTCATCTCCTTCTTCAAAAGTCACTTGTCATTGTTTCTCATTTGCATATTTTCCATAGCGACCTTGAGCTTGTCGTGTTGGAATTAGGGTTATAGGAATGCACTCACAACTGAGACACAACTTGGAGATGGAGAAGAAGCTTAAGGAACACAATAGAGAGTATATTACTGTGTATGAATACAAGAGAAGATAACCCTAGGGTGATGAATGTTTATACAAATCACCGGGAAAAAAACCTCTTAGAAAAAAGTGTCCTAAATGTGTTCACACACATCACTACCATATACATGGCAACAAATCCCCCCTACTAGTGAAACGATAAGAAAGAGCTGGCACATGGAGTATAGGGAAGCTTCATGCCTTATGGACATGATCAATCCACAAAGGGAAGCATGCCCAAAGCCTTGCAAGAAGCTTCAAAATTCTCAAGAGGAGAGGACTTTGTGAATAGATCCACAAGGTTGTCCTATGTTGGCACATAAGCCAAGATGATCCCTCCAATTACTGAGATTCTCTCCTTGAAATAGTGATAATACACCTCAATGGGCTTTCTGCGATCATGAAAGAGTGGATTCATCACACAACTGCCAATGCACTCTGACTGTTAGTGTAGATGAGAGTGCTGGGCAACTCCCAAATCAGCCATAAGGCTTTTGAGACACACTCACTCTCAACTATAGCTGTGAAAGCTGCCTTGTACTCAACCTCACAACTACATGTGTCCATAGTAGGTTACTTCTTTCTCGACCAAGATATGCATGAATTGTCAAGCATAAAACAAAAACATCTTGTGAACATATGTGTCATAGCAACAACCAGTGTAATTTGAAAAAAAAAGCATGTAAATCTGGCAGCAATGATCCCCCCTTGGGATAAAACAACCCAAGACGTAAAATGCCAGTCAAGTAGCAAAAGATCCCTTTAACTGCTTACCAATGCTTGGACCGTGGATATGCATAAATTTTCTCACTTGTGAGATTGCAAACTAGGCTTCTGATGCATACAAACAAATAGCTATCTAGTAAAGGGTACAACATCTATAGGATCTACAACATCATGTAGACTTAAATTCAAACATGTGTCCTTAGGAGTGGCAATTGGCTTGCAATCATCAACTCCAAATCTGCTTAGCAAGGTTTGCACATACTTGCCTAACATAATGTAATACCTTCATCACACTACTTAAAAATGAATGCCCAAATAATGATGCAAAAGGTCCAAATCTAATGCCTCAAATGTGTCATTCAATTAACCTTAATCTCAACACTATGTGTCACATTCAAAGTAGTGAGAAGTAAATCATCCATGCACACAATAAACATAAGATATACATCATTTGCATGTTTTATGTACAAAGCTCTCAGTTGGACTATTTCAAAAGTCACGTGCAATCAAATGCTTATCCATTTTCTCATACACAGCACGAGAAGATTGCTTTAAACCATACAATGCTTTATTACATCTACATGTTGGAATTAGGGTTGCAGAGAGACACACACAGCTTGGAGAAGCTCAAGGCACACAAGAGAGAGTGTGTTACTTAGTGTGCAATGGAAAGATAGATAGCCCTAGAGTGATGGGCGTATATACAATGCTCGAAGGAAAAAACGTCCTTAAGAGGGAAAAATGCCATGGTGGTCCTAGTGTGTTCACACACATCACTACCACATGTATATGGTAACAAATCCCCCTTGGAGTGATGCGGTGAACGAGAGCTGGCACATGAGTAAAGGGAAGTGCCATGCCCTGAGGACATGATCAGTCCACAAAGGGGACCAAGCCCAAAGCTTTGCGGAAAGCTTCTCGCTTCTCGCAAGACAATGGTTTGTGAAAAGATCTACAAGGTTGTCCTGTGTTGGCACATAAGCCAAGCTGATGTCTCCTACTGAGAGCCTCTCCTTGACATAGTGGTAATGCACCTCAATGTGCTTTGTGTGAGCATGAAAAACTGGGTTCCTCGCAACTGCCAATGCACCTTGACTGTCAGTGTAGATAGTGTTGGCAGTGTCATGTCCAACACCCAAATAAGCCATAAGGCGTCTGAGCCATACACACTCAACCGTAGCTGTGAAGACTGCCCTGTACTCAGCCTCACAACTCGAAGTGGCCACAGAAGGTTGCTTCTTGATCAACCATGATATACATGAACTGCCAATCATGAAACAAAAACCACTTGTGGACACTCTCGTGTCAAAACAACCAGCCCAATATGAGTCCAAAAAAGCATGTAAGTCTAGCGGCAATGATCCCCCCTTGGGGTAAAACAATCCATGATGTAAAGTGCCACTAAGGTAGCGAAAAATCCTCTTGATAGCCTGCCAATGCTTAGACCCTGGGCTATGCATAAATCTGCTGACCTGTGAGACTGCGAACTGAATGTTCGGCCTCGTGTTGCATACATAAATGAGGCAGCCAACAACAGTTTTGTAAAGAGTGACATCAGCAGGATCTCCAGCATCATGTAGACTCAACTTCAAACCTGTTTCCATGGGAATGGAAATAGGTTTGCAATCCTCAAGTCCAAACTTACATAGCAATGTCTCTATGTAACTTTTCTGACACAAGGCAATACCACCATCACACTGCTTAAACTGTATACCCAAGTAATGATGCAACAGCCCCAAATCTTTCATCTTGAAAGTAGCATTTAAATCAGCCTTAAATTTAGCAATATGTCTTTCATTTGGTCCAGTGATCAGCAAATCAACGACATAAAGAACCACAATGAACAAGGCAATACCATCATCCCACTCCTTAAACTGTATACCCAAGTAATGATGCAACAGCCCTAAATCTTTCATCTTGAAAGTAGCATTTAAATCAGCCTTAAATTCAGCAATATGTCTCTCATTTGGTCCAGTGATCAGCAAATCATTGACATAAAGAACCACAATGAGAAGTACATCAGCCTCACGCTTTACATACAATGTGATTTCTGTTGGACTGTTACGAAAGCCTTGTTTGACCCATACAAAGCACGAGAAGATTGCTTCAACCCATACAAAGCCTTCTTACATCTGCACACTTTGTCCTCTTGTTCTTTTATGACAAAACCGCGAGGCTGCGTTACATAAACTTCCTCAAATATGTCACCATTTAAGAAAGCAGTAACAATGTCTGATTGATGTACATCCCAACCAAAATGAGTTGCCAATGCACATAGAAAACGCACAGTAGTCATACGACAAGTGGGAGCAAAGGTCTCTTCATAATCTACGCCTTTTTGCTGTGCATAGCCCTTTGCAACAAGTCGAGCCTTATGGCGATTGATCTCACCATCCGGCTTGCGTTTCAACTTGTAAACCCACTTCATACCAAGGGCCTTTTTGCCAGCGGCAAATCACATAAAGTCCATGTGGCATTTTCTATAAGTGCATCATACTCTGATCGCATGGCAGCCATCCAATTTTTTGAATTATGTGCTTCATCAAAAGATAGAGGTTCCTCAATATCATGTAAACTATACACAGCCAAACCATAACAATCTGATGCATAAGATGCATGGTTAGAGCCTGAACAAGTACGACTAGATAAAGTTGCATCCAATTTACTGTCACGCAAAGTGTGCACCAGCCATTTTGGCATACCTCTAGCCTGCTCATTTTCAGCCCTTTCCTCATCAAGTACATCTTGTACATCTGCATCAGTAATAGGCTGATCTGTAACATTTTCAGAAACCCCTAGAGGCTGTACATTCGCCTCATTGGAACCTACATTCGTATTTCCACCACTGAAAAGAGGCAACAAAGTGTCATAAATGTCCTGTGAGCTTATTGTCTCTAGTACATGACAGCAAGGGCTGAACAGAATCTTCCACAAACACTACATCCCGTGAAACCAGAATACGCTTTGTTTGCGGATGATATAACCTGTAACCTTTGCTTTTAGCACTATAACCAACAAAAATACATTTGTCAGCCTTATCATCCAATTTTGTGCGCTATGTTTGTGGCACCAAAGCATATACCAAACATCCAAAAACACACATGTGCTCAATAGAAGGCTTTCTATCATGCCATGCTTCATATGGAGTAATAGACTGCAAAGCTTTTGTAGGACACCTGTTAAGTACATAAGTGGCACACATGATGGGCTCAAGCCAAAAAGAATGCGGCAAAGGTTGAATTTTGACCATACATCGTGCCATTTCTGTCAGTGACCTATTTTTTTCTCTCAGCAACACCATTTTGCTGAGGTGTATAAGGCACTGTACATTGGTGTTTTATCCCACGACTAGCCAGAAATGCATTGAATTCATGAGACATGTACTCCCCCCCTCGATCGGAGTGGAGGGTGCCCATAGTACATTTCGAGACATTTTCAGCCATAGCCAGAAATTGTTTGAAGCACATAAAAACTTCGGACTTCGCTTTAAGCGGAAATACCCATGCATGCCTGGAGTAATCATCAATGAAAGTCACGAAGTATAGGTAATTGCCCAAGGACGGACTTTGCATGGCCCCACAAACATCACTATGCACAAGTTGCAACTGAACCATCCTTTGGAAACTTAGAACGCTGCATTTTACCTAGAATACAGCCTTCACAAACATGTTTGATAGGTGCTTCAAGAGGCGGCAAAGAAGCAACCATATCAGATTTATGCAAACGCAGCAAACTGGCAAAATTCAGAAGACCAAAACGTGCATGCCAAAGTTTTTCATCTAAAATAGCCCTTGAATCTGCAACTGCATTTGCAAAATTTTGTCCACACTTGTCATTCAAAGTGAGCTTATACAGCCCACGGCACAAAAAGGCCAGACGCAACAATTTCATCACCAAAACTAAGATCATGAACTGTACATCTGTCATCCAAAAAGTTGACTACAAGTCCAAGTCTAGCAAGTGCGGATACAGACAAGAGATTCTTCTTGATCCCATGTACATAAAGTGCATCAACAAGTGTGAAAGAGCTGCCATTTGTAGCAGTAAGCACAATCTTTCCAACTCTCTGAACCGGATAAGAGGCATTGTTGGCACAAGTGACTGAATTCCCATGAGGGACAGACTCGAGAGAGGTGAACAATTCACGATGTGAGGTAATGTGCTTTGTAGCACCACTATCAAAATACCACACATGTGAATCTGCAACAACTGACAAGCATGCATCATGGACAGCAGGATTGTAAGTGCACTCTATGCTCAAAGCCTATTCTGGATCAACATCAGCATCATAGTCTCCTTTCACAGAAGACTCAACAATGGCTGCATTTGTAGTGTTTTTGATGGTGAAAGATAGCTTTGCGTGTACATAGCAACTGCATAGAACCTATGTTCATACATGGAACAATTGGATGATATTCCAGTGAATGGCACTGCTCCAAGATATTTAAGTGAAAGGCACCATAGCTTTGGGTTTCAAAATCTACTTCCTTTTGAAATCTCGGTCACGCATTGGAATGGTCTTGCAAACTACGAGGCAGCCATGGAAAGCTCACATCCTCTTGTAATGACCACATAGACACCAAAACCGGCCAGCCGCTATGAGCTAAGGGGCCTGCGCCCACATGGACAACACTTTTTGGCTGGTTGGAGGCCCAGAAGAGCTAGGGCCTTGACTTCATGGCCGGCTGGCTCAGTTCTTCCCTTCCACTACCTGCAACTAGCCAACACTACCCCCTCCCCCCCCCCCCCCCCCCCCTTCCCAAAATGACCTTTACACACATCTCCCTCGCCTTCACTGATCCTCGTGGGTGAGGTGCCAATCAATATGCCCAAGAGTGCACCCTCGACCGACCAACATTTGCAGTGGAACCACCCTCTTTCTTCTTAACCTCTTTGGCCTTCAACTTAGGACACTACTTGATCAAGGGATCATTGCTTTACAATAATGGCAACACAACTTGTTTTTGCCCTTATCACCAGAATTTCCAGACAAATTGCTGCCAACAGAAGCATTAGGAACAGAAGTTTTGCCACTCGCATCAAAACCATAAGAAGTGGCTGCATTGCTGTTACCACCCTTTCTTTGAGAAGCAATAAAAGCCTGTTTAACTGCATGCTGCCTAGTCCTGTTTTTTCTGGAAAGTGACTCTTGCAACAGCAATGTGCATAATGCATCAACTTGACAACTTCTTGATTTCCTTGGGTCATAAATCTCCAAGTACTAGCAGAAGTCTGGTAAGAATCTGGTAAGGCATCAAGAACATTCTGCACAAGGGAACTGTCTGAAATGGCTTCACCTGTAGAAATAAGTTGCTCATTGATATCCTTGACACTAGTAAGGAAAGTGTCCATATCATCTTCCTCATGCATAATCTTCGACTCCAGCTCTTTACACAGCAAAGCAATTTTAGCCTCATTACGACTTGCATAAAGACCACCCAAAATATCCCCAGCCTGTTTTGTAGATTTTGCTGAACGGATGTGAGGAACAATGGTGCGCTTCACAGACAATGCAATAAATGCATGAGCCTACACATCCTTTACATCCCAACGAGCTTGTTCTACCGTAGACAAAACAACTCTAGTAGCTGCAATCCTTGCAGCAAGGCCTGCAACATCCTCAACATCGCCTACATCCTCATAACCAGGACGTACATCAATGCCCTGCACAATATTCCAGACGCCCTTTGACACAAGAATGTGTTGCATCATATAAGCCCACATAGGGTAATTGTCCCCATCCAACCTGTCCTCAACAGCAAACATCTTGAACACATCTCTGTAGTTGTTGTCAGCCATGGTAAATGCTGCACCTGATGTGAAAACTTCCCGAAAATAGGAGAAATGGAGCAGGAACAACACGTGCTATATAGCACAAACCGTAGAAGACTATAAGGCACATGTTATGTAGAAAACGACACTGACAGAAATTCTGCACAAAATGACGAAATTGTCTGTGTAGACCTGCCTGTAGTGGAAATGGAGGCCGAAATGAGCCCGAATAAAAAATCTGAGCAGAGTGAGCTCTATGAGTTCCCCTGAAATATTTGTCGACCTATGAACGCTCGCTAAACCTCACTGTAATTAGAGAAACTGAGCAGGCGTATGCTGGAGCAGTTGGCGACTAAGCCAAGGAGGACGCAACCTGCTCTGATACCAATTGTTGGATTTAGGGTTGCAGAGAAACACACACAGCTTGGAGAAGACGAAGGAAGCTCAAGGCACACAATAGAGAGTGTGTTACTTAGTGTGCAATTGAAAGATAGATAGCCCTAGAGTGATGGGCGTATATACAATGCTCGGGGGAAAAATCCTCCTAAAGAGGGAAAAAATGCCCCGACGGTCCTAGTGTGTTCACACACATCACTACCACATGTATGTGGTAACACTACACACTTTCCTTTCCTTTCCTTTCTTGACAAGACCATGAGGTTGCATTACATACACTTTCTCATACAATTCACCATTCAAAAAAGAGGCTTTAATGTTTGACTTATGGACATCCCATCCAAAATAAGTTGCCACTACACAAATGAAATAAATAGTAGTCATGTGACAATTGGGAGAAATTTTTTCTTCATTAATCAATGCCTTTTTGCTAAGCAATTTTTTTTGCAAATTATTTGATTTGTAGCAATCAATACTACCATCCAACTTGCGTTTTAGCTTATAGAACCACTTTGTACCAATGGCCATCTTGCTAGGAGGTAAGTCACATAGAGACCAAGTATTGTTCTTTACACGTGCATCATATTTATCTTAGGTAGCACCCATCCAATCCTCTCAATTTTGTGCTTCATCAAATGTAGGAGATTCAATTTGGTCAGACATTCTTGATACAACCAAAGCATAACAATCTGATGCACAAGGAGCACGATGAGAATCCAAATGAATACGAATAGAAAAAGGGCATCTAGTTTACTGTTACAAAAAGTATACACTAGCCACTATGGCATACCTCTAGCTTCCTCATTTTCAGTCGTGTCCTCATCAAGTGCATCATCTACATCTGCATAAAAAATAGGTCAATCTGTGACATCACCTAAAACGTATGTAGGGAGAATATATTCTTTATTTGGACTCACATTTGTATTCGTACCATTAAAAACATGCAACAACGTATCAGAACTATCTTGTGAGCTTACACCTATCTCTTTAGTACATGACAACAAGTGTTGAACTGCATCTTTGGAATGAGCTGGTTACTTTGGACGGATATTCTAGGTTGGATAGTTAGAGTTAGTCAGATTAGATTGGGCAATCAGACTTCAGATACACGATTGGACAAAGATAGAACCAACATGGAAACAAGAGACTAAGATTAGAACTAGAATGTATATTTAGATAAGAGTACAATTCGTGTCAATTACAATCATGAGAGCCAAGTAATGCTCATAGCAAATGCCAAAAGAGTACAAAGAGTAGAATTGGAGTAAAAAATGACTAGTGACAACAATGATGAAAGAGTGCGTGGTGTGTGGAATGCATCTCTACACAGTGCAGTGTGGGGGAGGGAAGAGGAGAGACCGTGTTGTGTGGGTGGATCATGACTCCAAGATATGATGAGCTCCTTATTCTTTGGTATATGAAGAATAAGGTTATTGTGATGAGTGTGGACAATTGAACATCAGACGCCTGGCCTCGAGCAAAGGTGATGTGAAGGAAGAGGAGAGACCGTGCTGTGTAGGTGGAGAAAGCCTCCAAGATATGAGGATTTTCCTTATTCTTTGGTATATAAAGAATATGGTTAGTGTGGTCAGAGGACAGCCTAAGATTGGACCTCTAACCCGAGGAAAAGGCACAACGCCTTTACCCCAACAATCTCCCACTTAAGGGAGAACCTACCAATAAGTGGGTGCTACTAGATAACTAATAGTATGTACAAGAAAACGGGTGAGAGACTCCTTCAACCTACACTCACTGGCTTGCTCAGTCGATCTACATGTAACTATATCAACTCTAGTGATACGTGAACGTGCGTATCCATGCTAGAGCCTGCATGTCCTGCAGACACCTCTATATGGTCTACAAAACTCCACGATGCATCACTAGCGTCAGTCATCGTAAGACTGACAATCCCTATTGCAAATGCTCCCATTGCAGCTGCTAGGTTGGGCCCCAACACTAGTAGATCATACATAAGACGCCCAAACACTCACAAAATATGCACAAACCTGGCTGTTCTAGACTCTCGTGTGCTATTTGCATGCATTGCATCATCAAGATTACTCATCATGTATGGATTTGTCATCGCCGACCTAGGATGGCTATGTCTCTCTCACCCATAGGAGGATTTTTTGTCCAGTCATCAACTCATGAGCCTCTAACATGAGCATATCAAAGAACTCCATGTCTGTCATCTCTCATGTGTCTCTAGGGGACATACCCGCTCTACCTCTATCTGCACAGACTTTAATGACACCTATTGTGTCTCATTAGAGCACTACCGTTCTACCTTTGTCTCTACACTGTCTATTACCTTGTCCTACACAGCTAAATGCTCTATCTCATAAGCATGTTGGAGCTCACCCGCAGTGGAGACACGTCTCGTCTCTCACTCAACGCATGTCAACAACAAAACCAAGACCATGTTGTCTCATACCTCAAATATATGCATAAGATATACCAAGACACTACAGATTCTCCGGGTAATCACTAACGATCCACAATGCATCTAGAAAGACTTTTCTCTAAGTAGTATATAACACCCACAATGTGCTAACTATCTCACTGAGATCAAACTTTGTCTCAGCTGAGGAACATAGCACAGATGTCATAGCGTATATGATGCACCACTAGGCAATAACAAGCAAATATCTCCTACACCTGCAATGTCAAACGCCAAAACATCGACCAAATGTACACAACCAAAGCTCCCACTAGAGAATGTGCTGAACCACTTACAATGTGGTGTGACATGGAAAACTGCATCCTCATCTAGCCAATGGGGAGAAGTGTCACCTCTCAAAGAGATGTAAGCATGAGGATCGCTAAAGGCAAGAGTGAAATCACCATCATTGGCATATGAAGCATTGCTCTAGCTTGTGTCAAAAATTCATTTGCATCTCGCATACATCTTTGTTGCTGCCTCATATGTATGGAACAACGAATGTGCCATGTGTGATCACAATGCCAACAACGCAAGTATTGGCAACTACGAGACCACTGTCTCTCATGAGTCATCACTATAAACTCTAACTTTTCACACGTGTCTGCTATATGGATGTGAAGAAACCAAAGTATAACAAGAAATCCTGGGAGAAAATTGGTAGGGTCTCCCCTGTAACCTGAGCAAAACGTCGAAGAAAAAATTACAACCATAAACCATGCCAAAATGCCGGGGGTAAGTCAACCACTACACAATCATGAAGACCATGATCAACCGCATAAAAACCGATGCTCGCATATGAATAAAATCAACTCTACAAATTGTAATATATAGGCATACAATCTGAGACAAACAACTCAACTGAGCATAAAGTGCATAATCATCTATGCAACTAGTGAGAAAACATGCTCAAAACGCATCCCACAAGAAGATTTGTTGCAATCTATAGTCACATGAGAAAATGCAACTAAAGAAACTTGTCAAAGTGGGAGTTGGACTCGACCATTAAACCTTCAGAGGGTAAATTGTATATATGCATAAAACGTGGCAAGAATCTGGGAAAAATCTTGTAGAGTTTTCCCTAAAAACTGAGTATAATCTTAGCCATAAACAAACAACAACACAAAAAATGCATAAAATGCATCAATGAAGCCATTCAGACAATGCGCAAAAATAGAGACTCAGTCTCTCATCCATAGATGTCATAAACCAAGTCAAAAGTGACTAAATGCTCTGCAACCAGGATGAAGAGAAGCAAGACAAAACCTGTGGGTCGTAATCAAAAGTACATAAACCTTTCCTTGACCAATTTGTCTCGATCACAGATCCACATATGGCATACATCAATCGAACTCACTCTCACACGAGTGGCTCTATGGACAACTCCATCTGTCCAAAACACATGTATAATTATGAACCTATCACTTGTGAGATGCAATAAGCTCAATTCAAATCTCCATATGTAGACAGAGCAAATCGGCACAAAATCACGTGCATAAATCTCTCTGAAGAAAAATCCACACAGTCATTCACAACGCGTACAAAATCGCATCCGATTGTGTAACAATCCAAAAGTCACATCCCAAATGTAAGGTAAATTCTTTCTCAAATAGCACCAAGTGTGACGTACATAGCCAGAGATGCAAACCGCATAACTCTATGTAATGTAGGAATCCAAACTGTCAAACTTCTATACATTGAGATTGATGCAGGTTGATGTAGAAAATTCTGAGATCAAATTTTCTTTATTTTGATATGACCAGCATTTTGAAACGTGCCAAAACCCTAGGATAGACTCCTAGATTTTATCTATCCAATTCTGTAGAATGGAGATATGCAAAAAACATTGTATCGGGAGGCAAAGATAACAAAACCAAGCTACAACACTTCTTTCTCCTGCTCCTTCTTTGTAAAATTTAGCAATGGCTTGCTACAAAATCTCCATACAAGATGAATACAAATACTTAAGCTCAAATCAGCAATCTAGGCTTCTCTTGCACTACAATCTACGTGCACACAATGCTTCTCTGCAAAATTCAACAATGGCTTGCTGCACAAGCTCTATACAATCTGAGTACACATGCCTAATCTCAAATATGCAATCTAGGCTTCTCTTGCATTGCAATCTGTGTGCACACAATGCCAACGTAGAAGCTTCTGTGTACATGAGTAAAACCGCTCGCAAACCTGTAATGCACACAAGTTGCCAAGATGCCCCCTTCTCTCTTCTCTTGACTATGATAGTGTCAATGCGCTTGTCATTGTGGAGCTATCAACTCAACCATCGCACTACAAATGCCACAAAACCGAAGCTTTGATACCACTTGAAATTGTGCATGGTGCACAAAATGCATGCACGTGCGTGGTGCAGTGCAAGAGAGGGAAGATGAGAGACCATGTTGTGTGGGTGAAGCAAGCCTCCAAGATATGAAGACCTCTTTATTATTTGGTATATGAATAATAAGGTTAGTGTGGTCAATGGGCGGCCAGACGTCTAATGTTCGGCCTCGAGCAAAGGCACATCGCCTTTACCTCAACAAATAACTCAAAAAATGAGTAACGGGCCCTATTAATAGGTGTCAAGGAGAGAGGATAATCTCTCATACAAGGGTATCAATCAGGGGATTTTGCGAGATACTTACGTCGTAATCAGCTTATACAGACTCTAATGGCAAGCATAAGTGGAAATTCTACAGAGTTGATCTAATTTGAGAGCATTAAACTCTTCTAACTCCATCAGTGCCGTTAACGGCAACCATTTGTAATCGAAATCCACTTCGGCTAATCATTAGCAGTTTAAACCATTTCGGATGTGAAGTTTAAGTATTAAAGTGTTGACAGAATCTTTTGCCTTGTGTCGTGCGTCTTGTCTCTCTTATTTCCCACAGCAAGCAGCCCGATGCTGACCCGGCTCACCTCGCGAACTCATTATCCCCGACAGCGCACTTGTGTGTGCAATGGCATCTATATACTATGGATCCTAGAACATGCCAGTTCTATTAGCATAATCAACTCGTTGATGAAAAGCAGTCTTCCCATCCTCTTGTCCTAATAGTTGCGAGCACACTGTTTTGAAGTCAGTCATGACTTCTTTATTGGCAATTGTTGGTGCATTTGAAATTTAGGATTTAATACAAATGCAACACCATGCAAGGGCGTATGCAATTGCACCCATCGCTTATTGGCAGCTGTGATTATGAAAGCTTTGTCCTTTGCACCAAAGCCAGCATGCTCTCTTACTTTGCACAATGCCTCTGACATATACCAATAGACTCAACTGAAGCCAAAAGAGTCTTTGTCAACTATTCACAAAAGATCTACAAACGGTTTGGTCAGGGTGACAATTCTCTCTATATTGCACCAAAAAACTTGCGAGTTCACAAGTTGTACACACCTTGTAGCTACCTCTAAGTAGTTAGGATACTTGTTGAGCCATTCATCCTAGCATCTATTAGCTGCTGTTTCAATCAATGTAGGCTTACTTCTTGCAAGGTGACAAGAACATAATATGCGGTTGAAAACCTTATCACACAAAATATCTGCAATGTTTTGTTGGGTGATTTTAATAAAAAAAGAGCATACAAAAATTGATTCTCTCTAATAAATTTCACCACATGATTAGCATCCAGCAGCGTTTGTTTTATGACAACCATTTTTCCAATGTCTTTTAATAGCAAATTAAGAGTATGCGTGGCACATGGCACCCAAGTAATTTTTGGGTGCTTAACTTGAATAGGCCTTCCCGCAGCCTTGTAATTGGATGCATTATCTATGACAATTGTAGTCACATTATTTGGTCCACCTGCCTTTGCTATGGCACGTTCATATATCCTTGCTAGAGAGTCACTGGTCTTCTCTTTTAAAGAGGTGCCAATGGCTTCTACAAACATAGACCCTCTAGGATTGATAAGCATCACATTGATGAGAGCGGCTTCTTCTGACAGTTGGTCCATCCATCCAACACTAGGATGCAACCATATCTAGGAAAAAACTCCACCACCGTGTTCTTGAGGATGGCTTCAGTACCGTATTTTACTTTATCTAGATACTCTATGCGCATCTTATTATAATCAGGAAGCACACACCCTTTTTTGACAGTTCTCATTAAAACATCTTGAAATATGGGATTGCACATAGTATTGAATGGTATACCACACGCCACAAAAGCTTGCATCCATTTCAAGTGCAACTCAGGCAACCATTGCTTATCTATCGCTTCATATAGTGTTTGGCCATTGGATGATGCTTTACTAACTTTAGTTGAGGTAGGATTTGCTGCTGCTGACGTTGAAGCATGTCTGTGAAAAGGAGTTGATTGGGGAGTGTGGTTATTTGCTTTCGTAGGCACATGCTCTCTCCCTCATTGACAAAAGACATTTCAACATCCATTGCAGCTTGTTTGGCATTAACACTTTTTGTTTAGCTGCAAGAGTTTGCTCTGCAATGCGAGCGTACTTTGGCAATCTAACATAAATATCTCTTGGCGATGCCGTATACTCGGACACATTACCAGGGACTTTGAACAAATGCTCTTTGATTCTGGTCGCATTCCCATTAAATTCATGGCCGCATGTCTTACATTTCAATGGAGACGTATTCTTTCTAGCACGCAGCTCATGGACGTAACTCCACTCATGTTCTTTCACCATGCTGACAGATAACTTTAAGCTGCAAACAGATCAACAAATCCACTTGTTAATTTCGAGAACAAAATTACTTCAAAGCAACAAACTACACATGAAATTCTCTATTGATCAATATAGTGATCAAAACCTGTCCACATTATCAATTAATCTCGCGCTACATTATCAATTAACAATAGACAATAATAGTCTTTGCATTCTTCAATAAACTCATGTCAATCAAATCATATTTTGATGCACTAAATAACTTCATCACTTCAAACATAACATTTCAATCACATTGCACTATATCGATTCATCTAAAGTGCAAGCTTTTAACTTTCACACATTACGATAATTGATAATTTTAATCCATTGCACTATATCAACTTATCTAAAGTGCAAGCTTAAAGCTTTCACACATTTTGATAATCAGCAATATTGATCAAATCTTGCTATTGATTCTCATTGGAAATAAGGATTAATTGCAATCTTTGACGATTGTCATATCTATCTAAAGTGCGAACATGAAGTTCTCACACTCCATGGTAGATCTTTGAAAGCTTATCTATCTTCATTTGATGCATGTGTACAATCACACACTATGATCCAAATAAAGATAATGTAATATCAATGTATATGGACATGAGATTCCTAAATTTTGATTCCAGTGAGAGCATAGTGTGATGGCTCTACAAAGGACAACAAAATTTCTATCTATGTTCACTTTGAGGTGAGAAAGTTTCCGCACGTCAAAATTGAACTTACCTAAATAAAAATAACCTCTATTCTATTATATTTTGCCGATATATAACCTCATGTGAGAGTACACTCTGCACACAACGATAATCTCTAAATTATATCATTAATTCACTTCCATGTGTCAGTAAATTGAACATGTAGCAAGTGATTCCTAAAAAATAAACACCTTGTATGGGCAAGAGTTTGAGCTCTACACAACATACAAAGTTTACATAATTTGATTTTAAAACAAATAGTTTGATAAAATTTTAAAAAAACACCACATAAGATTTAATCAAAAATTAAAAAAATTTGAATTTCTATGTTTTAAATTATAAACCAACTTTTTTTTTTGTCTCCTATTGACAATGGAATACATTTTGTGAGGAACACTAGACTCAACAAGGCGCGTTGCCGGTATATATACTTTTTTTTAATCGATCAATATATCTTTCGATCGAAAGATACTTCGATCAAAAAACTGAGAAAATAAAACGTTGCCCATTTTTGCTGATGTGTCATCATATAATACGCCCGTACAATATGGGGTCAGGTAAAATATGCCCGTATATGAGGTATTATACGTTTCTCGTATAGCGTATAATGCAAATTAGGTCTTGTGAACTTCTTGGAGAGAACCTAAAGCAGCTTTCATGTGATTCAATAACACCCTCAATGCCTTACTGTTGTTGAGTGATTCCATCTTGACTTTTTCCAGAAATGCAGTTTGGGCTATCAGTTGATCAATCTTCCTTTGTTGAATAGACATTACCATGCATTGTTCTCTTGATCAATATGATGTTTCAAAATTAGATCTTTGAGGTGCAATGTTTCCTTTTTATATTTCTAATTTTACTGTCAGAGTGGTCAAACCAGGAGTTGGAGTGAAACCTTGAACTTCTAGTATCTTGTCAATAACATTGACGATCATGTTCCACCTGGTTTGGATTGTGGTTACACATCCATTTATTTTAGTATTGCGGTCACTTTGATCACATTCATATACCATGAGAGAAGTCTGGGAGCTCAATATAAATTTTTCTAGAGTCTTGATCACCAAAATTGCCTATCATAGGCTTCTTTTTAAGTCTTTGTAGCCAATCTAATATAGGATGTTAAATAAAGGTATGGACTACTAGAGCCATCTCATAGGTACTAGCTAACACTTTATCTTCTCCTTTTTTTGAAATAGTTTCTTTGTTTACAGTAGTCTATGGTGGAGTACTAGGAAATTCGATGGCCTTGTCAGTAATAGTGCTTTTAGTCTACTACACTTCAAATTGTCTCAATTTCAGACCGGATGATCTCATTGCTATCTTTTGCTTGGCCCTGAGCTATGCTAGAAGATTTGTTACTTTTAGTTTCTTTGATTGTGGATTTGAAGTCCTTACTTTTGATTGTTCTGCTGTTCTTTTTGAGCCAAGTGTTACCAAAGACAGTTCCCTTCCATAATTTTGCAGTATCTCTTGTCCATTGGTGTGCATGTCTTAAGTTCCTGCACCTAGGACTTTCTTCCAAATAGTGGTGGCCTTGATGTGAGGTGGAATGCAAGTTTTCCTATATACAAACTACCACATATACCATGTTTTAAATAGATTCTTTTAATTTGGTTGTTTGTTGCATAATTCCAAGGTTGAGACTGGAATCCCTTGGCCTCTAGTCTTTCACTTCTTCTTAGCCTAGGCATCGTCTTTTAGAGAATTGATAACTTCTTTAGTTGAACAGGGTTTGGCCTTGGCCTTGGATAAAAATGGCAATTGTAGAACATGAGAAAGAGATATATCACTATCACTTGCATTGGTTTTCCATTTACCTCAGTAATGCCTATATTTGGGTTGAACGTATCCACAACTTGCTGAATAATTTTTGCATCAAAGCTGCTCTTAGTGGCCTCTAATACCACCTCCATAACCCACATCTTGATCAAGGTCCTTTCACTCTAATGAAAGATATATTTACCAATTTTATGATGCGATACTAAACATTCTTGTTCAACTGGACTCAACAACTCGTCAATCTCTGTAGCCCGAGCATCCATTGTTGCTTGTATAGTTTTTTACATCAACTACTTATGCTTGCCCATTTCTGAATCCAAGGATAGACCTTGAGTAGATAAGGAGAACTCACTTGAGGAAGATGGCTAATCGAAGAAAGAGCACTTAGATGTTTCTAGTTGTGCATTGAAGACAATGGAAGGGGATGGAGTTGATGATGGTGAGGCGTGCTCAGGTTGTGTAGACTGCAAGGACATAGGTGTTGGCACAGGGAGCTCTACAGGCCAAGGAACCAAGTGCATGAGTCTCTGAGGAAAAATTGCTAGGCCATGCACTCTTTGCATAATTATACAAATACACACCATGAATGCACCACACTCTTGCTGCCTCAGGTTTTTATCCACCATTTTTGACATGGCAATCATACATTGGTTGGTCCTTCTTATTGGCAAGATTCTCCCACTGATTTGTTCATTAATGTTCTGCTAGTTATCGTAATGCATGTCAGACTCATTTGATGGCTCTTTATTATGATTCTATATTGGAACCATACCCAAATGATCTACTGGTTTTTGATTTTTCTCCATGTCCCCTACAGCTGGTCTGATATTGAACAGATTCAAAGGCTTATCGTTTGATTCAAAACTGGTATCTTGAACTGGTGGTGCTGGGGTTTCATCTAGTTTGGCATAATACAAATTGATTCTAGATCCATTGCAGACCCCTGACAATAGTAATCCTGATAAATCTTTAAGACTAAGTGTGCCATTAGAGAAAACCCAATCGACTTCATAAGGTCATGACCATGCAAATTTTATAGTAGGTTTCTTTGGGCGTAATGTTGACTGATAGAGCAAAACCAAATCCCTCTTTTTGAGCTCTTTAACCTTGATTTTCCTATCATGCTAATGCTTCCTCCTTTGCCAGACTATCTTCTACTCTAACATAGCCCTTTGCTTGATTATATCTAGTTTTAGCAATTCATCCAATATGTGCTTTAAAGTTAAATCAAAATCCATACCATGTTCAATAGCCAAGTTGAGAATGGGAATTGCAAATTACATAGGCGCCACTACCTTTGTTCCATAAACCATCTTGAAAGATGTCATACCAGTGGTAACCTTATGAGTAGTTGTGTACGCCCACAATGCAATCTCAAGTTTCTCATCTCAATGGTGAGGCTCTTTCTGGACAATGTTTTTCCATGTGGTCTTGATGGTCTTATTACTTCTTTTAGCTTGCCCATTGCATCTGGAATAAGATGGTGATTTCTAATGCTTGATTAAAAATATTTTAGTCACTATTTGAATAGTCTCATTGATGAAATGTTTACCCTGATATGAAACAATCTCAATTGGATAGCCGAATTTACAAATCACATGCTCATACAAGAACCATGTTGGTGCCTTGGCAGTGTTGTTAGGTAATGCTTTAGCATCAACCCATTTATTGACATAGCATGCTTCAATCACAATGTACTTTTTCTTCCAAGAGGTCACCTTCTTGAATGGACGCAAGCAGTCCAATCCCCATTTCATAAAAACCCTAGTGACCGGATGGGTGTCAAAGGAGTCATATCTGTTATTTTTGGCCTTCCCATTCTCTGACAAATATCACAAGTTTTACAAAAAGCACTAACATCAGCCATCATAGTCTGCCATTGTAGCCCCAATTGCAGAATCTTCTTGTAAGTGATATCAATGGAAAAATGTCCTCTAGAGCTCCCAATGTGAACCTCTATGATAACTTGCATCCTCCCTTGCATAGGCACACACCTTCAAAGAACCCCCTCAATTCTCAATGTGTACAAAGCTCGTCCTATATTTGTGAACTTTAAACTCTTCAATATCAGTGCCTTCTTACTCACTTGGGACCAATATTTTTGAAATCCCCCATAATGAAGGAAATCATACACATCTTGCTACCAGGGATTTCACTGATTTGATCATGACCACGTGATTACATTGATAACATGAGTAATCACACATGAACAAGACACAATTATGTAAAGTATTAACGTGACTCTCATGGTAACTTGCAAAATCCAATAGAGCTGGTAAGCCCATTGGGCATTCTTACTTTCTTGCCGAGAAAAAAAGAAAGCATGGCAAGCTTACGTGTATATAGTAAAACCTCTACTATCTTTGGCATTTTGACTAAGAAAATCCCTAGGGAGTGTATCCTAGCATCGGGTACAATTATTTCTCCTTGTGAATTGATGTAAGGTTACAGAGTCACAAGTCTTCTTTCTGGGCCGAGTGTGATTCTTAATACGGTAACCACCTCTAAAAAAATTTAAATCCTTGACCGAAGGCAAAGGTATTATGCCAAACAATTTGAATTTTTGAAGATTCATGCTCATTGTGACAAAGTCACTGGTCCATAGAAGGGTTGCAGTTGGTTTTAGAAGATGAGCATATTTAGATAATGAGTTGATAGTCAAGGGCTGGATGCCCTGTACTAGTATACTAAGTATATAAAGGTCCCTGAAGTCTTGAATCTCACACTTTCATGGATTTTAATTCATGTATGAATAATGTGAAGTTTTTAGATGTATCTTATTGTTTGCAAATTACAGAGAGTGTAAAACTAATCCTCATGTTTGTAATTGCATTGAAAAATTCATAGCTTTATTGTATGCATACTGTCAAATAGAGAGTGCATTGCAATGTGTAAATTTTGTTACAACATATGTGGTCGTCGATATGTGGCTTGACAAGAGTGCATTGCAAATCGCACAATGTGTAGATTTGATTGCTTTCTTATTGAATATTTTTTGTTTTGATATATATTGAAAAGTAGAGAGTTGTTTTATAATTGATATCTACTTCTTATGCCTTCAACATCAAACTTAAGCAATGGAGCAAAATTTTGGCACAAGTGGTACGAAGTCAGGAAACTCCCACAAAGAGTGGGAGTTTGCTTACAACATATGAGGGCGATATATGGAGTGGCAATGTAAATTTTGCTTCACCACAAAATCAGGAGGGGCTCCACCTATTACGAATCATTTTTTGGGTAGCCTTACAAAGAATTATTTTTTGGGTAGCCTTACAAAGAATTGTCGCACATGCAGCCATTCTCAGGTACCTACACTTGCAAAGTGTTTGAGAGAAGAGATTCTTAAAAAGGGCGGCAAGAGATAGAAGGTACAGAAATCTGTTGGATGCATGTCAAGAGCAACCAAAGTTAAATACCAATCATGATAATCCTGTGGTGACACCAACCAACCCTATGCAACAACATGTGCAAGGAGATGAAATGCCAAGCAATGTTTCTTTTAAGCGCCACAATGAGGGTGGGATTGGGCAAATGCATCAAAGATTATTGTATCAAATCTTTCAAATGGAGAGGCTAGAAGCACAAAGTGCACTTGTAAAAGCATTTTTTTTCACTAGGAGAGCATTAGTCATGGTTGAGAGCCATCATTGGAAACATGCATGGACGAAAATTGATGGGTTCGATTACATTGAAGTAAAAGAGTGTGTTTCCAAAATAATTCTTGAGAATATATCGCTTTTAGGATGCACAATTGTCAATGATGGTTGGTCTAATGTTCAAAGAAGGCCATCGATCAATGTTATCCTGGTTTGTCCAAAGGGAGAGAGGTTCATAAAAGTTAGCAATTCTAGTGCTATTAAAAGTGGCAAATATATTGTTGAGGTCTTGATTAATGTTATTAAAGAAATTGATGCTAAACATGTCATTCAAGTAGTCATATACAATGCAAAGAATTGTAAAAATACTAGTAACATAATAAAAAAGTGCTTTCCATACATTTGCACCAATGGTTGCAATACACAGAGTTTAAACTTGGTGCTAAAAGATTGTTGTACTAGAATTTTAGTAATTATCAAGACACATGACTTTTCACATGGCTTGCTAGATATTTTCCACAAGGACCATATATTTTTTGTTAAAGCAAAAAATTGATCTAAAGATAGAAAATTTGAAAATTAAAGTGGGTAGGTGCTAGGAGGGGACATGATGAACGTGCTAATGACCATGATTAGCAGAAAGGGGAACCATCTGGAGCTGGGGGGCTGGTTGGGGTGTAAAAAATTGCCAATTGCAGGCCTTGTGTGCCAGGAAAACCTATAAATAGGCCATAGCCTTCACATTTTCAGACAGACTCCGAGACCTTGGAAAAATCTCTCGTGCTTATGACCAAAATCCTTTGTCTAAAGATGAGCTTAAGATACTTTGGACTCATATAATGGAGGACGTTATTGCTACTTGGCATAAATATCTCATGTGGCTAGGGTATTTTGATCGACTACCTGCTGTAGCCTCCTTCATACAAGACTTGTTCCTATGCATTAGGGACCCCGTCTTCCACAACACCATCATTGAGCATAACCCTGCATGTGTCAATGTTGGGACATGATTTGATACTCAAATCTTAGCTATCCTGATATCCCTGCATGGCTGTATATCTATGGTCTTGCTTAAGAAAACCCCTCACAAGATATTGAGAAGGTTCAAGAAATTATTACCATCATCCTAAATATTCTCAATGAAGACACCCGAGAAATCAAGAAATGGTGGAAAAACTGTCCCTCCATCATGAGAAGATTTATGGAAATGCATGGCAAAAAGCTCCGGAATGACCCTCAAATCAAACAGAGGAGGAAACGTATGCTGCAAGGGGCCTTTATGTTTTCTTTTTCCCCACCACCATCAAATCACAAATGAATTCAAAGATGATGAGCAAGAAGAAGTCAAGGAGGATTTTTCTGTTGTAGATGCTCTCCTGGATAAGATCTCTAAACCTATGGAGGCTTACACTAACCCCTTCATCCCATATCAAGGATTAGAAACCTCCTTTTTTCTAGATGATTCTTTGAAGAAGAGCAGTCTTAAGTTTCTGAAGTGGGTCTCAACCAAGGGACGAGAGGGCATAAAAGAACTTCTCATTCACTAATGAACAGGGAGAGGTTAAAGGTATTCATAAAAAAGTTGCCTATTTCAATAATTACCCTTGGATGTTCAATCTAATGAATTGGACTCATTCCTCGAGAATCTGTTTTACCCACCAGAGAATCTAGCTCTGATTCTAGCATGGAAAAAGTGGTCGGGTGGACCAGGGAAGACGAAAGCAAAGAAAGGTCAAAACCCATGATATTTGACTCAACCACCTACTCCACCTTCGCGGAATCCCGTTTTCTCCACTTCTGAATCATTTGCTAGTCACTCTACTATTAATAGGCATGTTGCACACGCTGCAAGGCAATCACTTTCTACCCCTTGCTTCAATGAAAATCCTACACTCACCTCTTGCACCCGCTCTGCAATTAAACTGGTTGTGCTCCTAATGCTAAAAATCTGTTATACTTTTGAATTGTTGGAGGACATTATATCAAGGATGAAGTTGGCAGAATATTGATCTCCCAAACTTAGCCACCCAAGAACCACATTATCTTTCATCTAACCTATCGAAATTCTTTCATCATTAGGAAAGAAATGGACTCGTTTTGGGCCTTTTAGCTCTAGTGAGAGAATTCTCCTTAGCCAATAGGAAGAAGGCTAATGTTACGTTAAAAAGCCTTTTGTTTCATTTTTGAAAATATACATTAAAAACATTTTGGTGAAATTATCATTGTCATGAGAAAAGTGAGGCGTTTGATAGTGACATCTTGCACATGCGCCGAGCGCCTTTTTATGACCAGCTGTTGCTATCTCGCACAAGCATCAATCACCTTTTTATGAGGTACTCGCAATTCGAATTCGAAAGGGCTGTACTTGATAGCAATTGATAGGTACTATTTAAGACTGCGAAGGGGTCAGAACCAAGCGAATAAAAGCCCATGAGGGGTCTTGGGGGCCTCTATTCGCTTGGTTTTGACCTCATGAGACCCGAGGCTTAAAACAACTATATCTTGAGCTAGAGACATCAGATTTCAATGTTTTAAAATGCTATCCTAAGATTTTTGGACATTTTGGATACATCCGTGGTGTTCTTTTTGTATTTTGAAAACATCTCTTATGCATTTTCTCTCATCGCACATGACATCACTCATTAAGATTGACGGACATGGATTTTGGTGCACACTTAAGTTGGGCTCTCGAAAAGCATTTTGTATGAGCATGCATTTAAGTGATCGAGCAAACTTTTACGTATGTACTATAAGAAATAGAATTCCAAAAAACTACTTTTGTATTTTTAATCAGGATTACCTCTCTCTATGCTGAGTTGGCATTTCTTGCAGGGCCCAAAATTGAGTTGAACTTTCTCCTAATGGGACTTAAGGTCTGTCCAAGCCTTTTTTGGGGTATTTTTGTATGGACTTGACATCATAACTAATGAGATATGGGACAACCTATGTTTTGCACGGTCTTTCCTAGACCCCATCTCGCTAATGTTATGCAACACTAAGGATGTTTTCACTTGCGCTACTGTACTTTTATGTCATTGTACTAAATCAATGTCCAGTTATCACCAAAACTTTAAACATGTTTTGTTTTTTGATCTCATGCTCCTTGAGAATAATATCATAAGAACCACACTTTTGAAAGGACTCAATCATATTTCTACTCAACCCTTATGTAGACACATAGACACCAATGAACTATGGCTTTGTCTTCTAAAAATCATAAGGGAGGGCATTTTGATCTTGCCACCTCACTTGCACGAGGATCAAGTAAAAAGTCTCTTTTGGAAGTATTGTGAAACTTCCCTCCCAACAAAAGTCTCCACTAAAATGATAACCCCCATCGATGCTCACATTCATATTCTAAGAAGAAAGTTTTTTATTACTTGTTTAGATAAAGCAACTAGCAATCCTATATTCATCTGCCATCCTTTATAATTCGAGATGCATGGAAGAGATTAGAAGGAAACTATTTCCTACCCAATGATAATTCTCACTACACCACTCTACAAGCACAAGACTTTCTCCCTCTCCCTATCTCATGGGCTATATACAAGGCTCACAAAAAAGCCTTCAAGTCACTTGTGGGTGTAATTGCTCTTTTACTGAAGCATCACTCCTATTAGCATGCATACTAAAGACTTGTATCTCTTCTCTAAAGCATAGATCTCAACTACCAAATCAAAAATCTCTCCTATGCTTCAATATAAAGCTACAATCTTGGTAGGTGGTTTGTTCCATATATGAGGTTATCCTCAACCTACCTGAACAATTCACATCAATCTTCTCAGTTGATGTAAAGAAATGCTATGAAAATATCCCACACCATGGATACATAGGCCTAAGCATGATTATCAATGGCTTACTTAGCTATGTCTTTGACCAGTAATAAGGACCTTTCATATCCTTTAAAATCTTCCCTAGAAGATGTATTTGTGGGACTTGGTCTCATCAGTCATACAAGAACCAACTCTCATTTAACAAAGCTCAAGTGATGGATCTAAACTCTTGGTTGATAGATCATATGTACAATCAATGCAATGGAAGGACATATCGACAAGTCAATGACATTCCTATGGGACTAGCTTGTTCTCCAATTTGGTGTAATATTTATCTTTATGCATTAGAATACAACTACATTAACTCATGTCTAAAAGATCCATAGATCTGACTTCAGTTACAACAACTTAGGTCCTCCTTTTGGTACTTTGATGACATCCTTTGGGTCAACAATGAATCCCCAAAGCATTTTACCATCACTCATCCAATTTACCCTTCTCGCCTCTCCATAGATGATGTGCCACCTTTTTTGAAGGTGCAATTGGTGTAAGCACATCATTCTTGAATGTGAAGATGGTGGTTTATAATAACCAACTACAAAGAACCAAGATAAATAAGGAATTGATGGTGCCAATAAAGGTGCTTAAATTTATTCACAGAAGCAGCAAAAGACCTTCAAGATGGGATCATAAAGTCATCCTCTCCCAAATAAAACACCTTATGTGCAATAATCATTCAATAGAGCAAGCAAGCAAAGACATCAAGGGCCTTGTACATGCTTTTTGCAACAACAATTTTGAATGAATCAAACTCTGGCATATCATATATAAGTACTAGGATTCTTTAAAGGATCTAAAATCTTGTAAAAAGTTCAAAAAGTCAACTCATGTCTCAAAAGGTGAGCACTAGGTCCCTAATGGGGGCCTAATACCCCCATTAGTGGACTCTCCAATCAAAATTATTATCCTGACCTGATGCGGGTTTGGAAGGAGGATTACACACACCAACTTTTGCATCATGTATTTGTGAATATGTAAGGAAACCCTCTTTTGAAGTTACCTTTCATTTAGAAGGACTTTTGGCAAATCTTTAGGGGTACAAAATGACGTGGGAAACTATCATGCAATTAAAGAAGGGTGGAAATATAAATATATTTCCTTACACGAGTCCACTATCTTAAGTCAAGCCTTGTGTGGCAGAAGCTATCATAAAAAACCTCTTGTCGGCCCGCCACCTTCCCTGCCTCTCCCACCTCCCCCACTTCGTCACCACCTCACTCTGATATTAACTGCTGGAGGTGGTCCGGGGCGGGCAACAAGAGATGCGACCTCTAAACACCATCAAGGCTCCCATGCCGCTCAATCAAGGATGGGGAAATCACAAGCAAGGAACAACAACAAACCCACAACCAAACAAGTGAAGGGGCACCACCTAGTTATGGTATGCGAACTAGGACGTAAGAGATATTTTGTCACACCTAAGAAGATGCACCACAAAACACACATGAGCAATTTCACACCAAGACACACACGAAATGGAGGAGAGAGAGCTAGAGAAAAGGGAAGAGAGAGAGGAATGGAACTTGCGTAATACCTTGTTTGTGACTTGCAAATGGAGATGGTTTGTTATTATGCTATCATAGAGCTTATACAAAACTAACTCATGCTTAGTAAATGCTAAACATTGCCAACACCATACACACACTGTCTTAGGGTGTGGGAGACCTCTCACCACAATACCCTCTTACAATGGACACAAAATTGGCAATGAAAACACAATAAAATACTTTCTCAAAAACAAGATCAAATGATAGAAACTTAAAATACACAAGTCACCTTGAATTCACCAAACCATATTGCACAAGTAGAAGGACGAAGATTTGAACGTCAAATCACGTCTTTGATGCACCAAACATCAATTTATTGATGATGGAGGAACATATACAATAGTGGTTTTGAGATTTTTGAACTCATGCTCTGTCACTTGCAATGTGTAGCTTGAAAGCTTCTCTCACACCAAAAGTGAAGCTCACAAAGTAGTTGCTACGCTTAAGTCTCTCCTCATGCATAGAGTGTTGGGGTGCTATGTGAGATATTGGAGGTCATCTACAAGAAGGAAAGGGGCCTATTTATATGTTGGAGACCTCTCACTAAGATTATTGGAAATCCTAATTTACGAGCTAAAAAATCAGGATTATGATTTTTTATGAATATCAAAACATTGCGGGCCTTCTTTGTCTGCTTGAGTCATGGATGTGGGCTCAAAAGAGAGCATTATTGATGTTAGATAAGTTGAAAGTAGAGTTTTAAGGAAAGAGAGAGAGAGAGAGAGAGAGAGAGAGAGAGAGAGAGAGAGAGAGTTACTATGCACATGTAGGCTTGAGGTGAGGTATCTTTTATGGTTAGGTCAATGGCTATTTTGTGTTAATATGTTAGTGGTTAGTGCTAGTAGTTTGTAGTTAGTAGAATTGGATAACATTACGTGGCATATGCACTCAAGGTGCATTATATGATTCATACAATGATAAAAAGTAAGAGAAGGATTAGAATATACATAATTTGATGGAATTTTCCACCTATCTCCTCAGCAAATGAGCGGTTGCAGAAGTCTGTCGGTGTAGTTATTATGACAATGGAAAAGTTGAATTTTCCATGATCAAAATCCTCCTTTGTAGAGGTTGAGCTTGGTTATTTGCTGATTTTTCTCTTTTTGTGAAAGGATGAAGAGGTTATGGTAATATGAGTTTGATTCTAGAGAGAGAAGTTGAGCTATATGTGTATAGAGATGATAATTTTGAGCTATGGAGTAAGGGAGAGATGGGAATGGTAAAGAAGATGAAAGAATCCATGAAAGTTGCAGGTTTGAGTGAGGGATGGAGAGGACTGAGTGTGTGTGTGGAAGTAGGAAAGGAGGTGAGAGAAGAGTATGGGTTACTTTATGAGAAAAGTGAACAGATTGGGATCCACTCAAAAAATCCTATCTCACCAATGGTAGCTCTAAAAATTATCAAAATGTTTGAGGTGATTATTCAGTCCTTGGTCCACATTCTGTCTTTTAATCACCGCTTCAAATTTGGAGTGGAGATGGATATAAAAAATCCCACCAAAATGCCTAGTTTTCTTCACAAAAAAGTCTTCAGTGGTCCCCCTTTTGTTGAATTTGCATTAGGCCTCAAAGGTGAACCCCTCCTTGCATGAGAGCATGACCTAATAGATTTCTAGATGTTTGAAAACATGCGTGGTTGTGAATTATGCACAAATATAGTATATGAATATGATGGGAAAAAGATAGATTAGTATATAATTAATTCATGGAATCTAGAATAGTGTGAGATATATATATATATATATATATATAATAAATATATATGAATATAGAGAATAAAATGAGGACGTTCCTCATTTGTTTTTATTGATGTATATTTATTTACAAGAGATAATGAAAAATACTTGTAACAATAGGAATTTAGTGAAAGACAATGACTGATGGTGAAATGTATTTTTGAGGTTTGTCCTTGGAGTGAATTCACACCAAAAATAAGAGAAGCTTGCTTGAAATGATTTTTTAAAGAATACATGGTAAGAAAGATCATGGTAATGGTGAGTAAATGTACATAGCATACTTTGATAAATAACACACACCTAAACATCTGTATTTAAATAAATACAAAAAATAATTATAGTAAAAAATCTCTATATTTAGGCTCTGCATACAATGAAATATTTATACACAAAAGGGCCATAATATATTTTGGTTTTTATTTTTATTTATTTGTTTTTTTGGCTCAACTAGCCCAATGACTAGCTAAGTAGGATTTTTAAGGAAATATAGGAAAAGTCCCCTAACTCACACACGCCTATGTATAGTGAAAATGTGAAGAGAGCCATAGTGTTTGGGTGATTTTGGTAGGGTGAAGTAACTCACTATGGCGATTACGGAGAGCCGAAAAACTGGCTATCCCCCAGGATGATGGTACATTTATGTACCATCAAAAGACATATTTTTCAAATAGATTGGTTCTGAGTCCTCTATGATATCTGGTTCCTTGATAGGATTTTCATTGTGTGGCTTCTTGTCACACTCATGCTTCATGCAACAAAACTTACAGGAGATAATAGATCTTTGATAATTCTTTGGTAGATCCTTTAGTAGAAGGCGACTCAAGTAGAGCTTTAGCCGTTACCCGTTTACCTTCCTAGAGTGCTCTTTACCATTCAAGTCCATGAGTTGGTAATAAATTGAATTGGAAACATTTTTGACAATGTATGGTCCCTGTCATCTAGTCTCAAACTTGGCATTAAAATGATTATCAAGTTGACCTTAGCACAAGATCTCCTCCCTTGATACCTTTGTCCTTCAGTTTTTTGTTGAGCTTTTCTTTTGCTTGTATATCTTTCATCTTGTAGCACTTGTAAGATGCTTCTATTTTTCACTCAAGTTCTACTAAGGTAAGAAGTCGATGCATCCATGTATCTTGATTATCTTGTGCTGCTTTGCTATGAAGTTGCATATTTGGAATGCTGAGCTCAATTGGGTGCAAGGCCTCTTGACCATACACCAAGTGAAATGGTGTGAACTCTGTGGCCTCCCTGTATGTGGTTTGATATGCCCACAAGGCACTATCCAAGAATTCATCCCTTAACTTTGTCTTGTTTTGCACCATCTTTCTAATGATGCCTACAATGACACCATTAGCCTTCTCCACCAAACCATTTGATTGTGGGTAGTAGGGTGTGCTATGACAATGTAGAATGTGAAGCTCTTTGCAAACGTGTGTGAGTAACCCTTCCTAAACCCTGGATCATTGTGCTAAATCTACAACAAATATTAGTGTAGACAAACCTGCTCACTGTTTTCCCATTTACCCTTGCCACACTTTGAGCCTCTACCCACTAGTCATGTAATCTACAACCACTAGAATAAAGAGTTTACCATTTTTGTTCTAACTAGAGGACCCATAGCATCAATGCCCCACTTTTCAAAGGGTCCATTTTCAAGCACCATTTGCCTTGAACCATGCACCAACCTTCTATTTCCATTTACCTGACAATTGTGACAACTATTACACCAATGTTGGACATCCACATGTAGACTTGGCCAAACATACCCCGCAAGCAAAATCTTCTTCACATTTAACTCTTGGGAAAAATGACCACCACATGCTTACTCATGCAAACACTTTAGAATGGCTGGAATTTCCTTGATAGTTGGTACTCTTTTGCACACTTGATCCTTCCCCTTTTGATAGAGGGAGCCTTCTAGGAAGAGATAAATGCTTGTCTTCTTCATGAGTCTCTTCTTCTGAGCTTTTGTGAAATCTTGTGAAAACTCACCCTCCAAAATGTAGCCAATAATGGGAGCCAATGACTCCAATCCCTGGTATCTCGGTTACTTGACAGCTGCTGCCACCATGATGACCTGCACTTCTTTTTCAACACATGTAACTGCTTGTTCTGCAAGTAAATCAGCATCTTTGTTTTGTTTCCTAGGAATATGATACAATTGAGCTTCTTCAATTTGATCAAACAACCTAAGGACTCACATGAACCTTTGTCCTTAGGATTTCATTCTTGCATGTCCAAATGCCTAAGATTTGCTTCACAATGAGAAGTGCATCCCCCTTTACCATGAGACATTGTATACCTTGACTAATGCACATCGTCAAACCATGAAGTAGTATGTCATACTCTGCTTCATTGTTGCTAGTTTTTCAACATGGTAGATTGACCTTCTCTTTCATGACCACTTCTCCACGGGTTGAGCAACACAAGCCCTCCCCTTGCTTTTCCTGTGTCTTGTCAAAAAGCTCCATCAAAGAACAATGTAAAAGCTTTAGGAATACTTTTTGGTGGTGGCAGTGGTAGGGTCTTTACTTCAGGCACCTTAATTTCCTTCTCATGTATCCTATAAGTGAGAATCCCGAACAAATTTTCTGCAATGAAGATTACAAAAGGCTTTGGTAGCAAGTAGATCTAAACTTTCTCACTACAAACATGAGAGAAAGCATCATGAGTTCTGCCTCCGTGTAGCCTCTCTCCAAAGCATTTATGACCCTACTAGCAAAGTAGATGGGATGCATCCTGGTACTGTGGGGATCTTGTTGTAGCAAAACAAAACCAATTGTTTCTTTCCCAACACTTGAGCTAACAAAGAGTTGTGCTCCCAACAAGGAGGTATAAGTGTTGGTAGTTTCTTCAAAACCCTAATGGACTTTCTAAAGAATGCTTGAAACACCATGTTCATGAAGTGTTGGAAAGTTGCAAGACCATTTGTCAGGCCAAATGGCATGACTCTAAAAGCATAAAAACCCCATGGAGTGATGAAAGTTGTTTTCAATTGATCCTCTAATGCGATACCTATTTGAAAGTAGCTATGGGTTACTTTGTGAGAAAAGTGGGTAGACTGGGGTCCACACAAAAAATTCTATCTCGTCGATGGTAGCTTTAAATATTATCAAAAAATTTGAGGTGATTATTCAGTTCTTGGTCCACATTTTTTCTTTTAACCTTCACTTCAAATTCAGAGTGGAGATGGATATAAAAAATCCCACCAAAATGCCTGATTTTCTTCACAGTGGGCCCCTCTTTTGTTGAATTTTCATAAGGCCCCAAAGGTGAGCCCCTCCTTGCATGAGAGCATTACCTAATAGATTTCTATAGGTTTGAAAACATGCATGGTTATGGATTATTCACAAATATAATATATGGATATGATGGGAAAAAAAAGATTAGTTTATAATTAATTCATGGAATCTAGAATAGTGTGAGATATATATATATAAAATAAATATATGAAAATATAGGGAATCAAATGAGGACGGTCCTGTTTTTTTACTATTGATGTATATTTATTTACAAGAGATAAGAAAAAATACCTGTAGGAAATAGGAATTATGGTGAAATGTATTTTTGAGGTTTTTCCTTGGAGTGGATTCACAAAAAAAAAAAGAGAAGCTTGCATGAAATGATTTTTTAAAGAGTACATGGTAAGAAAGATCATGGTAATGGTGAGTAAATGTACATAAACATACTTCGGTAAATAAAACACACCTAGGTATACATATTTAAATAAATACAAAAAATAATTATCATAAAAAATCCCTATATTTAGGCCCTATATACAATCAAATACTTATACACAAAAGGACCATAATATATTTTTTGGGTTGTATTTTTATTTATTTATTTTTTGGCTCAAGTAGCCCAGTGACTAGCTAAGTGAGGGGTTTTAAGGAGATATAGGAAAAGTCCCCTAACTCACACACGCCTATGTATAGTGAAAGGGTGAAGATAGCCACAATGTTTGGGTGATTTTGGTAGGGTGAGGTAACTCACTATGGCAATTACGGAGAGCCAAAAAACAACTATCACTGCCATAATCCCGCCTACACACTCTCTCTCTCTCTCATGGAGCATCTACAATTTTATATGAAGGTGGTGATCTTTGATCCAAAGGCCTTCAACTTACAAGACTTCCCCATTGGGCCATACTACGCTAACTAGCTCTACATGGACCTTCTCACTCTGGTTATGGGCAATAGGAGCATTTTATTTGTGTATGGCATATAGTGGACATTGATAACAAGTGTCCCACTTATAAGACACTTGCTATATATGAGTTAAGTACTAACTTGTGGTTGTCTCATAATGGATGCAGGTATCATTTGTGGAGCTTTCTATATTCTGCACTCGAATTCTCTTAGAAGTAATCTGTTATAATTGCCAAACTTAATGGAAGTATCTTCAGTTTGGAGAATTCATTTACTGTACTTTGTAATAATGTGATGATTTCAGCTCCCTATATTGAAAATTACCTCCCCCCCCCGAACACACACACACACACACACACACACACACACACACACACACACACACACACACACACACACACACACACACACACACACACACACACACACACTCATCCACACACACACATAGACCCACACACATATGTTCTAACGACACATCAGATGGGAGCACATTTGGACAAATTTGTTTCGACTCATACTGGAAGAGGTAGATACTCAAGGAATCTATAATTCAGTATGGCATCCATCAATCAGGTTGGGGTGTAAATCTCCCTATAAGCTTGTGATAATAAATATGGTTTTGTTCTGTGCACTTATGCACATTAGATACTCTAATCCAAACAACAAGTTGTTTTCCATATGATTTTTTGACAAGTGTTTTCCATTAATGATAGTATAAGGACATTCAAAGGTATACTAAAAACTTAAAGTAATTATAGTATTTTTTGACAAGTGTTGTCTTGTAATGGTATAGATGGCAAGATGGTAAGTTATTTCTCCCTATATTAAGTTCTCCCTAATAATATTCCCCACCTTGCATACACGATAACCATGGTTTGTATAAGTATAAGCATGTAGTTTTAAAACATATGCTTTAATCGCCCTGGTCATCACTTAAGGATAATGCATAATTTCACATACAAAAAAAATAAGCACAGTTAATCTAGGCTGAGGGAAGTAAACACACACATACATAGCTAATACGAATTGCAAATCACACACTAAATATTCTTTTACTCGTGATATGGTTTATCAATGTTAGTATTTGCTTTTGTGGCACCACTCCTCACCATGATAGCATTTTACAAGTCTTGCTTCATTAACACATCCACATCCCTTGTTTAAATCATGATCATTTCTCTTGTGATTGTAAGCTAACATAAAGATAAAACATTATCTAGATATTATATAATGCTTAGAATAACGTGCTTTACCACCATTATATACGCCATAAAGCATGCTTAATACACATAGTGTTGTCTTGGGGATAAGATATATAGAGCGTATGGCTATACATAGCTAAAATGATGTAATACTCATAATTAGACTAGTTTTTGAGCACTACCTCACTAAGGTTATAACCAAATAACCACCTCAAACACTCCCCATTTGTCTCTTTGGATGCTTACAGCTCTCTCTCTCTCTCTCTAGGATTTTAGTTATTTTGTTTTTCATACCTTTTTGCCGCTCTTGTCTTCCCCTTCTACCTACATCATCTCCTACCTCTCTCTATCTCTAAATTCTTGACTCTACTTCACTAATTATAGGGTGAAAGCATGGAATGGTGGCTCAAATAACTGTGTCCATGGACACCTACTATCAAAAACTTTGGCCTGCAATTAGACATGAATTCACATAAAATTTCTATCATGATATATGTCAATGGATAGCTCTTAAAGAATAAAATGTAGAAGTGCAATCACTTATAAATTTTATTTAGTTTGTATTCTTTTTTCCACAAGATTGTTTTTGTGATGCTATCTAATAGCTTAAATATCATTCCACCTATTCATGCTTTCACCCTATACCATTCTTTCACTTTATCACAAGTTTTTCTAGGATAAGTGATACCTACACAAAAATCAATTTAGCTCAGTAGTTGTAGACTATACCTCAGGAAGCACATGTCTAAGAGACTGTTCAAATTAACACAGTGTAGAAACAAGTGGAGCTCCAAAAGAACGATGACAAACAAAAAGTGGAAAACCGCTTCAAGTTCCTACCCTCCGAGAAACTTTGCCCTTCAGCTATACACAATTTCCTTGAAGGATGGCAAACATTGTCCTCATATAATCCTAGCAAAACCATAGCTAAGAGTATATAACCCTATAACATGGCAGAAAAGATACCCCATAATGTGTATATGGAGAGTGAGGGAGTGTAGGGTTGTGTCAAATCTATAACAAACATAATAGACTGTTTGGATACATGTCTTCCCATCAAAGGTAGACCAAGTTTTAACTTGACATCTATGTTGGATGGTGGTAGGTATATATCTATTTTCTCATAGTGTAGGATCTTGTTCAAGCTCTTACAAAGTATGGGTTGTACCAAAAAGTAAATAAAGATTGTATTGTCTTTTCAATTGTATAACCCTTTGTATAATCTCTTGCTATCCTACTGTCAATGTCAATATTGAGTATATAGTTTTGTTTTGAAGGCATATGAAACATAAACACACACATGTTGCTTGGGTTGTCTTTGGTCAGATAATCACCATATATTGAGTATTGGCATAGAGATATTTATATGAATTGTTTTAAATTTTTGTTGTGCTACAAGGTAATTGGACCACCTTTTTGAATTGCACGGGTTATGATACAAATGGAGATATCCCTATACCTCCTATTGGTACTCAAGGTCTATTCTCATGCTTCAAGGGATTGATTTCCATACGTGAATCCTTGATCATAAAAAAGAATCCATACAAACCTATAGCTTATCTATAGACCCCTCTTTGCTCACCCAGTATTTAGAATTCTTTCAACATTCAATTGTTTTGGAATTTTATTTTACCTCTCTACCTACTCTTGTAAACAAGCTCTACTTTCTCAATAATCTATGCATCCTCCCCTTTGAGATCAAGAAAAATAATAATAACGTCAATTCTTTGCTTGATCTAGAACTTTTAGAGCCAGAGTCCCTTGGATTCTTAGAAGATTGGAGCTCTCATAGAATTGAAAAGTCTATGCCAAAAAGATTTTCCAAAATTATCCCTCCACTCCTTACCATAGAATCCCTAGCTCTATTATGCAACCTTTCTCTCAAAGTAGTCAAGCAGTGCAAAACTTTAGCTCTACAATCAAATGCTTACTGGCACAAGATTTACTCTTCACCCTAAAACAAATCAAGCTTTCATATATCAAAAGCAACAAGTACTCAAATACATCACTTGTTGCAAGAATAAAGCGCTATCAGATAATGATTGCAAGAATGATATCAAAATGTTTGAAAAACATTATTGGAACCCTTACAGACCCTTTGTCAAGTGAACCTATAAAAGAGACCCCATTCCTACATGCCCATCTACAATTATTTGTTTTGATCACATGTTGTGGTTTGTGTTCTAAAACCTTCCCAAATTTTTCTTGTACTCCTATGGACTTTCTCAAGTGTATGCTTACATCTATTGGATAACATCATTTCTAGTGGAGCTTCGCTGTGTGGTGGTAGTATTCTATGAATTACAAGAGCACCTATTTGAAGCCGCAAAAGGTATGGTATTATAAACTCTAGAGACTCCATTGCTCCCACGAGTCCAACATCATCCCCTTGAGCAGACTATCAAAGTTATCTTCAAGCCATCAAAGAGAAAGGAGCAACTAAATCAGATTACCAACACTCTTGGAAGCATGCCTAAAGGTCTTCAAAAAGTTCTTTCCAATTTCGTAGATAAAAAAGACTTTGGAGAGACCCCAAAAATGTTGGAATATAGCACAGATGAGAAGGTAAGACACCTAGAGGTAAGAAAAAATGGGCTATACTTGTTTGATAGAACTACAAAATTTTTTGGTTGATTTATTCACTTGATATTTTGCAATAATTTTATGATTTTTTTCATTCAAATGCTTTTCTTGATCAACTTTTAAAAGATATTGGTTTCAAACACGATTTAAGCCACTTTCGCATCAATTTTAGTTGGAAATACACCCATAACTTAGGATGGTTTGTTTCTAAACCGTTTTCTACTTTCACCGAACATTTTGACATGGAAGAGACATGTGTTTGTTTGACAAAAACGTTTTCAATCCTTGCATGATTTTGGACCTTTAGGGAAACATGTCTTTACTACAAACCCTGACTTCATTAGGCACAAGTTCTTAGAGGATTTGTGTTGAAGGGCCCAAACCATATCTCTTGAGTTCACGTACATGAGAAATCTATGGAAAAAGAATTTTATAAAGGATGGGATCAACTTTGTGTTGGAATTAGGGTTGCAAGAAAACACATACAACTTGGAGAAGATGAAGGAAGCTCAAGGCACACAACAGAGAGTGTATTACTTAGTGTGCAATGGAAAGATAGATAGCCCTAGAGTGATGGGCGTATATACAATGCATGGGGGAAAAACCTCCTAAAGAGGGAAAAAATGCCCCAGCAGTCCTAGTGTGTTCACACACATCACTACCACATGTATATGGTAACAAAACCCCCTTGGAGTGATGTGGTCAATGAGAACTAGCATAGGAGTAAATGGAAGTGCCATGCCCTGAGGACATGATCAGTCCACAAAGGGGAGTAAGCCCAAAGCTTTGCAAAAAGCTTCAAACTTTTGAGACAATGCCTTTGTGAAAACATTTGCAAGGTTGTTTTGTGTTGGCACATAAGCCAAGCTGATGTCTCCTGCTAAGAGCCTCTCCCTGACATAGTGGTAATGCACCTCAATGTGCTTTGTGTGACCATGAAAAACTAGGTTCCTTGCAACTGCCAATGCACTCTGATTGTCAGAGTAGATAGTGTTGGAAGTGTCATATCCAACACCCAAATCAACCATAAGGCATCTGAGCCATACACACTCAACCGTAGCTATAAAGACTGCCCTATACTGAACCTCACAACTCGAAGTGGCCACAATAGGTTGCTTCTTTCTCATCCATGATATACATGAATTGTCAAGCATGAAACAAAAACCACTTGTGGATACTCGCTTGTCAAACTAACCAACCCAATCTGAGTCTAAAAAAGCATGTAAGTCTCGCAGCAATGATCCCCCCTTGGGATAAAACAAGCCAAGATGTAAAGTGCCACTAAGGTAGCGGAAAATCCTCTTGATAGCCTGCCAATGCTTAGACCCTGGGCTATGCATAAATCTGCTAACTTGTGAGACTGCAAACTGAATATTCGGCCTCATGTTGCATACATAAATGAGGCATCCGATGGAAATTTGGTAAAGAGTGACATCTTCAGGATCACCAGCATAATGAAGAAACCTGTTTCCATGGGAGTCGCAATAGGTTTGCAATCCTCAAGTCCAAATTTACATAGAAATGTCTCTATGTAACTTTTCTGACACAAGGAAATACCACCATCACACTGCTTAAACTGTATGCCCAAGTAATGACCCCAAATATTTCACCTTGAAAGTAGCATTCAAATGAGCCTTATATTCAGCAATGTGTGCCTCATTTGGACCAATGATCAACAAATCATCCACATAAAGAACAACAAATGAGAGTACATCGCCCTCATGCTTGACATACAATGTTCTTTTTGTTGGAATGTTACGAAAGCCTCATTTGACCAAATGAGTGTTAGCTTTCTCATACCAAGCATGAGGAGATTGCTTTAACACATACAAAGCCTTCTTACATCTGCACACTTTGTCCTCTTGTCCTTTATTGACAAGTAAAAAGTTAGACTATTTACAACAAAATTACTTGGTACATGAGAGGGAGTTGTATGCTATTGTCCATGCATTAAAGAAATGGAAGCACTACTTATATGGTGCTAAGGTTATGAAAGTGTTTGATCAAGAAAGCATTGAATGGATTTCCAATCAAAGAGAATTGAAAGATCGTAAGGATAGATGGGTTGAACTCACAATAGTTCAATTATGAGCTTAGGAATCACAGAGGGAAATATAATGTAGTAGCAGATTCCCTTGGCAAGATGCGTACGATAAATAAATGGAGTTTTGTTTGATTTAATATTGATCTACTTGAATCATTAAGAGGGAAATGCCAAGTTGATCCTACATATTCCAAGATATGATCCAAAACAAGAGGTTTCCAATGAGAATGAAGCATCAATGGGTGGTTTAGAGGGATTCAAGTGGAAGAATTTTGCCATAGATGATGGCTATTTACTCTACAAAGGTAGAGTATTTGTCCCAAAAGATGAAGAGATTAGGTCTCCCCAATCTTAGGAAAATGAAAATTCTTTCAAAACCTATTAAGTGCATAAGTGAAGGGAGAGTTTAGGAAATGAAAAGACAGATGAAGGTGAAAAATCAAAAGATAAATGAAGGTGAAAAGTCAATAAACCTTTTGTGTCCATAGAAAGAGATGTTTCTCTTCTCCTTCATTTTTCTTTTGGCATTTTCCTCTCTTCTCTTTAGCATTTTCCTTGCTCTCTCTCTCTCTCTCTCTCTCTCTCTCTCTCTCTCGTAATGTTGTACCTAGCTAATACTATTGCAAATCTACGTGCTTTGTCATTGCATGTTGTTATGTGCTATAGAATAGCGCATCGTTTTTCTTGTTTTTGAGGAAATATTTGAATTAGAAATACCTTTTAATTTTTTTGAAGCCATTATGAATACCTTTTAGTGAAGAGATTAGGCATTGTGAATACTCTATGTGTGTCATGATAGTCCAAGTGTGGGACACCCAGGTGTAAGGAAGATTTTTAGTCTTATTGAGAGGCAAATTTATTGGTCTAGAATGTATAAAGATGTCCTAGAATATGTGGTTAAATGTAATAAATGCTAGATTAATAAGGCTAAAAGACTTAAGGTGTGAGAACTTCTCTATCCATTACAAAATGGGAAGATGGTAATGCTTTACACTATTGTAAGATAACTCCAAAAGGAGGAGATCACCTTCTCAATTGGATTGCTTCTTGCTAATGTATACTCTTATAAGCATATACTCTAGCACTTGATTAGCACATTCAACCTTCTTATTTGTCTCTGGATGATCTGCAATATTGGTATTGAGTTGTGCTCCCAACTATTTGAACATAGCCCTCCAAAAATGACTATTAAATTTGGCATCACAATCACTCCTAATGTTACTGGGCAATCCATGTATTCGGCACAAAGTTTCAACAAACAACTTGGCTACCTTGGGAGTTTTAATAGTGGACTTGGTTGGAATAAACTTACAAATTGTAGTCAACCTACCTACAATCGTCCATATTGCGTCATGACCTTGTATGGTGGTTGGTAGACCCACAATGAAATTCATAGAGATACTCTCCCATTTACCATGGAGAATTTCCAAAGGATGCAAGAGACCTTGTGCCTTCAGGTGCTCTCAATTATTAACTTGACATTTTTGGTAATGCAAGATATATTCTTGAGCATATCCATGTAAGCTCGACAAGTAAAACTATCATCGTATGAGTGCATAAATTTTCTTTATGCGTGGATACCCTACACTTGGACTATCATGAAATTCATAAAGTACTTGGTATCGAATGTTTGGGTCCATTGGTACACAAAAATTCTCATTGTTGAGTGGGTACCCATGATCAATGGTAAAATTCTTCCATTTACTTAGCTCATCACTCAAAAGAGAAGAACCACGTGTGGAGGTAGTAGACACACTTTCAGCATTGGAGTGAGAAGAATCCCTCTTTTGGACATGAATCCAAGCCTTGGAGTATGCATCATCTTTCTCATGTGTACCCTTTAGAGACTCCACTAAAACTCACTTTTAAGTTCTGTGAATAGAAGGAGTTGATCTTAGGCATTATACTAAGAGCATCCGCTACCACATCGTAATGTCCTCTACAATATCAAAGCTTTGTATCATACGGTTGAAGAATCTCATCCCACTTTGCCGTTTGACCCTTCAAGTCAGATTGTTGTGTAAACCAAATTATACTTTCATGGGCAAACACTATTTCAAATCGAGCACCATACAAATAATTTTGCCATGTTTTTAGAGCAGACACTATTGCATAGTGCTCTCTTCCATAAAGAAAATAATTTTTTTTGGTGAAAATTGAGTTTCTTGCTTTTAAACACAATTGGCCTTTCTTTTTGCAAAATAAATGCTCCGATGACTTGATTACTACTAGTAGCATATGTTTCTAGCACAAAAGGTTTCATTGGATCCACAACAATTAAGATGGGTGTAGTAGCTAGAGCGACCTTACGTGTTTCTTTGCATATAATCTGTGTTGCCATAGCAAATCAAATACCTACTTCAAATTTTGTAAGTGCTCTTTCTCAGATGCATTGTACACTTTAATGTCATTGAGAAAAACAATATCAAACTTGTCCATATACGGTTTCAAAACACTATCCATGAGCGTCATGAAAGTAGCTAGCGCATTGCTAAAGCCAAAAGGCATAACCAAGAACTCATAATGTCTAGACCTTGTTTGAAAAATAGTCTTAGGTATATCGCCAAGCCAAAGTCTTACTTGGTGATTCCCTGACACAGTCTATTTTGGTAAACATACAAGCATGGATGAGTTTATCAAATAACTCATCCACTCATGGGAGCAATTACTTATTCTTGATAGTAACTATGTTTAGGCCATGACAATCTATGCACATGTTCTACTACCATCCTTTTTCTTCACCAAGATAATGGGAGATACCCCATGGTGAAGAGTTAGGTTGAATAAAACCTCTACTGAGAGAGTTATCAAGCTGATGCTCCACCTTGATAGCCTCAAGCTGACTCATTTTGTAGGGTGGCTTATCATTGGGCTTACTACTTGCAACCACATCCATCTTGTGTTGCATAGAATGTGTCATTGGTAACCCAGGGGGATAATCTTTTGGAAAAACATCTTTGTACTCAGTTCTAAGTTCCTTTTGACAAGGTTTGCTTTTTTTGTGGTGGAGGAGTAGCAAGAGAAGGAAGAAAAGAATAAGAAGCATACGGTGTTGATGAATCATCAACCATAACTAAAATATTATGAACATTTGATCAGAATATTGAAACAAATAGTAACACAAAAAGACTCTCTTCTATTTGATCATTAGAAGAGAGATTCATAAGATTGGTTATATAAATAAGAGACGAGGAAGGCACATCCTTCTTCCCCAATAGTAGCACACGTACACCATTGGATTCAAGCATTAGACTATTATGCTCATAGCTATGTAGTGATGATCCTAGCCCATGCAACCACTCCCAGCTTAATAACACATCTACTTCATCCATATTCATTACTTGAAAATCTAGGGCTATCTTATACCCTTATATCTCAAGAGGTACCCCCTTAACTTGTGTATCTCGCACTTCAACATCATGTCCATAGCTGTAAAAAATAGGGGTCTGGGGCATATTGAGATGTTTCACTAACTTGTAGTTAATGAAATTGTGAGATGCTCCATCATTTACCAGGATTCTCACCTTGTGAGCTTGGATAGACCTATGCATTCTCACAAGCTCATGTGGTCCAAAAGTTAGTTGCCACATAGAGGCCATAATACAACACTCACACATTGGAATAGCAAGAGGAGGATTCTTGGGGAAGTAGTTGCACCATGTGCACATCTTTCTCCTTACCATGGGTATTAGATTTTCCCTTGGGACAATCCTTGATGTCATGCCCACTTCCCAAGCTAATTTGTCCTTCTTTGCTTCTTCAAATTCCTCACAGTTACAAATGGGCTCTAGGCCCCTTGGGATTTTAGACATATCAGATGAGGCTACCATCAATTTTCTCTCATTATGATAATGAGATGCACGTGTATTTGAAGTGTCAGGCATGTGTGTGCTATGCAATTCTTTTTCATTTGGATCATCATGAATATGAGTATGCACTATGGATTCCTCAAGCATCTCAGGATCCTTGGTTCTAATATGATTCTTAAGCTCATGAGTTAACTAGCAAATACCTATTGAAAGGTATCAAAATCCTCCAGCTTGAGTATAACATCTCTATAATGTGAGATATACTCAAGCATTACACTTGTCCTCTCCTTAGTGGAAAAAAATTCTTTTCTAAACACATCCTTGGAAGGTAGCCCATATGCATGGTAGGATGTCATTCTCCATGAGTGGCATCCACCATATATAGGCTCTATCTCCTAACATTAAATTAGTTTTAGTGCCTGTTTACATTCAAATTTTGATGCAAATCATGAATACCATCCCATTTACTTAGGAAGATATTTACTGCATCCTTGTTTCATTCTTTCTCCTCCCCTCAAAAGATCAATGGCTTTATCATTTTCAACAACTTTTCCACCTCTTTCTGAGTGAGAATTGGCAATGATTCCATATCAGAGCCTTTCTCTGACACACCAAGGGTTGGATTTTTAGGCTCATGGTGCAAAAAAATCCAAGATGAATCACTTGTAGGACCCTTGGCCTACTGATGTATATATTACACTACTAGATCAAACAATTTAGTGACATTCTCATTCAAACATGCAATTTTTTTTTCCAAAACAGACATGCATGCTTGCACTACTCTAAATGCTTGCATATCAAGCAATCTTATGCTGCCATGTGTGCTGGTTGCCATGCATGCACTCTCCATGCGTGTAGCTGGCTACACTACAACATCACACCTAACAGGCATAGGGTTCTCAAAATCAAATGCATGATGCATGTCAAAGTCCAAATCCATGGTGTAGTGCTGTGTTAAGAAACAAAGATGAATATTCAAATTTTTGACTAGTAACCACAAATTCAAGAGGTATTCAAAAAGACATGCCAAAGGCAACTCAAGGCCGACGTTGATGCTAGTTACAACTCTCCACATAATCTTGTCAGCAAATAGCTGGATAGCAATTGAGAAGCTATGATGCAAGATCTAGTCTTCCAAATAAGCTTGTTGGACAACAATTGAGAAGTTATGATAGCCGTAATTTTTTTGGGTATGAAACTTGCAAAGTTTGTTAAATTGTATTTTCTACAATTGTTGATTGATTGATCCTTACTTGAGATATGTACCATTTATGGATCTTTGTGGCAATACAAGTGGATACCCAACAAGGAAAATGGCTCTTTGAATTGTTAAATTGGTGATCCTGAAGTGTGAACCCAAGGCACCACATGGACATGACGGGCTGTTGCAACAGTGTACAAGCAAGAAAGGGAGAGGAAAAGCAATGAAGAGCTCGAGGAGAGGCACCACAGAGACAAAAACGCTTCCTTAGCTCATTGAGAGAGAGAGAGAGAGAGAGAGAGAGAGAGAGAGAGAGAGAGAGAGAGAGAGAGAGAGAGAGAGAGAGAGAGAGAGAGAGAGAGAGAGAGAGAGAGAATCCATGCAAATTAATGCTCTACCCATTGGTGGTGCTAGCAGGCCTGTCCACTTCACACTCTTCTATATATTTGTCTTCTTCTTATCCACGACCATGCATGCATGCAAAAAATGCCCAAAATTGTGATAGCAGCAAGATGCATAGTACCAAGGAACCAAGTGCTCCTCCCAGCGATTCTTGTCTATTCTTACAGATAGGTGCCCAAGTTGATTCTGCACTAAGGCGTGCCTAATCCTTGGCCTCACACAACATATGCTTTGTTTGCAGATGATACAAACTATAACCTTTTGTTTTTAGACTATAACCAACAAACATACATCTCACTACCATATCATCCAATTTTTTGTGCTATTGCTCATGCACTAAAGCATAATACTAGAAGCTAAATGTATGCAAACGACCAATGGATGGGCTTCTTGGCATGTTGGAATGCCAAGCCTCAAAAAAACTTTAGTGGGACACATTGTTAGTACATACGCAACACACATGACTAGTTTCAAGACAAAAAAACGTGTGGCAAAGCTTGGGTTTTGACCATACATCGTGCCATCTCCATAAGTGACATGTTTCTCCTCTCTACATTGTCATTTTTCTAAGGGGTATATATAGCACTATACTTGATGTTTTATCCCAAGACTATCCAAAAATGCATCAACTCTCTATAGATATACTTGCCTCTTTGATTAGTGAAAGGTAGACACATTTCAACTAGATACATTTTCAGCCATGCAGAAAACTTTCTTGAAGCACATAAATACTTTGGAAGTTTCTTGAAGCACATACATCCATGTATGCCTTGACTATTCATCATCAATGAAAGTTACAAAGTATAAATGGCCGTCAAAAGAAGGAGTGTGTTTTGGACCAGAAACATCATAATGTGCAAGCTGCAAGTAAGCTACACAAAACCATCCTTTAGAAACTTCAAACAATGTAATTTGCCCAAAATATAGCCTTCAAATACATGTTTCAATGGTGTCCCTAGAGAGGGCAACAAAGAAACCATATCAAATTCTACAAATGCACCAAACTAGCAAAATTTAAATGATCAAAGTTTTTCATGTTTTGGATAAAAAATCATGCATGATAAATCTTCCACACATTTCTTGTATGTATTGACCTTAGAAAATCCACACAAAAGTACAGAATGCCACAATAGTCTCACCAAAACTAAGATCATAAAAAGTACCAATTTCATCCAAAAATTTGACTAAAAGGCTAAGGAGATGTAATCTACTTAGTTGCACCATTGTCAAAGTAGCACACATGGAGCACACATGACCCATAAATTCTCAAATACACATGTATAATGAATAGATAGTTCGTATTGTCACTACATACTAAAAGACCATTCTCCATATCATTTTGTCAAATCTACAATGGTCAAAGCATCCACAATGGTATTTTCCTCTCTTCTGAGCCTCTATAGACTTAAGCTTCGGGCATTACTTGATGAGATGACCATTCTCCTAAAAATACTTATATTTTATCTTGTTTTTTCCTTTATATCAAACCTTCATAGAGCTATTGCTATTTGAAGAAGCAACCACTGTGGGGGTAGGCCACCTACCTATAGAAGCATTGGAAGTGGCAACAATAAGATTCTGCCTTTGCCACTATCCACAAATGTATGTTCCATATCATGATGCTTAGTACTATTTTTTTGGTATTAAGCCTCTTTTGGCAATACAGAGACAAGACTAGCAAACTTTACATTGGGTTCTCATCATCTTACCCTTTGTCACTAGCCTAAAGGTGGAGGTGAAAGTCCGATAAGAATCTAGCAAAGCATGAAGAGCTGTCTACAACACAAGAGAAAAATAGGAATAATCTCACAAATCACTATTAATTTCTCATTGAGATATTTTATCCCCATTAGAAATACATCCATATCATCCTCCTCATCCTCCTTTAGATGCTTATGTGTGTAAGTAGCTTTTGTCAAATTCGTGTGTGCATACAAAAAAGCTAGCCTACCATATCCCTATTTTGCTACTTCTACTCAACAAATATGTGAAGTACTATGGAGAAATTAATGGAAATCATAATCAATGCATGAGTCTACAAATCTTTAGAACCCCAACATGCCTACTTAGTAGTTGCCAAACTCTATCAAACAGAACTGCTAGAACTTGCACCATCATCCACATAACCTATATTTAAAGTTTCTTGTCTCACATTGTAACACTACACAATGTTCCAAATTCCCTTTGTAACAATGACATATTGCATCATGTATGCCCAAAGTGGATAGTCATCCATGTCTAGTTTAGTGGACAACATGCAAAAAAAATCATTGTTGTTGGCCATAGCCAATGAATTGCCTATGTTGAGGAGAAATGGAACAAAACCAACCTATGCTATATGTCACAACCCACGGTTGACTTTAAACTGCCTGTTTTGTTCTATACTATCAAAAAGCTTACACAAAAGGATGAAAATGCATGTGCACTACTACCAGTAATGGAAATGAAGGTTGAACTAAGCCCGAATAAAAATTTTGATAGTCCCAAATTAAAAAAGCTCCTTGAATGTTATGGTGCACTATGAATACTCACCAAAAAGCACCTTAATTAGAGAACTTGAGCCACAAGGTTACTTGTGATGCTGCCCTTGATGTTAAAGCTTGCTGTGGTACTGATTGTCAGAAACACATATGCAAGAATGCACAAAATGGTGGAGAAGTTGAAGAAGAAGCTCGAGAGCACACAACACAGGATGTAGTATTAGTGAGTATATACAAATTTGGGGGAATAAACCCCTCCTACAGAGGAAAAAAGGTTTCCGATATTCTAAGTGTGTCCACACAGAGTACTATCATAATATGGGAACAAAGATATCTTAAAACAAAAGTATCATGTCTTAGAAATGATGACATTAATAGAAACTATTTATGCAATGTTTTAATGTCTTGTTAATTTTTTTCTTGATTAAGTGTACCATAGCAATAAGCAATGTGATGCTTGAATGAAACACATGGTAACACTTACATATGTGTTGTAGGTTTATCCTTGGTGTTTGAATTGTCAAGAAACGGGGTTGCTTCACTCTCTTCTCTTTGATTAGGAATGAAAACATTGATCAACACATGTAGAATTCATGGTTTTGTGAATTGCTATTATGAGAAAAAAAGCTTCACATAAAATTAAAAATATCTCGAGAATTAAGAAGACCCACAATCACAGGCCTTGAAATAGGCATGTTCATCAACCAATGTCTCCTTGAGAAAGCTGCAAACATCTATCATCCTCACACTCTTGTACATGCACTATTGAGCCAACTACTTAGAGGATGCATGTGTCATGGACATGCCCAAAACCTATGTTATCAATTGCCAAGTGGAGTTGACGACATCCAAAGCCTCACAGATCCAAGTTAGTCTTACCATAATGTTTGACTTGGTCAAAGATAAAGCAGATAATCCACCATGATCGTTGAGCTTTTGTAGGTTGTCTAGGAGGTTTGTTTGGAATTGGTGAGAACAAGAGAATTCGTTGTCTAAGGTGAAGTATGCATCAAAGGCACGGGAACAACGATACTGCAAATGGAGGAAATAGAGTAAGTTGGAGGAAGACATGTCGGAAGCAGATGTTGCTTGTTGATGTAGGTGTATGGATCAACTCTTTGAAGTGTTTCCTACAAACATGTTTCTCATGGTGCCATGTAAGTTTTTGGTTATGCACATTGTCAAAATCAAATGATACCCATTCTTAGCATAAATTACCTCCAGCCCATCATTTCTAGCCACCTTTGGCATACATAGCAAGCATTATACCATATCGACTCTACAAAATGCATCATTTTAAATGTAAATTTTGTCGGATATGGCATACATTTTAGCAAAACCCTATCATCGTTGATCCTCAAAATCAACCATAAACCATATAAAAATGTATAAATGCTAGCCGAACTTCGAGTTTCTCATCGCGCCCACACACAAAGTGGAATTACACTTGCCACTCTTAGTCTTGGGCTGGGCTATAAGCTTTGCTCTTCCCTCACCTCATCTAGATGTTTATTTGGTTTCTTTTTTTGAGTTCTACCCTTTTACGTCTCCTCATTATTGCTTTTGTCTAGGTTTTAAATATTCTAAGAATGCGCTATTAGTCTTAAGGAGGATGGTAGCCTGTAGGATCCATGGCATACAGCAGAAGAGACTAGAGAAAAAAGAGAGAGAGAGAGAGTCAATACAACAGCCGAAATTGAAAGAAAACTCGCTATGCTTAACTTGATGATAATCTAAGTAACAAGCCTTACAATATATGTAACCAAACTTGCCATACAACACTCCATTGTAAACTGAATATGACCTGCATGCCCTATGAGGCTTATTCCCACATGTTGAAAACTGATCACCACCAAACTTGGGCTTGCATACCCAACAAACCCTCCCTCAAGACCAAACCACTGACAATGGACTCGAGACAGACAGACTATGGTAGAGTCCAATCACCTGAAACCATGAATAGAAGTCCCCCCCTTGACAATAACATAGGTTTGTGTGTGTACTTCCCTCAAACAACCATTAGTGTGAGACATACCAGAACTCGACCAAACAACAAAAGGGTGGTCTTACCACTTGTTATGTGGCAGTGTTTATAACCCTGTAGAAAATTTTGATAAATGTCTGATATAAAAGAAACATAAAGACAAACTAAAAAAAAACTACAGAACATCACTTTCTACGAAAAGCATTGGTGCTGCACCATCTTCATCACCTTCAATCATATTGATCTATCGCTTACTCTTCTTAAAGAATTTGTTTGAAGGATGATTAGTCTTTCCACGATGGGTGCAAGGATTTTTGCTGAAACAATCCTTGGTTTGATGGTTGTCGCGTCCACATATCGCACAAGGTCTAGTGCTGGTAGTAGGCCTAGTTGAATTTGTAGTTGAAGTACAACCACGAGCTACACATGCAGTCGGTACAAAAGAGCTAATTTGTGGTACTCATTTCTCTTCTTCCTGCAATGATTTAACAATATCATCCAAAGAGGGTAGATGATCCTTCTCCTTTGAAATAGTGACAACTTGACAAAATTCTGCAGGGAGGCTATTTAGAAAAACGGCTATAAGATCTTCATCTGGTACTGGGGCTTCGACATAAACAAGTTAGTTTTAATACTCATTAGTCTATTAGCTAAAGCTGCAAGGTTTTCATATTCACGCATGTGAATATAATTCCATTTTTAAACTCATTTTGGAATACTTAGCTTTGGCACTGAAAAGCTTCTCTAACTCTATCTAGACAGCACTTGAAGAATCAACATCATCCAAATAATGAATAAGGTCATCTTCTAAGGAAATTAGAATGATACCAAAAGCTTGTTCATCTTTTCGTTGTTGCTCGACAGAGAGGGCTCAAGTTACTACCACTGTAGTGCCTGCTTCGTCGGTTGCAAGAGGCTTGACCACGTTCCATAGGTTTTTCCACATCAGATAGCCTTTTACCTTGATCTGCCAAGTGTGGAAACCGGTCCTGTTGAATATATCAAACTTGGAAGTCATGATCCGATGACGATTTGACCTTTTTGAAATTTTTTGTTGCGGGCTGAAAATTCTACAAAATATGGAAGCCGTACCGCTCCGAAAAATTGCAAGTCCAAATTAAACTACAAAGAGACGCAGTGCATGGAAGCTGACAAAAAGGCTTATGTGTGAGGCAAGTCGGAGAGGGTGGCCAAGTGTGTGAAAAGGCAAACCCAAAAACTGAGTATGGCGAGCTCTCCTCTCTCTGTCAACTGCGCTCATGGCGTTTTTTATCTGCAGAGCTTGTAGAGGCCGAACCGGTAGAAGTTGTGGTGTCGAAATTTCCTCAGCGTGCCAAGGCAACCCTGTTGATGCAGGCTATGCCCAAATTGGCACAAATCGATCAACCTCCTCTTTCCTGTGTAAGCCGCTACTTTCCCGTGGTTAAACCTAGCCGAGGCTTCCAAGGTCGTCACGCTCTGATACCATTGTTAGTCTTAAGGAGGATGGTGGCCTGTAGGATCCATGGCATGCAGCAAAAGAGACTAGAGAGAGAGAGAGAGAGAGAGAGAGAGAGAGAGAGAGAGAGAGAGAGAGAGAGAGAGAGAGAGAGAGAGAGAGAGAGAGAGAGAGAGAGAGAGAGAGAGAGAGAGAGAGAGAGAGAGAGAGAGAGAGAGAGAGAGAGTCGATACAGCAGCCGAAAACAAAAGAAAACTCGCTATGCTTAACTTGATGATCATCTAAAAGTAACAAGCCTTACAATATATGTAACCAAACTTGCCATGCAGCACTCGACTCTAAACTGAATATGACCTGCATGCCCTATGAGTCTTATTCCCACAGGTTGACAACTGATCACCACCAAACTTGGGCTTGCATACCCAACATGTGCTTCCATAATGGCCTTCAAATATGGCATAATAAATTTTCCTTTCAAAGATGACAGTGATGACTTTATTTGTGTTACGTGGGGCAAGTTCTTCTTTGGATTCTTTGAAGATTCACCTCGCTTGTTTGTGCAATATATGGCTAAGTGGGTGACTCCACATTCTCCATAATGTCTCCATCGTATGTCAGTTCGGATTAGGTTCTTAAAAAATACACTCCTTAATCCAATGATCACCTTCACAAAAGAAAAAAACAAGGCCCTGGTTTGTGTAAGATTCTAGGTTCTGAATTTCCTTAGGATTTTTTGGCCTAAAAAATTTTCTTGGGAAAGAAGCATCAAGCTTTGAGCATCCAAAGCACACCTTGTGATTGTCATTTCTAATTGATATATACTGTGTATTTGAAGTTATGGCTTACTTATAAAAATCATGCCATGCAAATTTATGGACAAATTTTACACTTTGATCAATTTTTGGGCAATGTATATGGAATAGGAATGCAGGTTTGGTTGTGTATATAGACTCATCACTATGTATTTCATCTTCCTTGAGGTTTGGGGCACCTAATACCCCCAATAGTTAACAACACAAAGTCAAGAAAATAATTTCATTTTACAAAAATAAAACTCATTTTGAGTTAGAAATGTATTATGTCCATTGCTCAATTATCCCTTCAATGAAGATGGTCAAGTACTGGTAGCTTATGTCTAATCCTAAACATACAATACCAATTTGGCTATAAGTACATGCTTTTCAAAGAGATTGAGATGGCCATAATGTGGGAGCCATTTTTTTTTGTTCGTATAGTTCTTGGGCCTTGTAGTTATGTCAAATTGTCATAAGAAAACATGTTGGATGCTTTGATGCCTTGTGGGTGTTAATATGAATGTGAATTACCAAGGCGTATTGATATAAAGTATACATATGAGTAAATATGGGTGTAGTTATGCAAACACTGATGATAGATATGAAGAGTACAAAAAATGCAACCTTTTTGTACTTAACTGTATGCACAATAAAAAAAACATGGGGCTATAGCAACCTTATACTTATATTAGGAACTCTTTGAAGTTAACAAGAAAAATAGATTGGATATGTGAAATATTCTCTATGTAATGTAGCATGGGTTAATCGTGAAAATATGTTGTTTTTAATCAAATGCAACACTATATTAGCTTTTGAAGCTTATCATGGCGTAGGAACTAAGAAATATGCATGATACTTAATGATGCTTGAAACTTCACACATATACAAGGAGTACCGAATCTTTTCATAAAACCCTGAAAGGACGCTTTTACATCCTATTATGTTACCAAACTAGTGTTAAATGTACATCTACTTGATTGCTTTGATCTTGAGCATCTCGCTCTTAAGAGGACTGTTTGTTCTTTTAATGCTCACGACTACATTATAATGTTTGTATTGGGTTCCTTAATTGACTTAAAATCCATCCACATTTGAGTGTTTATTTGTTACCAAAAGTTGGACTTTTGAGTTGGCAAGAATTTCCTGGTGGAGTTCTCTCTCTTAGGCAGTTCACTCTCTATCTTAAATGTTATAACAGATTTCTTATGCTTACACTACAAGAGGTACTTCACATTAGCGACGCTCGCAGTGTGACGCTCAAAAGTGAAAATCCACGACGTCACTATAAGCGTCGCTATGGACGTCACTATAGGCATTGCTATTCTATTTGTTGCATAGCGGCGCCCATAGCGACGCCGACAAGGATAAAAAATAAACCGAGAGCACCAGAAACTCAGATCTCATATCTGAGTTTTTGGCGCTCAAGCGAAAGAGGTAACCCGCGCTCTCTATCTCTCTTCCCCCCCCCTTCCCAACACACACACACACACACACACACACACACACACACACACACACACACACACACACACACACACACACACACACACACACACACACGAGGAGAGGAAGGAGAGCCAGGTATGCTCCTTTACTCTCCTCTCTCTCGTGTTCCCTTCCCCTCTTTCTCTCTCTCTCTCTCTCTCTCACACACACACACACACACACACACACACACACACACACACACACATTGTGTCTTTAAAAGAGAGAGAGAGAGAGAGAGAGAGAGAGAGAGAGAGAGAGAGAGAGAGAGAGAGAGAGAGAGCACATGCATGAACAAAAAACACATACACACACATGCATAAACAAAGGATGCATACACACACACATTGAGAGAGAAAGAGAGAGAGAGAGAGAGAGAGAGAGAGAGAGAGAGAGAGAGAGAGAGAGAGAGAGAGAGAGAGAGGAGAAAACAAAGAGAAAGAGAAAGAGAAAGAGAAAGAGAAAGAGAAAGAGAGAGAGAATAAAAAACCAAAGAGAGACAGAGGGGGAGAAGACAAAAGAGAGAGGTAAGGGGAAAAACAAAGAGAGAGAGAGATTAGGTTAAGATTTAAATTAGATTTAAGATTATACTAGATTACATTTAGATTTATGTTTATGTTGAGTTTAAGATTATGTTAGATTTAGATTTACACTAGATTAAGATTAGGTTAGATTTAAAATTAGGGCAAGATTTAAAGTTAGCTAGCTATGTTAGATTTATGTCAGATTACATTTAGGTTTAGGATTTAAGATTGGATTAGATTTAGATTTATGTTGAGTTTAAGATTAGATTAGATTTAGATTTAAGATTAACTAGATTAAATTTAGATTTAAGTTGGATTATATTTAGGTTTAGGTTAGATTTAGATTTATTTTGAGTTTAAGATTAGATTAGATCTAAATTTATGTTCAATTTAAGATTAGATAGATTAGATTTTAAGTTAGATTTTAGTGCATGTCAATGAAGGCGCGCTTTGTCTAGAGAGCAAACACTAGTTACACAACAATATGTATATTCCCATCAGAATCTGATACCTATTAACTCACACACTAACCATATTCAATTAGCCATTTTAATCATCACATTTTTAACTAGGTTAGATTTAAGATTAGATTTTGGATTTACTTTTTATATTAAAGTCTACCTTCGGGATCCCTCTCTTCCTCTCTACGGATTTAGATTTAAGATTAGATTTTGGATTTACTTTTTATATTAGAGTTAGGCGAACGGTGATCCCTCTCTTCCTCTCTACGGATGCAACCTTAAGTTGAAAAGCTTTCAACAGCATGATACTCAGATCGGAGACCAACATGTAATGTGCTAAGTAATCCTTCGAACAAAGATATGTTGTGAAGAGATGTTAAGATGCTGCGAATTGCTATAGCTAGAGAAGAGGCAAAGGGGTTTTGTTCACTACATGCACTATCATGTAGACATGGGTGTGTAGATTTCTAGCTCGTACGCACAAATATAGGCATTGGCCAATAAAGACGATATTATAACCCGGTGGTTCTGATCTCCGTGCACCTCTAGACCGAGGTGTACGGGGACTGGACATGACTAGAGAATGTGAGGTAGTTTACAATGTAAACACACACAAAGAGAGAGAGAGAGAGAGAGAGAGAGAGAGAGAGAGAGAGAGAGAGAGAGAGAGAGAGAGAGAGAGAGAGAGAGAGAGAGAGAGAGAGAGAGAGAGAGAGAGAGATGATGCCAATAGAATATTAAATTTATGTTCAGGTTATAAGGTTTTTACCTTCATTATGAGTAGTGACGTGGATGTGGGGCTATCCAACTGAAACACCTATCTCTCAACAAGGATCTTATGTCCTTGTAATCAATGCAAGCATGCCGTGCGACGAACAAGACGCGTTTAGGGATCGGAGAAGATGCTCAGTCAGAAGCCGCTAAGGTGGTTCCAGACAAGCATCAAGATTCTACTCTCTATGGGGTGCATGCAAAGGATCTACAAAATGAAATGGAGGACATCTGTCTAAACGGAGAGCGCTATATAGATATAGGAAGTTATGCTGAGCTAATAAATGCGAGGATGAGAGAGAGACCTCTTTAAGCCATAAACATTGTATTTGAACAATTTTGCTCCGTTTTATAATATAGTCATATTCACGTGGCTTTTTGTCCATTTTTGTCTATATGCGTCATTGTATTTAATCGTCATTGTGTCCACTCCAGGTACGTATGCTCCAGGTATGTTCTCACAAGCAGGGATGACGAGCACTGTGCTTTGAGTGCAATGGAGACTGAAGCTGCAATCGCGAAGGAGGTGATCTGTCTCTGCTCATAGATGCTGCTTGTCCCTCCATTAGATCTAGTTGATTGGATGAAAGAGACGCTAAGAAGCACTACTACTGCTTCTTAGCGTCTCTTTCACCTGATCAACTAGATCTAGTGGTGTGACGAGCAGCATCTATGAGCAGACATGGATCACCTCCTTCGTGATTGCAGCTTCAGTCTCCATCACACTTGGAGCGCAGTGCTTTTACAAATTCACAACAACTTCAATGTAATCTCTCTACACAGGAATCTATCCCCCTTTATGAGTCCTCTCTCTCTCTCTGTCTCTCTCTCTCTCTGTGTCTACTTGTCCATGTTTTTTTCTCCATTCATTCAATATTAAGATTAAATGTTCATGTGTTTAATGCATGTATGGATGATGATGAGTTTCTTTCTTCCTTATCACCCCAGAGCGGAGGTGGTACGAGGCTTGAGCACCATGTCGCTCTACTCCTTCAACGTCTCCCTCTGTTTCGAAGCATTCAACGTGCTCTGAAGCTTCAATGTCAATGAGACGATCTTCACACTCGTCTAGGCACCGAAGCTCTAGTGGTGGTGGCGATGGTGGTTGTGGGGATGCCGTCGCTGATGCCTCGACATCACCTCGTGTTCAACGAGGCTCTTTACCTTCCCCTTCTTTGCCCGCCCCCACACCAGCCACAACATCGCCATCTACGTCAGCTTTTTACATGGTTGTCGGCCATTCTTGGCTACACACCACTCACCTACTCCTCTGGGAGTCAACCCAGTTGACACTCCTCGCTTCGGGACCCAGACTCTAGTGGAGACACCTGACGTCTGTACCCCCCATTGACACGCCGCTAGAGACCCCTGCCGGGACACCCAGGTTCACGCTTCACAGGCGAGAGGGCTTGCCGTACTCCATCGACTTCAACGGCGGCATCATCTTGGATGATGATGGCAAGAAGGTGATCTCGCAAATGCGTGGTCTTTGCTCTTAGGTGTTTAGACACTACATACTAAACAACTGGAGTGAAGTATCTAGTGAATTAAAAGACAGAGTCATCATCATGCTGCATGACGAGTTTCCCGTGTCAACACGGGATGAGCGCTTCAATGAAGACCTGATGAAGGTTCAAATGCGCATATACTGCAAGCACAAGCGTTCTGAAGTGAAAAAAGCAAGAAAGCATGGGTGGAACATACCAGATTGGCTGGCCAAAGAAGACTGAAAGAATGCGAGGCGAATAGCGCACGAGAATCCTGACAAGTGAAAGCAACAAAAGGAGGCAGCCAAAGCGCGAGTAGAGGTAGGAAGCTCGCACCACTTGGGGAGCGGCGGGTGGCATCATTTGAGGCCAATTTTGTAAGTGTTTTTGTATTGCTCTTTAGGTTTGGTAGTTACGTCTATTTGTACTGTTCAATTCTAACATAACGGATTTTTTGTATGTTTTGAACAATGGTCGATAGGACGTGACCCCACGCCGTACGAGCGTGCAGAAAGGGCTTAAATGTCCTGATGGACGTTCTAAGTTCTCATGGCAGCATGGTTAGTATTAGGGTTTGCTCTTTTCTATTTGTTGTATAGTTTTGTCAATTATATGTTTATACTTACAGAAAGCTGTTTTTTTGCAGAATCCGACAGATATGCCACTTGGATGCAATGAGACGTCTGATTAGACGGCATCAGTTTAGCCGTAGCTAGATAGCATTAGTTTTTTTTTTCATAGCATGTATAATGAGATGATGTGTATACGTCTTTTTGTAACTATTGAAAAACCATGTATATTTTCTCAATAATGACAATGGTGTTGTAACTATTACATTTGCAAAGCTTAACAATCAAGTGATTTTGCCTATGATGTGTCCAATTGTCATTGATTTACTTTCATCAATTTATTTTTGTTAGTTTTGTATCTTTATTCTACAAACAATACTATGGATGATGGAGTTAATGGTTATAGTGTCTTGTGGGTGACTACTTTGGGTCTATGTCTTGCACTTTCTATCAAAGGTGAATCTAGGCTTATCTTGGATTCATCTAAGTTTACTCTATTATTGAAATCTGCAATTTCTAGAACCTTAGGATAAAAAAGTCTTTAGCAATGATAATTACTGAAATCGTTCAATTTTACCTAACTAATTAAATTCCTAGTGTAACCTTTCAGAGCCCGTAACTTTTCCAGATTTTATCGAAATTTGATTATGAAAAATCCTAACCATAGTAAAGCTCTGTTTACGGTTCCAAAAACCAATATAAGCCATAGTTCGATCATTCTACAACGTTTTCTCAATAGCCAAGTAAATTTGAACAGTCTTTGTACAATTTCTACGGTTTCAGAAACTGGAAACCTTACAATCAAGTCTCTCTTGATGGGAGAATCTATAATACAAACGCCTTTTAGAGGGGGGATCGGATCCAAGTAAATTCGGTCCTCAACTATTGTCATGTTCTCTAATACTCTCTCTCTCTCTCTCTCGCAAAAGTATTGTTCATGCCAAGTTAATTAAGTACTATGTTTATGTTGCTACCATCAATTAAGTTCACCCGCTATGTTCTGAAAGTAATCTCACAAAAATTCTCACTCTTATTCTCTAAATTCCACTATTCTCAAAGTTCATAGGCCATTTCCATTACATTTCAGAACCTGATTGAAGCCCAAATTAACCCACAAAATTACACACTGATCGCGGCGACCAAACTGGTATAGAACCGGCTCCCGATAAAACTTAAATTGTTAATATCTTGGCAACCAGAGATCCAATTGCTGGTCTGAAAATACTGACGTGCGCTTCAGGCCCATGCATTCACTTTATCCCTGATCCTTCATTTGGAGTTGTCCAATCCGATACAGATCTGCAATCAATCCCAACTTCAAACTGGCATAACTTTCTCACCGTAGCTCCAATTGATGATCCGTAAAGACCGCCCTGCAGAGCACCTTGAGTATTGCAATTCTAGTCCATAAAATTCAAATATACCCACTTTTAGCATAAAATATAGGTTTTGGCCCTTTAAAGCCGCATCTGACATATATTTAGCATCAAACCTTGCCTGTAATCAAGCCTTGATCACTGCTCAATAAACATATAGGCTTCAAAGAAGATTAATTTTCATTCCTCTACTCTTTCCCCATCATGGAAGCGGAGTGACACAACACCGATTACACCAACAGTTTCATAGGGACATCAATGTGGAAAATCAAGACGTTTGTCTTGGTTTTATTGAACCTCCTAGTAAATTCTGTACTGGCCACATGAATAGTTGGACCTTTGAGAGGTGCCACTTTGGAAAACATTAGCGTTCTTGAGAAGATCTTACCACTTTTGTTTTAGAGGACCAAAACGCTTCTCTAAGGGGGGGAAAATGTCATGCCAAGAGTAGGACTAGGAGGGCACGACCCTGGTAAATTTCTGGACACACTTGCAGTATAGGGGTCTATATATAGCTAAGAGACTGAGCGCCAAGGGCCTATATATAGGATGGTTGGGTGGTTATTTGCAAGTCTAACTCCCCTCCGTCTTACAAGCCAATTGCAGCTTCTTAACAAAAGTCAAATTCCATAAGCATGAGAGCTCCTTTTAAAAGAAAACATGCAGTGAAAACCAGTAGATTGTAGCCAGATGAAGCAAATCATAGCCAAGTGAAGTGACCAAGTGTGTGTGTGTGTGTGTGTGTGTGTGTGTGTGTGTGTGTGTGTGTGTGTGTGTGTGTGAGAGAGAGAGAGAGAGAGAGAGAGAGAGAGAGAGAGAGAGAGAGAGAGAGAGAGAGAGAGAGAGAGAGAGAGAATTTATGTACCAACTATAGTCTATGTCTGAGCAATCATTATAATATTTCTTATGTATGAAGAAGACTGCACTTATTAAAAGAGAGACTCTATTATTACTTATTAGTGAACATGACCCTCATTTTGATGTGCTTATTCATCCCCTTATGGCATACGAAGATGTTTATCCATCCTAAAGTCAATGATGATATGAATCATTTAAGACCACAAAAAGATGGATACATAAGAGCTTCATGATATGAACCACTACCTTACCATAATCTTGGTACATAGTAGGTAATGAAATGCATCAATATGCTACCCCACTCACTTATTCATTTAGTAGTCAAGAAAAAAAGTGTTCCATATACTTGGACACATGAGCCTCATGAGTATCAAATACGTATATATACTCATGAGAATTTTCAGTATAAGGTTGTTATATTCACAACAACCGTATACTGAAAATTCTGAGTGTTCTCCTCTAGCACAATGAAGTATACGATCATGAGAGAAACTTTCTCACACATACTTGAAAGAAATTTATATATATTGATGTGTCAAGCTAAAGCAATAAAGAAAACCTAATAGCAAGCCACAATAGAAGACTTGATAATTTCCCCTCTTTGGAGTCTATGTGTTTCCTTTTGATGTTCTCTAGCTTAAACTAGCATAGTTGAATAATTCAATAAAGTTCAATAGAAGCCAAATAACTTTGTAATGTGATTAAAATGTACCGCGGATTAGTCCAAAGAAGTGCCTTTCAGTGCTCATATACAGACTCAATTGAATGGTAGTTCAATGCGATTAAGTACAAGTAAGTCCCATTAGTTCACATCAATCCATTTGAATAGAGTTTGAGTTCAAATTTTCAAATTACGTCAATTTTGATGAAGTTTACAATTTTCAAATCAAGACCATTTGAGGGTATCTAATATACTATAGTAAATTCCAAATCGAGTCTATGGAGTGCAATATGATCCAATGTGGTTTAAAGTGTATTTGAGCCAAATTTGGTGTCGTTAAGCATAATTGATTGAAAATCACTCCAACTTAAGTCCCAAACGAGTTCAAGGAGTGTACTTACATGTACTTGAGTCTTACTAAGTGTTGATTAACTTCAATTGAGAGTAGTTGAACAAATTCATTGATGTCAATTGAGTGTAATTGACTAAAATGAAGTGCAATTAAGTCCAATTGAGTTCAATTTTCTTGAATTGACCACTATTGAGTGCAACTAAACCTAATTCAATGAAATTAAGTGCAACTAACTAGTACTTAAGTGCTTTATTTCACTTAGCACTAAATTTAGGTTTAGTTGCACTCAATAGTAGTTAATTCAAAAAAATTAAACTTAATTGCACTTCATTTAAATCAATTACACTCAACTAAGTGCAAGTAACCGCATAAGTACAATTAAATTTGTCAAAGCGTAGTATTTGTCTAGCTAAATGCAATACACCATCGATTTCTATCTTCCAATTGGGTCTAATTCACAAAAAATAGTGTGCCGTTTGTTTTATTAATGACCATTTTTTGTGAAATTTTGTACTCTTAATGTAGGTTCATAGATAGTTTGTTCTTTATTCTTCCTAAATCTCTCTTGTAGGTGTCTCAAAATATATGAAAGTCATCTTGGTATCCAACGTTATGATTAATTTGTAGTAGAAGTACTTTGTTTTTTCGTATAAAAAATGTTATCTATTAGAAGTGTGCAAATCACCTATGCTTTTCCTATATAAGAAAAAAAATGAACATTTGCTATATATTGAAGTGGATAACCCACCTAGTTTCCTATATAGAATCAATATGTTATGTAGAAATTCCTTTTCTTAATTATATATAAGAAATCCACCTTGGTACAAGTAGGAAACAAACGTTTGTTTCTCCTGTATAGCAATTGATTTAAAGTTCCTTGTGTAATGCCTGGCCTAATGCTATATATATCTGCACTACCAAAATTGTTTGGAGTTAGAGTACAAGGCTGTACACGCATCCGATTATTAGCTCACAGGTGGCTCAAGCAGGACCATTTGTATGTCCACAAGCGAAGCTGAAATGCGCTCAAGCTGATGGTGAAGCACTGCCATGGAGCTTTGCAGATGCTCCACCAACATGCTTGTAGAGGCAACTAGGTCTTGCACGTCCTTTCTTGCTTGCTCTGTGGAGGGAACATGCAGCAACGACTCATAGATGTAATGCAAGGAGGCATCCAATGTGGCCATCTCGTGGAGAACAGTGGCACCGCATGCCTCCCTTTGGCCAGCTGCATCCACCCTAGAAACCTCTTTTTGAACCCGAGCTTGGATGTCGGGAAGTGCAGACCCCCAAACTGGCCTTCGTGACAAGCGCAAAGGGTTTGCCATGGAATTAGAGAATGACCTGCCTCCTGGCAAGGAAAGGGCAGTTGAGAGAAGCATGAGAAAGAAGATGGTGCAGATCTCGGCTCCGTAGAGAGCAGTCAAAGAAGCATCTGCCTTAAAATCCTCACAATGCACCGGGATTGGAGGAGTAGGAAGCCTCTGCCCCATCCTTCTAAGCATGGAGCTGCAAGCTTGAAGCCTCCTCTTTGTGGACAATTTTGGGGTTGGTGCTTTGGATTGCTCGTCTCCTTTGTGCATCAAAGCTCGGTGAGAAGCCTTTAGATGAGCATGCGCCCCAGCTAGGGCCGTCTCCTTGAGCAGGCTGCAAACATCCAGAATTTTCACAATGTCTTGCATGCAATGCTGCACCATCTTGTGACCCAAGCATGATGCATGTGCTACTGCTGCCACAGGGTGGGTGCACAGACTTGTCTTGTTCACTGACTCTTGAATGGCGATGACAACATCCAAAGCCTGACAGATCCAGATGAGGCTCAATAGACGGTGATCTGCCGATGGGCCCTTTGCAATATAATCACCAAGAGAAATATTGTTAATGAGCTTTTGCAGCATCCCTGCAAAATCTACTTGAAATGTGTGCGCCAAAGCTGGCGAGGCCCCTGTTGTGTAAGAGTCTGTATCTGCATCAAACACACGAGCATGATGGCGGCCTAGGCGGCACCGCTGAAGGTATGAGAGAAAGCAAGAGGAAAGCTTGCTAGAGCCCATGGAAACCTGCATGTCGTCGACAGGCAGGGGCATGAGCAGAGTTCTGCAAGGGGGAGAATGTGCGGGAGAGGTCGGATAGTTATAGAGCACTTGGAAACGTGGGCTTCCAATATTATGATTTGGCAAACGTGCAGTCGGCCATGGTGATTCTTTTAGCAGGCACGCATGGCTGGCAATTTTGGCAAACCATCTTCGGTCAACATGTGCACGGACAGCTAGCTCAATCTTTGCTAGTTCAATCTTGCAAAGTTGCAAGGTCAATGGGAATCTATTGTTGAAAATCCTACGCATGAAGTCTTCTTAGAGCTGCGTTCAGCTAGGGACATACAGCTTGTGCAGTGCATGGCTTCCGCTCCATGTAAAGCAGTCCCACAAAGTATATTCCTGCGACCTGGAGCGCATCGAGGTTGACTCCAGCCCCTGCAAAATGTCTTTCGAAAGTGAAAAATTGCAGCGCATGAAGAGCGTCACCTTCTTTTCCCGGTTATCGCCGCTCGTTTTACTGGCTCCGCCCTGTCAAAGACCTCGTTGGCTTTCCGTTTCCTCCTCTTCACGACTGCCAACTGTCGGTTCTCCTTGCTATCAACTAGGGCCCACGCTTGTGAAGCACCACAAGCGCGGTCGTTCTCATTGTGTGTGACCAAGAAGGTGCGTGTTTTGCAAGGCATGAGGTTGATGCGCTCCGTGCCCTGTATGTCTTGTGCGGGACGCAGCTCTTAGATGATGGTCGCCTTCAAAGTGATGCTAAGAGCCCTGTCCCACCCAATGGCCAGCGGGCTCAAAGCACTGTGACCATGAAGAGCGGTAGTCACACATAACCTTTACAACACTTTTGGGGGCAAGACTAAGGCACTGTAACCCCTGCAAAAGGTCGTCGGAGGACAAATTTTTTGAGCGCATAGACCTGGTAATGGGTTATTACAAGTCGATAGAGATTGCACATTCATTTTGGAGACAAAAATGAGACGAAAATAGTGCGGTGCGCTACAACTTATCTCTAGAACCGATGAACAAAACTACAAGAGGTACTTCATATTAGCGACGCTCGTAGTGCGACGCTTAAAAGTGAAATTTCATGGCGTCGCTATGGGCATCGCTAGTTTATTTGTAACATAGCGACACCCATAGCGACGTCGACAGGGGTAAAAAATAAACCGAGAGCGTTCGAAAACTCAGATCTCAGATCTCAGATCTGAGTTTTCGGCGCTCAAGCAAGCAAAGAGGTAACCCGCGCTCTCCCTCTCTCTCTCTTTCTTCTCCACACACACACACACACACACATACACGAAGAGAGGAAGGAGAGATAGGTATGCTCCTTCCCTCTCCTCTCTCTCTCATGTTCCCTTCCCCTCTTTCTCTCTCTCTCTCCCTCTCTCTCTCTCTCTCTCACACACACACACAACCTCGACAGTCCATGCGGACCAGCAATTCCACTTGCATGTTCGACTGCTGTGCTGCCATACAATAAGCCGTCACGATCATCCAATGGAAGAGCAAATTGAGCCTACACAGAAATTAGTGATGCAAGATGACGATTCCAAGGGTCACACACACACACATAAAGGAGTACGAGCGAAAGTGCGACGCGAGAGAGAGTGCGAGAAGAAGAGCACGACGATATGGTGAACTCGCTCTACTGTAATGTGTAGAGCATAGTGAGTTCTTATTAGGTTTTTACAAAAGAATATGTGTACATACCTCGCGGTCCGCCCACTTACCTGGTCGACCACATTGGGCTTTATACCCCAACAACCTCCCACTTAAAGTCCAATGTGGTACTTTAAGTGTGAGAGAAGCTACTATACAAGCTAATATACAAGAGATGTAGAGAAGTGATGTACTACCCTACACCTAACTGCTTGCGAAAATGCGCAAAGCTCTCTGAGGGAAGTCCTTTTGTAAGTAGATCAGCAGGATTTTCTGTGGTGTGAACTTTGACAAGCTGAAGTTGCTTATCCTCGAGCATTTCCCTGATGAAATGATACTTCACATCCACATGCTTTGTCTTTGAGTGATAAAGTGGATTGCGAGCCAATTGTATAGCACTTTGACTATCACAATATAACACAGGCATCTCTTCTTTGATTCCCAAATTTGTTACTAGTCGATTAAGCCAAATTGATTCTTTGCATGCCTTTGATGCTGCAACATATTCAGCCTCTGTAGTAGACTGAGTAACACAATCTTGTAATCTAGAACGCCATGATACTGCTCCACCAGCCAATGTAAAGACGTACCCTGACGTAGACCTTCGGTTGTCTAAGTCACCTGCATAATCTGAGTCTGTAAAACCCTTTACACTTAGCTCCTGACTCCCATAGCATATACGCATACTCTTTGTAGCTTTCAGGTATCTCAATATTCCTTTCACTGCCTCCCAATGTTTCTTGCCCTGGTTTGACATGTATCGACTTACTACTCCCACTGCAAATGCAATGTCTGGGCGAGTAGCAATCATTGCATACATCAAACTACCCACTGCAGACGCATATGGAATCTTATCCATTTCAGCCTGTTCTTCCTCAGACACAGGACAATCTTGTTTGCTAAGTTTCACATATGGTGGCAATGGAACACTCAATGCCTTTCCCTTCTCCATATTGAAACGTTGCAAAACCTTGTCAATATACTCTGTTTGAGATAACCAAATCAACTTCTTTGATCTGTCTCTCTCAATGCGCATACCAAGGATATGACTTGCCTCACCCATGTCTTTCATGTCAAACGATTTTGCCATCTTTGACTTCAAAGCTGAAATTTCTTCCAAGTGCTTGCCAGCAATCAACATGTCATCCACATACAAAATAAGGATCAGCCAAGTACCATCCTTAGCCTTCTTTGTATATAGACACTGATCGAACTCACTACGTTTGTTGCCTTGAGAAAGCATAAACTTGTGGAATTTATGGTACCATGCCCTCGGTGATTGTTTTAAGCCATAAAGACTCTTTAACAACTGACATACCCAATCTTCCTTGCCTTTCTCAACAAACCCTTCTGGCTGCTGCATGTAAATTTCCACATCTAAATCACCATGCAAGAACGCTGTCTTGACATCCATTTGGTGCAACACCAAATCTAATATGGCAACCAATGCAAGAAAGCATCTCAATGTAGTCATCTTGACCACCGGAGAGAAGACTTCATCAAAGTCAATGCCTTGTTCTTGCTTAAAGCCCTTGGCAACAAGCCTTGCTTTGTACTTTGGTTGACTATCATGAGCGGTGATCTTATACCTATAAACCCATTTACAAGGTAGAGCCTTTTTGCCCTGTGGTAATTTAACTAGCTTCCATGTCTGGTTTTTATGCAGAGCTGTCATCTCTGACTGCATGGCCAATTGCCAATTCCCGGAGTCCTTCATTTGCACTGCTTCCTTGTAACATGAAGGCTCATTGCAATCAGTCAACATGACATAGTTCATATATGGAACAAACCTATCAGGAGGTCGCGTGACACGTCCAGATCTACGCACAATAGGTGGCTCAGGCTCAGCCACAACCTGTGGTTCCACTCTATCCTGTCCTTGCTCCTCTTGAGCCCTGACATTTTGTCTTGCACGTGCAGGTCCATCTTCTTGGAAGACAACTCTTCTAATCTCCTCAACCCTCTCTGGTTTAGAATGATATTTGGATTCATTAAAGTGAACATCATTGCTGCGGACAACCTTTCTGGATTCGGGATTTCAAAGTCTGTACCCTATCTCACCAAAATTACCATAGCCTAGAAAGATGCACTTTCTACTCTTTGGCTCAAGTTTGTTCCTAAATTCCTTTGGAACGTGAGTATATGCCTCACAGCCAAAGACTCTGAGATGCTTGTATGAGGGCATTTTGCCTGACCATACCATCTCTGGCACTGAATCCTTCTGCAAAACCTTGCTAGGAGATCTATTTACAAGATGAACAGCTGTTGATACAGCTTCAGCCCAAAACCCATTTGGCAGATGTGCATTAGACAACATACTTCTGACCTTCTCTTGTATGGTCCTATTCATCCTCTTAGCAACACCATTTTGAGGAGGATTGTAAGGAGCAGTAAGTTCAGGTTTTATACCTTTTGACTCACAAAGTCCTGAAAGGCCTTTGAAACATACTCTCCACCATTGTCAGTGCGTAAGCATTTAAGCTTCTTGCCACTCTCATTCTCCACAAGTGTCACAAACGTTTTGAAAACACTAAACACTTCATCCTTGTGCTTGAGAAAGTAAACCCATACTTTCCTCGAGTAATCATCTATAAATGTCATAAAGTAGGAAGCTCCCCCTAGAGATAGGTTAGGCATAGGTCCACACAAATCACTATGAACAAGTGCCAACTGTGTATCTCTTCTACTGCTTCTATGCTTATGTGGCTGCTGTGTTTGCTTACCATACAGACAATGTTCACAGAATTCAAAATCATTAAATGAAAAGCCAGGCAAATAACCAGAACGAGACAAGATTTCCATTCCCTTCTTGGACATATGTCCTAACCGGCTATGCCATAAAGAAACGTTCGGCTGCTCGGTTACATTGATTACATTTTTAGAGACATTTGATACATAAATCATGTAAAGTCCTCCAGACTTTACTCCATGTGCTACTGTCATAGAACCCTTGGATATCTTCCACATGTTCTGTCCAAAAGTGGTGACGTAGCCAGCATCATCAAGTAAACCTGTGTTGATCAAGCTCTTTGTAATTGCGGGAACATGTCTCACATTCTTCAGCGTGAAAGAAGAGCCATTCTGAACCTTCAATTGTACATCTCCAACACCTAAGATCTCACATGTCTGCCCATTGCCTAGCCGAACATGATCTTTAGTGGTCACATAAGAGGTAAACCACTCCTTGTTTGGAGACACATGAAGTGATGCCCCTGAGTCTATAATCCAGTCACTCAATGCATTTCCATCAGATGCTGTAAGAAGAGCTGAGTCCATTGCATTCTTCAAGAAGTAGATGTCTCCTGACACTAGACTGTCATCCTCTGCAACAGTGTTTGTCACATTTATTTCTTGAATCTTCACTGAGGACTTGTTCTTCTCACCATGGTCTTCAGCTTTCTCTTTGCCTTTTTCTGCTTTCCATTCTCTGCAGTCTCTTTTCATGTGACCCTTCTTGCCACAATGGTAGAATTCTATGTCACTCTTGCCTTTAGTACTGCGGGACTTGCTACGAGACTGATTCCTCTTTCCACCTTTGTACTTTTCTTTGGTCCTTCCCCTGACAACTAAGGCTGTTCCTTTGCCTTTGTCCATTGTCTTTCTATTGGTTTCTTCAGTAAGCAGACTTCCTTCTACACCTGCTATGTTCAAACCATCTGGAGGTGCAGAATTACTCAAAGCTGTGCGAAAAGTGTCCCAACTTTCCGGCAATGTGATCAACAGGAACATAGCTCTAACAGGTTCATCAAACTTGACACCTTGAGATGACAACTGACTATAGATTGTGTTGAATTCATTCAGATGATTGGACATAGGTGTCCCTTCTTTCATCTTCAAGTCAACAAGCTTCTTAAGCCAGTATACCTGTGAAGCTACACTCTGCTTCTCATAAAGATCACTCAGCTTTAACCATGCTTGATAAGCCGACATCTCGTCTGCTACATTGAAGTAAACGCTTTCTGCCAAAGTCAGCATAATGGTAGAAAGTGCCAATTCATCCATTTCGCTCCATTCATCTTCGTCCATATCTTCTGGTTTTATCCCCTTGAGCTTTATAGGTTTTATCTGCTTCTTTTGTGCGACCAAGTGCCAAATCTGGTTCTTCCACAATGGGAAATTGGTTCCATCCAGCTTCTTGATATTGCAAAGAGCAGTGTCCTGTGATCCAGCCATAGCTACGCTTCACAGTAGTTTACTTTCCTGGGAAAAATTCGGCAGAGTTTCCCCTATAAACTGACCTCTGAACCAATATCAACCTGATGAACTAGTGGATGTCGCCTACAGTCTGTGTGTAGATGCGCCCGTGTCGTATGTGACACGCCTCCAAGAACTGTGAGCCGTCCTTCGATGTGTAGACAGCCACAAATCAACACTCTGGGAGTGTCGATATCCTTAGCACCTGCAGTCGTAGGCTGAAAACCCCAAATTTGCAGAGTCAGATCTACACCCGCCGAGACCACGTAGTCGAAAATGGCCTGCGCAGACCTTTGTCGAAGCCGAACGGTGGCCGAGATGACCTCAGAATGAAATTCTGAGAACACCGAGCCCTTTGAGCCTTCCCACAGGATTTGGGGCCGTGTCTTCGCCTGTCGAATTTCACTCCAATATGAGCTGGTGACTCTAGCCTCCTGCAGTGCTGCCCCGAGCCTCGATCTGAGCTCTGATACCAGTTAAAGGAGTACGAGCGGAAGTGCGACGCGAGAGAGAGTGCGAGAAGAAGAGCACGGCGATATGGTGAACTCGCTCTAGTGTAATGTGTAGAGCATAGTGAGTTCTTATTAGGTTTGTACAAAAGAATATGTGTACATACCTGGCGGCCCGCCCACTTACCTGGGCGACCACATTGGGCTTTATACCCCAACAAAACACACACACACACACACACACACACACACACACACACACACACACACACACACACACACACACACACACACACACACACACACACACACACACACACACACACACACACACACACACACACACACACACACACACACACACATACACACTACGCAACCCATCAAATCTAGAGTAAGAATTAAGTGCTTTGAGCAGGCATCAGCTACATTGCAAGAATGGCGTACCTACATGCTACATACAAAGATCTACTGTGAAAAGATGTTAAGATGCTGTGAAATGCTAAAGCTAGAGAAGAGGCAAAGGGGTTTTGTCCACTACATGCACTATCATGTAGACGTGGGTGTGTAGATTTCTTGTATCCACAAATATAGGCATTGACCAATAAAGACGAGATTATAACCCGATGGGTTTTGATCTCCATGCACCTCTAGACCGAGGTGTGCGGGGATTGGACATGACCAGAGAATGTGAGGTAGTTTACAGTGTGAACAGAGAGAGAGAGAGAGAGAGAGAGAGAGAGAGAGAGAGAGAGAGAGAGAGAGAGAGAGAGAGAGAGAGAGAGAGAGAGAGCAAACAATGAATTTGAAATTTAAAATCGTGTTATGAAGTGAGGCCCATTCACATCTACGCATCTAGTAGCCCCATTGGTATGTCTTTTACCCTTCAATGGAGCGAATCACCACATGTTCACTTAGATTATATTTAAGATTAGATTTTGGATTGAGTTTTTATATTAGAGTGTACCTTCGAGATTACGATAAAAACAATTAGAGTTAGACGAACGGTGATCCCTCTCTTCCTCTCTACGGATGCGACCTTAAGCTAGAAAGCTTTCAACGGCATGATACTGAGATTGAAGGCCAACATGTAATGTCTTAAGTAATCCCTCGAACAAAGATCTACGGTGAAAAGATGTTAAGATGGTGTGAAATGCTACAGCTAGAGAAGAGGCAAAGGGGTTTTGTCCACTACATGCACTATCATGTAGACGTGGGTGTGTAGATTTCTTGTACCCACAATTATAGGGATTGACCAATAAAGACGAGATTATAACCCAGTGGTTCTGATCTTCGTGCACCTCTAGACCGAGGTGTGTGGGGATTGGACATGACTAGAGAATGTGAGGTAGTTTACAATGTGAACAAAGAGAGAGAGAGAGAGAGAGAGAGAGAGAGAGAGAGAGAGAGAGAGAGAGAGAGAGAGAGAGAGAGAGAGAGAGAGAGAGAGATAAAAGACGGAGAATGCTAGTAGAAGATTAAATTTGTTGTCCAGGTTATAAGGTTTTTACCGTTATTATGAGTAGTGACGAGGATGTGGGGCCATCCAACCGAAACACCTATCTCTCAACGAGGATCTTATGTCCTTGTAATCAATGCAAGCGTGCTGTGCCACGGACAAGACGCGTTTCTTGTCAGCACGTTCACGAATTTAGCAAGTTTGATCCATCTATTATAGATCGAGTTGTTGCCAATTATAACTCGTCGGACTCTGACGCTGGCCAACATGCATCAATCTTGCAACCCAATAGACGTGTTCGCAGGCACGTTGGTCAAGCAGTATATGTGAGGCCACAAGATATAGCCTCTGACAGCTCGAGGAATGATCATGCAGACCACATTCCCAACGAGGCAATGTTTGAGCCCGAGATCGATGAAATGATCGAGACGATCATGGATTCAGAAAGGCTTATCTATGATGATTTGAAAAGTGAAGCCGATACGCCATAGGTGCTCCTCGTTCTTCCCAACATGCAGACAAAGTTTGGATGGAGTGACACTAGCATCACAACGCTTTTCAGGTGATCTATTACAATGCGTTTACTTTAATAAAAAACTCTAGATGTATAATGATCTGATAGATTTCTACACAATTGTACCGTATTTTTTTCTTTGTGTAGATTGCTCAAAGAGCACATACTGTCAGCTGATAATGTGATGCCAGATTCCAGAGAGGAAGCAAGAAAGATCTTGCGAAACTTGGGGATGGATTACAATTCGATCCACGCTTGTCCTAACGACTGCATTCTTTTCAGAGGGGAATACATAGACATGGAGAAGTATCCGAAATGTGATTCCAAGAGATATCGAGTAGATCTCCACGGAATAAAAATTCCACAAAAGATTTTGCGACATTTTCTTCTGCTTCCTCGCATCAAGCATTTTTTTGAATGTAAGTCCATGGACGCCCTAGCATCATGGCATGAGGAGAATAAATCTTCGGATGGTGTGCTACGGATTCCTGCAGATTGCGCAGCCTGGAAACATATAGATGAAACATGGTTAGATTTTGCCAGGGAAGCTCGAAATTTGCGCCTACGCTTGGCTATGGATGGCGTAAATCCATTTGGTCAAAGATCGACATCTTACAGTGTATGTCCCGTTGTCATTGTCAACTACAACATTCCCCCGTGGTTGACTACGAAGAAGGGGGCACCTATAGCTAAGCTTGATTGTGCCGGGGCGGTATAAAGTGAAGAATATGGATGTGTATCTTTGTCCACTATTGGAAGAGCTACAACAATTGTGGATTGGCATAGAAGTGGTGGATATGAGCCGACACACAGGTCGACAGAATGCTTTGATCAGAGGCATTCTAATGTGGACCATGCATGACTATCCCAGACTAAAAGAATTCTTAGGTGATTTACACTTAAACTCAAACACTGTAAATCTTGGTTTTTCTCAAGTTTATCTATTATCTGACCGGCAAGAAAGATACTTTGGGAGCCAGGGTTGACCTTAGAAATGTGGATCGTATGGAGCAATATTGGCCGCAGACAGCAACCGATGGATCGATAAAACTCCCTTAAGCGCCATGGATTTTCAATGGATCCCAAGAACGCAAAGTAAAAGAGACCATTTGATCAGTGTGGACCCCCATTGGCGTAATGCACTTGCTCCGAAGGTGTTTTACTAAAGAAGGAAAGCTTACCGGTTTGAAGTCACACGACTGGCATAAAATGTGTCAAGTATGTTCCCTAGTGGAATATATCATAGTGGGAATTGTGTAACAAATTCATGTGTGGACTTTAATATCATTACTGCACGTGTTTTGTAGTTTATTTTACCGGTGGCCATTGAGGGTTGTTTGTCTCTTGACGTCTGTAACATAATCTACAAACTTGCGAAGTTGGTGCAATGGATCTCACAAAAGGAGATCAACGTGGACTCCATACCATTCACCAAACTAAACGCTGCGGAGGTTGTGTGCATGTTTGAGAAACACTTTCCTACTACCATGCTAACCATTCAGGTGCATCTTCTTGTTCACATAGTTGATGAGGTGGAAATAGCTGACACAATACATTCCAGATGGATGTTCTTTTTAAAAAGTTTCATGAAAATGCTCAAGGGATATGTGTGTCAGAAGGCACGTCCAGAGGGTAGCATGACAGAAGATTGGCTGGTATCAGAGTCCCTAGTGTACATTGGAGAGTGGCTAGACGGATTTGATAAATCCCGGGATACGCTATGGCTAACCATAGATGATGAGCGCATAGCTAGGATTGTCATGTGCAATCTCGGTGTTGAGAAGAAGATGATGGAAGATGTAGAGTCTAAAATTACCGATTTTGCATGATTCACAATCCAGTGATGCAAAAGTGGATTCCACAATACTATCCTCAAGATGAACACCTTCACCAAGAGGCCAAGGGCCCACAACTTGGAGCTCGCATGCTGGGAGGCTCGCGTCCACTGACTTGAGTCCCTTTGGTAGCTCTTGAGGGGCTCGTCCAGAAAACGGCCCGAGATCACGTCTTGCTTGACGCGCACGGGAGCCTTGGTGGCACCGCGCGGAGTTGAAGTTTAGTTGAGTGCAGAAGCGTCTTTAGGTTCACGTTGAGAGAACGAGGCTATTTGGGCCTTGAGCGCATATCTAAGAGGTCCCTCTGGAACTCTCTCAGGCCACTTTGGGCTATCTTGGAAAATTGCCGAAAAGTCCCCGGACCTCAGGTTGGGGTGGGCTGAACCTGCCAGCAGCCCGTCGGTTGAGAATGAGGAGTGCCACGGGCACGCGTTCATGAATGTGCATGGCTGATCTCGAAGAGGAAGCCGAGGTCTCCGCGTGGAGTACAAATCGGACATACCGTCCGCGTGTAGCATCGAGCCGACGCTCGCCGAAATAAACCGACTACAAATCTGCCACAACCTTCGTCTGTGAACATCGTCTGTGAACAAGGAGCGCCTTGGGCGCGCGTTCGTGAATGTGCATAGATGAGCTCAAAGATGAAGTTAAGAACTCGCGTGGAGTACTTGAACGTCCAAAACGGATCACTTGTCCGCGTGTCGCGCATTGTCGACGCTCGTCGAAGAGACCCGCCGGCTACGAGCCGACTGCCCCGAAACTGGGTCATGGAGTCCCCGTGCATGGCGGACTCCCCCGATTACCTCCACGTGATGAAGTGGAGGGGGACACTCCCGTTAACGGGCGCTCTCAAACCCCTGAATGCGTCCGTAGTACCTAGACGGTGAGGTGAGGAGAAAACATAGGTCAGGACTATGTCCCATTGTCCGACGTCCCCTACCGGGTCCATTCCGCGTCCCCGCGACACCGTGCCACGGCTAGCCGAGATCGGGTGGTCACCATCCCACCGTCACCCCAGAAGCTCCGAATCAACCGGAGACCAACATACACCCCCCCCCTTAGAGAACTCTCGTCCCGAGAGCTATATTGTTAGGGCTGTAATTTCCCTGGTGAATGGTTTGGAGGGTGTAGAGCTACGTGTGTCTAAGAAATCCAAAATAGGCTGCATGAGCGGTCTTACCGATGAGGCAGTGTCTATCTCAAACAGCCGTGCTTGCTGAATGCAGAAAAAGCTGTGGGTACCAAGTCCGCTTGGCACTTTTGATGGGGCTTGAATGATAGATGTATGTACATTGAGTGGCACAGACCAAGTTGTTGCGTTGATCCATGCCGAGGAACCTGTCTGTTCTGGATATTTTACCTATAGTAGCTGCAGTGACGATGCAGCTCTCGTCTTTGAGTGTGAGAACCAAGTTGCATTGATTCCCACTGCTTCTTGGAAAGCAGATCTAATTGACTTCGTGATGATTCCTTCCTGGATGGCGATGAAGGTCCACTTCACGTTTAGCTGAGTTGATTACATAGTGCAACACCCACGCACCAAAAAGGATTTTCTCGCTTCGCGTTCCATGGAGAGTAAGGTACTCTGCCAAAATGAATCCTTAGGCTTGATTACCGAGGTCCCGCTCCTCCTGAAGATTTTGCCTTTGGATTTTCCTTCTTGAAGCACTTACCGAGTGCTCATTGTGGACCTGGATGTCTTGATATGAGCTTACCTGCTCGTTGAAGTAAGGTACGTTGAAGAAGGTGCCTTTTAGGCTTATTGAGCACCGGTCCGTCCCTGAACAAAAAAGATGAAGCCTATCTGATAACTTCCTTGGCATACAAACCAAGGTTTTCCTGAGACTGTCGGAGGGACAATCCCATTGATACCTTGAAGCTTTGGCATACTTCAGGACTCGATTGAACCTGAAAGTTCGGATGTGAGTCTTACAAACTTGAGGGCAAGACTTGAAGTAGGTAACTTGTAGAGAAGAAGATTGACCGATCCGCTTCTGTTCCTTGTTATCTGCTTGAAGCTTGTCGCTTGAGTTGAGCCTGGATGTGTAAGAAAATAAGACGTAGCTAAATAGATTTTAGAGTAGATTACTTAATGGAGAGAGATAGATTTCACACACAAGAGATTATAGAGTAGAGAGAGAGAGAGAGAGAGAGAGAGAGAGAGAGAGAGAGAGAGAGAGAGAGAGAGAGAGAGTACACACGATATACGTGGTTCACCCAATGTGGGCTACGTCCACGAGAAAGCAGCCACTCAATGGTTTTAGCACTTCAAAAGAAGAAGTAGTTTACAAAGGGATTAAACCCTTGATAGAGCTCCCGCCTTGCTTCACTCTCACCACCTCACACTCACCTTGTTGCATCAACTTCACACTATGAAATGTGTGTAGAAATGGCCTCCTTTTATAGGCCAAAAGGGCTGCCCTCTCTAATGAGAGACAGCCATGTGTAGCCGCCCTTGTGCGAATAAGTCCAAATCGGACCCTCCAATCCGCCCATGTGTGGCCGCCCTTGAGAAGACAAGTCCGCTTTTGAATTCGGCCACCGGCCACCGGCCATTGACTTCCGACCACCGGCCATCGGCCATTGACTACCGGCCACCGGCCAACCGAACGGCTGTTTTCCGACCACTTTCCGGCCGCCGTCCGGCCATAATATTCCAGCGAAAAAAAGTCTCGGGGGCCTCCGTCCCCGAGGCCTCTAAAGTTGCCCCTGATTCTTGTCCGTGAAAATTTTGGTTTCCGGTGAGTGATTTTTCTTCACGCACGATGGATTCTCCTCATAATGGGGGCCTTACAAATGTGCGCTTTTACCACAGAAAATTACAAGGGTGAATCAGGCTCCATACTTAACAATCTCCCACTTGGAGACTGATCTCCAAACCAAACCTGTGACTGCTTTCCATTCTGGCTTCTTATCCTTGAATGCCGATTGAAGATGAGCAAAAGCTCAACTTCTCCTTGTTGACCACCTTTGTAAACATGTCTGCAGGATTTTCACTTGTATGCACCTTTCCTAGCTTGAGCTGTCCCTCTTCCAAAAGAGTGCGTATGAAGTGATATCTCACCTCAATGTGCTTTGTCCTTGAATTAAAGGCTGAGTTCTTCGCAAGATGGATAGCGCTTTGGCTATCACTGTACAAGACACAATTGTCTTGTTTGAATCCAATCTCTTCTAAGAATCTGTGAAGCCACAGAATTTCTTTGCTTGCCTCCGTCATTGCTACATACTCTGCTTCCGTGGTAGAAAGTGAAACCACTTTCTGCAGCTTTGAAGCCCAGCTTATTGCTGTGCCTCCAACCGTGAACACATAGCCAGTAGTGCTCCTTCGGGTATCTTTGTCACCTGCCATATCTGCATCAACATACCCTTCTAGAAAAATATCAGTTCCTCCAAAATACAAAGCATTTGTTGTTGTCCCTTTTAGATACCTAAGTATCCACTTCACAGCTTGCCAATGCTCTTTACCTGGGTTTTCCATGAACCTACTCACAACTCCCACTGCATGTGCAATGTCTGGCCTTGTCCAGACCATAGCATACATTAGAGAACCTACCGCTGCAGCATATGGAACTTTAGACATATAGGCTATCTCCTCTTGTGTCTTTGGACACATATCCTTCGTTAGTTTAAAATGACCAGCCAAAGGTGTAGAAACTGGTTTTGCATTTTGCATTGCAAACCTTTCTAGTACCTTCTTGATGTAATCTTCTTGAGATAGCTTTATTGTCTTCTTCGTCCTGTCCCTTGATATTTTCATACCAAGTATCCTCTTTGCAGCACCTAAATCTTTCATTGAAAAAGATTTGGAAAGCTCCTCTTTTAGGTCTTTGATGTCCTGCATGTTAGCACTTGCAATCAACATGTCATCAACATACAACATTAGGATGATGAATTTCCCATCTCCCAAATTCTTCGTGTAAACGCAGTGATCCGAGTTGCATCTTGTGAATCCATGATCCAACATCCATCGATCAAACTTCAAGTACCATTGTCTTGATGCTTGCTTTAAACCATACAAGCTCTTCTTTAATCTGCAAACCATTTTCTCCTTACCTTTTACTTCATACCCCTTTGGTTGAAGCATGTATATTTCCTCCTCTAAGTCACCGTGAGGAAATGCCGTATTTACATCCATTTGCTCGAGATTTAGATCATGAGCAGCCACAAGGCTTAAGACAAGCCTAATTGAGTTCATTTTTACAACAGGAGAAAATATTTCATTGAAGTCAATACCTTTCTTTTGAGAAAAACCTTTTACCACAAGCCTAGACTTGTACCTTTTCTTCCCACCTTCTTCTTCCTTCAGCTTGTACACCCATTTGTTTTGAAGTGCCCGCTTACCTTTAGGCAACTCAACCAACTCCCATGTTTGGTTGCGATGTAGTGAGTCCATCTCCACTTGCATGCTCTTCGTCCATTGTTCTTTGGATTCATGTTGCATAGCTTCTTCGTATGATTCCGGCTCTCCAGAATCTGAGATCAAGAGATGGTTGAAGGAAGGAACAAACCTTTCTGGAGGTCTACTTGCTCTTGTAGATCTTCGGGGAATAGGTTGAGGCTCCTCATTTGGTTGACGTTGTTGCACATTGTCACCGTTTGCAGTCCTTGAGTCTTCACCATCCTCAAGCTCCATGTACTGATCACCTGTTTCTTTTGTTTGTTTTCTTTCCAAGTAATCTTTGTACATATTTTGCTCGTTAAAAATTACATCCCTACTCCTTAAGATTTTACCATCTTCAGGATTCCATAGGCGATACCCAAAGTCTCCTTCTCCATAGCCAATGAAGAAACACTTTTTGGACTTTGCATCTAGCTTTGATCTTAGGCTTCTATCTATGTGCATGAAAGCCTCACACCCAAACACTTTGAGAAATGCATAATTCACCGGTTTACCTGTCCATGCCTCTTCTGGAACTCCCCCATCCAATGCCGTTGAGGGTGACCGATTGATTAAGTACACAGACGTACTTACAGCTTCCGCCCAAAGCTCAAGCGGTAGGCCTGCATATAGCCGCATGCTTCGTGCTCGTTCCATGATTGTCCTGTTCATCCTTTCCAAAATCCCATTTTGTTGAGGTGTCCTTGGGGTTGTCCTTTGCCTCCAAATGCCATTGCTAGCACAAAAGCTTTCAAAAGCTTGGCTGCAATATTCGCCTCCATTGTCGGATCTGAGGCATTTAACCTTGGTACCTGTTTCTTTCATTTCCTGATTTTTGAAATTTTACCCTCTTTTGTTTACCATAAACACAATCTTCACAGAACTCTAAGTCCACTTCTTTCAAACCTGGTAGAAGCTTCTTTGTTTGAAGGATTTGCATTCCTTTGGCACTCATATACCCAAGTCGGTAGTGCCACACCGCACTGTCAACTTTTGTAGTTGCTGCACAAGCTGAAGGTTGCGTGCTAACAGTACACAAGTAAAGTGTACCGACTTTTTCTCCCTTGGCAACCACCAAAGATCCCTTTGAGATCTTCCACCGTTTGTTTCCAAATGCAATGTTGTGACCTTCATCGTCCAATCGTTCTGTAGAGATCAAATTTTTGCGAAGAGAAGGAACATGCCTAACATCTTTAAGCTTCCATTCATTTCCGTTAGCAGTTTTGACAGAAACTGTACCTTTGCCGACAATCTCACAAGCTTCATCATCTCCCAAGTATACATACCCAAAATTACCTTCGGTGTAGTCTTGGAAATGTTGCTTGTGTGGTGTCGCATGGAATGAAGCCCTGGAATCTACTATCCATGAATTAGTTTCTTGCCGCAGTTCCAACATTCAAGAACTGACTTTGTGCGTGACTTGATCCGCCTTGAGCGATCACGACCCTTTTGGTTTTTAAACCACTCCTTAGGCCTTCCTCTTGTTTCCACTGATAGTGCAGCACTTGATGATTCTCCTGTGCTTCTCCTTCGCATTTCCTCGCTTAGGAGAACACCCACAACATCATCAAACTTAAGAGTATTTGTGCCAGAGATAGAATTACTTACAGTCATCACAAGGCTGTCCCAACTATCCGGTAGAGATGATAGTATAAGGAGATCTCGCACTTCGTCATCGAAATTGACTTTCACTGATCGAAGTTGACTTATGTTTGTGTTAAAGTCATTTAGGTGTTCTGCAACTGAACCATTCTCTGCCATCTTTAGATTGAACAAGCTCTTCATAAGAAATACCTTATTGGATGCCGATGGTTTCTTGTAGAAGTCATCAAGTGACTTCATCAAGTCCTCTGTGGTCTTCATCTCCGAAACATTGAAGGCCACCGTTGACGCCAAGCTTAACCGGATTTTTCCCAGTGCCTTTCGATCAAGGACAATCCATGCTTTATCTGCCATTGTTGCGGGCTTCTTCGCAAGACCGCCTAGTGGCAAATAGAGGTCCTTCTGGTAGAGATAGTCTTCAATCTGCATCTTCCAATGTTGGTAGTTTTTGCCGTTGAACTTCTCAATCTTGAGCTTCCCTTCCTCCGCCATAACTCCCACTCAATTCAAGGAATCCTTTCCTTGAGATAATTTAACTACGAGAAAACCTTGCTCTGATACCAGTTGTAAGAAAATAAAAGGTAGCTAAATAGATTTTTGAGTAGATTACTTAATGGAGAGAGGTAGATTTCACACACAAGAGATTATAGAGTAGAGAGAGAGAGAGAGTACACACGATATACGTGGTTCACCCAATGTGGGCTACGTCCACGGGAAAGCAACCACTCAATGGATTTAGCACTTCAAAAGAAGAAGTAGTTTACAAAGGGATTAAACCCTTGATAGAGCTCCCGCCTTGCTTCACTCTCACCACCTCACACTCACCTTGTTGCATCAACTTCACACTATGAAATGTGTGTAGAAATGGCCTCCTTTTATAGGCCAAAAGGGCTGCCCTCTCTTATGAGAGACAGCCATGTGTAGCCGCCCTTGTGCGAATAAGTCCAAATCGGACCCTCCAATCCGCCCATGTGTGGCCGCCCTTGAGAAGACAAGTCCGCTTTTGAATTCGGCCACCGGCCACCGGCCATTGACTTCCGACCACCGGCCACCGGCCAACCGAACGGTTGTTTTCCGACCACTTTCCGGCCGCCGTCCGGCCATAATATTCCGGCAAAAAGGAATATTCCAGCGAAAAAAAGTCTCAGGGGCCTCCGCCCCCGAGGCCTCTAAAGTTGCCCCTGATTCTTGTCCGTGAAAATTTTGGTTTCCGGTGAGTGATTTTTCTTCACGCACGATGGCTTCTCCTCATAATGGGGGCCTTACAAATGTGCGCTTTTACCACAGAAAATTACAAGTGAATCAGGCTCCATACTTAACAGGATGCTCACACATATCTGTCTTTATCTGGAAGAACTTTGACTCGTTCTTAACAAACCTGGCTTCGTTGGCCGCGACGAAAACAAACCTGAGAACCACTCATCTTGGGTCTTCGTGTTTTCCCTTGCTTAGATCCGCTCCGATCTTGATAAAGGGTTGAAGTTCGGTTGTAAGAAAGAGGGTTGATGGTGGGGCTCATCCTCTTCAGCCCGATGTGGTCGTACCACATACCTTTTCTTGTGTGCCCTTCAGGCTCCATCTTGAGCCAAATGTTGGGCTTGACTACATTGTACCTGTTGAGCTCCTGTCTGAGCCGAATGTAGGTGTACTCTTCGTGGTACCTATATGGCTCCTTGTGAGCCTGATGTAGGCATATCTGGTGTTTTTACCTTGGAGGGGCTCTTGTCTGAGCCCGAATGTAGGTGTCTTTGCTTTGAGGGTCTATGTCACCGTCGGGGTGGACATAGCCTTGATTGCCTTCTCCCGCTGAAGATGTGCCCACTCTGATTGGGCTGATGTTGGCTTGCGTATATGAGTAGTGCTATCTCGTAGACCGTCACTGCGGGAGGCATCACTCAACCTCCGGCCTTCTTGAGAGGGGGCCTTCCTCATGTGGCCCTTGTATTGAGCTGTCTTTGTGGGGGGCTATCCCTGAATCTGTGTGCTAAGGAAAAAGATGCATGGCCCGCCGCCGCTTGCAGGCCTCCAGCTTCGCTGTGGTGCTCAGTCCACCACTTCTGGGTCATCCGGCTTCGAGGGTTTGAATGTGCTCGGTCCACCCAAATTGAGTTGGGTCCCCGGCTTTGCTTTGGTGCTCGGTCCACCTCTTTAGGGTCATCCGGCTTAGCTGTTAAGGATGGTGCTCGGTCCACCCGAGTCAAAATCGGGTCCCCGGCTTCGCTAGTCTGGATGGTGCACGGTCCACCCAAGTCGAAACCGGGTCCATCGCGCATCCCCACGGCACCGTGCCACGGCTAGCCGAGATCGGGTGGTCACAGTTCCACCGTCACCCTGGGAGCTCCAAATCAACTGGAGCCCAACATACACCCCCTCCTTAGAAAACTCTCGTCCCGAGAGTAGCATTGTTAGGGCTGGAATTTCCCTGGTTAATGCTTTGGAGGGTGTAGAGCTATATCAAGATTGTCAACAATGGAAGCACATAATGCTTCAATGCACTCATTTTTAGTGGAAAATGGGGTGCAATTTTTGGGGTGCTCTGTGTAGCCTGATATTCGGCAGGCACTCGGTCCTCCTTTTGAAGTTCACCTTGCAGCTTTGGGGCTCTTACTGTAGCCTGATAGTCTGCAGGCACTCGGTCCTGTTTTTGATGGTCTGTTGGTTGGTTGTTGCTTGCGTCTTAATTGATTGGAGATGGGGAAGATGACCACCGATGCACTATCCGACGGGTCTGGAGAGCCTACCAACATTCATGAGCTTAAGATGGTTGCACAACCAATTGAAAAGCGCACAACAGTGCGATGAAGAAGTGACCGAGGAGGAGTGGGAGTACTCTCGGGGTTGCACGACCAAGGTAAGTTTGCAATGTACGACTAGTGACTTTCTAGATGTTTGAACGGCCACTCCTAATCTTTGTTGGTTGTAGTATAAGTCATACATAGCAGCATGGTGTAAAGGTTGACATTTTACGGTGGAACGGATCGACAAAAATCGTTTTACTCAAGATGAATCATGGCAAAATTTGAACAGTCTAGTCGACGACGGTCTTCTGATGTAGATCCTGTGGTGGCGGAACTCACTTACTTCGGCACGCTACAAGAGATTTTGAGGATCGATTATAGAGGATGTTTTTTCGACTTGTTCGACGTGCAATGGTTTAAAAGAATCATGGAGGATCGCAACGCTACTGTGCATAGAGGAGAATCTGGTTTTCTTGAGATGGATTTAACTAAGAAATGGACTGACCTAAGAGACACTTTCGTACTACCCGAGCATTGTGAACAAGTAAGTATGTAAATAGTTTACATCCAATTTTAGAAGTTATGTGCTTGGAAGCTCTCACGTAAATTATGTGGCTCTGGCAGGTGATATTTCATCCTATAGAGGTAGCCCCTCGTAGTGCACGGACGTATGAAGGCTACCATGTGCCAATCAGAGTGGCATCAATGGAGGAGATCGGAGAAGATGCTCAATCAGAAGCCGCTGAGGTGCTGCCAGACGAGCATCAAGTTGCTACTCTCTATGGGGTGCATGCAGAGGATCTACAAAATGAAACGGAGGACATCTGTTTAAACAGAGAGCTCTATATAGATATAGGAAGTTATGCTGAGCTTTACGAGGATGAGAGAGAGACCTCTTAAAGTCATAAATATTGTATTTGAATAATTTTCCTCTATTTTATAATATTATTGTATTCACGTGGCTATTTGTCTATTTCTGTTTATATGCATCATTGCATCATTGTATTTAATGGTCTTTGCGTCCACTTTAGGTACATATGCTCTAGGTATGTGCTCACAAGCAGTGACGACGAGAACTATGCTCCGAGTGCGATGGAGACTGAAGCTGCAATTGTGAAGGTTTGCTCAATATAGATGCTGCTCATTCCACCGTTAGATCTAGCTGATCGGGTGAAAGAGACACTAAGAACCACTACTACTGATTCTCAGCGTCTCTTTCACCCAATCAATTAGATTTAGTGGTGGGGCAAACAACTTCTATGAGCAGACCTTCGCGATGCAAGTTCAGTCTCCATCTAACCCGAAGTGCAGTGCTTTTACAAATTCACAGAAATTCAACGAAATCTCTCTACACAGGAATCCCTCCCCCTTTATGAGTCCTCTCTCTCTCTCTCTCTCTCTCTCTCTCTCTCTCTCTCTACTTGTCCATGTTTTCTTCTCCATTCATTCAATATTAAGATTAAACACCTATTTAGGAAAATAGAGAAAAATTCACACATTTGGGACGATTCTTTGTGTCTCATGGACTTGAGGTAAGGTTGTATTGTACTAGGTTGTTGCACATATGACAACTGAGATACAATGTTTAGTGGATGCTTATGAGTCTGCAAGATCCAATATGGTCCGTTTTCAACAACCATACTATACACTAGAGTGTTTTTGCAAATGTTAGTTTACAAATACACACACACACACACATACGCACGTGCACACACACACACACACACACACACACACACACACACACACACACACACACACACACACACACACACACACACACACACACACACACACACACACACACACACACACACACACACGCTCATGCACCCAAAATTTTCTTCCCACACATGCTTCATTTGATAAAACAATTAAAATGTAAGTTGCAAGAAAAACTTGGGTGACTAATGTGAAAAAAAACACCATTCATTTTGAATAAGATTTCTTGAAGATTACAAAGGTGGGATGCCATTATCAATGTTGATAATGACCATAGCTATGGGTGGACTAATTGGACCCATTGCTAGAAGATTACAAAGTTGAAAGGAGAATGCTAAGCGATCATTCCTCTTCATTTGCATTGACATTTGATGGTGCCTCATGTTCATCAAGTTTCAACTGACTCTCTTTGGCCTTGAGGATTATTGCCTTTGGAATCTTGATTTTTTCAGGAATTCGTCCACCCTTGGGCTTCCATGCCCAAATGATGCAGCTAGTGTCTTCCCAACGTTGAGGATCATTGATGTTCTCTCTCAAATACTTGTTCCAACAATCCTTGTAAACCTCCACATCACTTGCATTCTTCTTCTTTGAAATTGGTGCCCAGTATTGTATCTTCACTTGAAGATAGGTTGCCGAGTCATTGTTCTGATCAATATCTGTTGCCACTCCTAACCAAATTGGGTAATTTTCATCACAAGGTTGCACAAGTACAAAGTCTCCCTTTTCCACATCAAGAGTTGGGTTGAACTCATCAGCAGGTTTGTTGCGCATTGGACCACAATAGTGGCCCTCTATTATGTCAAGTGCTTCATCTAGACCATCTTCCAATGGAACTTCAAGAGGATGATCTTGTTCACGCATACTCCTTGGCCAAAAGTCATCAAATAAAGCGTTTTCACTTTGTCCAGGGTTTTGCATAGCTTGCATGAGATTCTCCCAGTACATAAGAACTGGGTTGATCCACCTAGCATACTCATCTCCTTTCTCTTGCACGTGATCTTTCCACCAACTAACATACTTCTTTATTCCTTCCATAACTTTCTCACTATATTTAACATACTGAAAGGGTGGTAATACTTTTGGAACACCTTCAGGAAGCTTGGCTCCTCCTTGGTCATTTCTCTTCCATAACTCTATACCATTTTTGGGTAACCAATCCACATTTTTAGGGTGCACTTTGTACTGCATCAAAGGTATTCCATCACTCATATAGAACCTAAATTGCAATGGCTTTGAATGACCCACTAAGCTATCTGCTCCATCATGTAAGAACCCCTTTACAAATCCTTTAAAGTCTGCAACCTTTTGTAGGAGAAAAGGTGCTGGATGCATGCTAACACACTCATTGAAGATCTTCATCAAATGTGGAAATGTAAAAATGGCTTGTTTTCTAAGCTTCTCAGAAAAGCGACTGAACAATGCATCAATGTCTTCATGAGTGTGACCAACCATAAGAAATCTAAGTTGTACAATGTCAAAGACTCCTCGTGCAACCAACAATGATAGGTATGCAAACACATATCAATTCTTATTTTCTAAACCACAATTGTCAAGTTGCAACAGCAATGTTCTTGGCAACCTCTTGAACCCAAATACATTGCCATCCTCCTGTACATGTGCATTAGTACCAAAGATTGATTGAATACTTGGATAATCATTTCCCTGTCTAGAAGCAAAATTCTCAGTGTCCACATTCACATTTGTGATTAGATCAGTCTCTGCCTCTTCATTCTGAGCACTCTGTTCCTTGCAGTACTGGTTTTTCTCCTTAAGCACTTTCATATGGTGATAGAGAGAAGTTGTAGACAAAACACAATAAAAAAGATTTGTTCGTGGTTCCACACTTGAGTTTTCTAAGCTCAAGTCACCAAACATATGTTTATCTCTTCTTTCTAAGTTTCTTAGACATTTTGAGAGAGATGCAATTGTGAAGTTGGGATCACTCGGCCATAATCCCAATGCAAAGTGACCATAAGCTGTTTGTCCATGTCCATGAGTGAGCATTCCTGTCAAGGATACTGTAAGCCTCTCAACTCCATTGAGAGATTTTGGAACTGGTTTAATTTGTGGTATAGCAGTCTTACTCTGGTCCCTCTTGTCATGTATAATGCACAAGAACTTGGTTGGATTCATTTCTGAAGAGCTCCTCCAAGCATAGTACAGATTTCTACAGCTCATTTGTTGCAACATGTGTGTTCTCCTCTGTGCCATGTATCTAGCATGCTCCACCTGATTTTTGGTAGACTCTAGCTTGACCTTTATGGATGTGCAAATGTCACATTTAGAGAATGTGCTTGATTTTGATAAAGTGACTGTCTTGAAGACTGTGTTCCACAACCTTGAGAATGTTGGCTGTGACAACGTTTTGTATTCCATTGTGACAAGTGTCTCGTTTACTTCCTGCAAAATGTCTACTTGTTTGTACATTGTTGGTAGAACACGTTGAGTTTCCTGAGTGCCATGCATGGTTGTCCTTGACTTATGTGGCATTTGATCTGCATTATTATCTATGAAGCCTTGTATGAGTGCTTTTGCCATCTCAACATGTGTCAAGCTCTTCCTTATTATTCCATTGTTTCCATGATTGCCATTGCATGCTCCATCCAAGAATTTTTTACGCAGCCTGTAAAATGTTGACTTTCCTATTCCATGCATTACATACCATGCTTTACTACATACCTTCTTTCCATCAAAAGTAAACTCAAAGCATTCCTCTTCTTGATCTTTTCTATGAGCCATGCTCATACAATCCAATACAAATGTGCCTCGACTAGTGTAGCTTTGTCCCCAAAAGTCTGCCCTCGCTTGCATGATTTTGGATTTGTTTCCAATCTGGCAGCATCTCATCTCACAACAATCAATTGTTGCAACTTTGTGAATGTTTGCAGCATCATATTGTTTGTTGAAAGCATGAGCATTACCTTTTTTTTTTTCTAGGCCTAACTTTATGTACATAACTCCTTTTCTTACCTGTCCCATCTCTTATATCATAGTCACCGGCAATGGCATCCTGCTCTCTATCATTTTGAGTATGAAGAAGAAGACCTAGTTCTGTACTGGTGGTACCTTCTTCAAAACTAGTTTCAGTGTTGTTATGTATGCCATCATCCTCATAGTCATCACTGGAAGCATATAAGCTGTCAAGGGAATCTTCCATGAGGAAATCTTGAATACCCTCAATGGCAGAAGAGGATCCAATGTCTTTGATCAAGGGCTCACCATTCTCAAATGTGAGCTGCCTAATAGGCCAGCTTACCAAATTCAAACTTGAAATATCACTTTGATGTGGATGCATCGACCCTTCCACAATGACCCCCAAGCTGCTCTCACCTAGTTCAATACAGTTTATAGCCTCATATGGGTGGACCAACAATACCACTCCATTACCAAGTTTTGTAGATCTATTGTCAGCCCAAAGGATGACTCTTTTCTCTTTCCAACTCACTCTATCTATCAAGCCATCTTCTTGACCAACAAGAAAATCCTCATCTATTGTGTGAGATTTTTCTCTGTCCATAACAATATTATGCAATGGCCATTTGATGATGCTTCCAACTGCTTGAGACATGGTTCTTGCATCCATTGTGACGAATGGAATCAAGAAGGTGTCATCAAAACTTTCTAGTACATGTATCGCCACACATGTTGTGCCAATCAATTCAAAACCACAACGTTGAGATGCATCAATGGAATGAATAACCCCACGAGCTTTCCTTGTGGAACCATCAACAAGAAACACTGAATCACCTTGTTTTGGACCCTGCAATTTTTGAGAAAATCAAGAGATATCAATAAAATTGTATGTCTGAACACATAACTCAAAATTTAATGCATTCCCAAGATACACTCACAATTTTGGCAAAATCTTGCATCCCATTCAATTAAGAAAATCTACACTGAGTCAATCCATGGAGGATGGTAGGAGGCTCAAGCTCAAGTTTGAGCCTGTATGTACATCCAAGTGCTAGAAATATAAAGCTGACAAGAGTTTCAAGATAGGGACTATGTTACATTGTAGAGGCACCCATGGAATTTGATAGGAGGATGGAGCCTTTATGCACATCCAAGTGCTAGAAATATATAGCTCATAAGAGTTACAAGATGGATCTCGAGTCATACTGAATCAACCCATTGGGGATGATAGGAGGCTCGAGCTCAAGTTTGAGCCTAAATTTACATCTACGTGCTAGAAAGCTAAAGCTGAAAATAGGTCCAATATGGTGCCGAAGTTACAACGCCGGAGCATAGATGGAGCCTAAGTGTAGGTCTAAGTGCTAGAAATCTTTAGCTTAAAATAGTTGCAAGACGGATCTCAAGCTATAAGTCAACCCACGCACGATGGTAGGAGGCTTAAGCTCAAGTTTGATCCTAGATGTACATCTAAGTGCTATACATACCTAGATAAAAAGAGTTTCACAAAGCCAAAGTTTCATAGAGGCAAGCATGGAATTTTGTAGGTGGCTCGATCTCAAGTTTGAGCCTAAATGTCATAAAATCTAATATCTAACCAACCCAAATGATTTTCTCATATTAAATTGATCACTTAATGTGGGAGAATAAACGGGAACAAGTGTTAAGATATAGATATGTGCTTATAGATCTATCTCAACACGGGGCCAATAGTAAAGGGGCCCAAATGGGAGATGGTCTATCAAGAGCAAGGCTAACCAATGGAGCATAAGACCTTAGGGTTAGCTTCATTGAAGACCTCCAATAATGTGTGTAAAAGTCCTTTGACCTTAGGTAAGCTAGGGCTGAGCTTGAGGTGGGAACCCGGCCCAAGCTCGAGGTGCTTGACCTGCTTGAGGTGCTTGTCGTGCTTGAGGTGTTTGTCCTGCTTGAGGTGCTTGATTAAGGTGCTTGAGATTCTTGACTTACTCCATGCTTGAGGTGCTTGACTTGCCGCTTGATTAAGGTGCTTGAGGTGCCTTGACATGCTTGCCTGAGATGCTTGTGGGAATACCCCCTAGTCCAAGTACTTTGTCATGCTTGATGACTAAGGTGCTTGAGCTCCTAAAGTCAAAAGCATCCCTACAAGAGGGGGGGCGAGCCCTTTTCCTAGGGATTAGAGAGAGAACACACACTCACACTCACACTCACAAGGGAAGCCCAGCTTGAAGAGGCAGCAAGGACACATGTCAGGTCCCTACCCATGTTACCTTCATGTGTTGCTTGAAGCCTATTGGCTAGGCTTCAAAGGGGTCCAATGATAAATTACTTGAATTATCTATTTTTTTTTGCATTTATCAAGTCCTCTCTCTCAAAGGGGAAAGGGGGACACTTGTCCCAAGGCTATCCCTGTTGCTTGTAATGGCTTCTGCTTGTGATTGGCTAGGCCTGGAGGGGTCCAATGAGCTTCAAGCATGAGCTACAAGGGGGGGTCGACCCAAGAAAGCTAGGGGGGTGCTTAGGGGGTATACTCACCCACACACACTCACAAGCACTCTCATTGTGTGCTATGCAAAGTGGAAGAGCTCCCTCTCCAAGCAAGTAAAGGTTGAGAGTCTACACCAACACTCTTGGCTATGGAGTGCAAATCCAACCAAGAGCCATGCTTCAATGCTTAAGCTTGCCATCTCCTTCTTCTTCATTACTATGCTATTATGTATGCTAGCAACAAGAGTATGATAAGTGAGGAAATAATTCTTTCTCCTACGAAATGTTTCTTCTTCCTCTTCCCTACCCTCATTCCCTGCTAGCTCTCTCCACCTTCGAAGGTGTTTGAGGTCTTGGGACTGAGGCTTGGTATAGTTAAAGCTTTCTTCAAGTTTAGGTTATGCTATGATGGTGATGCATGAAGCTTTCCATCTTCATTGCTTCACCTAGGTCACAAGGAACACAAAGAATGTATTGTAACAAGTCTCTCTTTATGGGAGAAATAATAATACAAATGCCTATTGGAGGGGGGACCGGCTCCACATAAATCCGGTCCTCAACTGTTGTCATGTTCTCTAAATTCTCTCTCTTGCAAAATTATTGTCTATGCCAAGTTAACTAATTGCTATAATTATGTTTCTATCTTCAATTATGTCTACCCGTTATGCTCACAAAATCATTTCTTGAAAGTACTCTCATTAAACTCCGCTACTCTCAAATTGAATAGGCAAATTCCATTACATTGGTATCAGAGCATTTGGTTTCTCTTTTCTTGCTTAAGAAGAGAGGTCCTTAAGGAGCCTATAAATGGTTGATGTTGTTAATTATAATAGGGTAAGTGGAATTGGGATCTATTATCGGTTTTGTTGAGCCCACTATTTGGGGGATGGTGCACACCTCAGGAGCTTTGGACTTAATAATGGAGTCTTTCTAGACTTGCCTACGGCTTTACCATTATTGAGCCATAAGAAGTCCGAAAGGAGCTAACCCTTGGAAACTCTGCTATGTTAGACCTACTCCTCTACTCTCTATAATTAACCACTTTGAGCCGTGGGTGTAGATACTTAAGAGCCGATTTTCAAAGGCTAAGAGGAGTGGCAACTAAGGTTTTGTATTGCCAAAGCATACACTAAGTATAAACATAAATTTTGTTAACATGGCTGACAATAATCAAGAGAGTAGAATGAACATTGATAGCTTTGATTTTGCACATGAAGGTGCTAATGATGATGCTCCCATGTTTGTGAATTATCTCGTCACTAGGTTGCAACAAGCTATGGGAAACCCTGTTTTGCAAGCCGAAGTTACTCAACAACTTCGTGCTTATGGAATTTCCCTTCCTCTCCCAGAGGAGAGAGAGCTTAGGAGGCCTCTTGAAGAGACCCCCAAAAGAAGACTCTCTCCCATTCGAGAGGAGGAATCCAAAGAGAAAGAAAGCAATGACAGTCTAAGTTCTTCTGAAGATGTGGCTCCACAAAGACAGTGGTCTAGACGATCGCTCCTCCCAAGAGGAAAAGAGCAACCTATAGTTCTTCTCCTCATCACTCTGAAAGGCAAGAGAGGAAACAAAGGAAGAAAAGGGCTAGGAAGAGGTCACCCCCTTCTCCTTCTGCTTCACCTTCCTCCTCTTCCGATGAAAGTTATGGCTATTCTCCTAGAGAATACAAGAGGGGAGGACATCGCAAATCATTTCCTGCATGGCGAAGGTCACAAAAGCTAAAGAAGTTCAAGGAGGGAGGAAAGAGTATCTCTTTTCTCACCTATGATGGCACCTTTGGTGCTACCGACAAAGTGTTGGCCTTCATCCAACAATTTGATGCGGCCTTTGGGGACGAGGGCTTCACAGAGTCCTCCAAGCTACGCCATGTAGCTATGCACTTCCAAAAATCAGCTCGTCAATGGTGGGCTAGCCTTCGTGGCAATGGAGAAGCCCCAAAGACATGGAAAACTTTACGAGTTTCCATCATGAAGCAATTTCTTCCAAGTGATACTAAAGATAAAGTTCTTACCGAATGGCGCGGCTTGAAGCTTCTCTCTCATGAGTCTATCAACAAGTATGTAGACAAGTTTTGGGGTTTACATCTCAAAGCTACTGTCTTTCAAAAGATAGACTTTGCCGAACAAAGACAACAATTCTGTGTGGGATTACCTGAAGAGATGGCCGAATACATCAACTCTCAATGGCCCGGTACTATTACCGAAGTAATCCACCACACCATGGTTGCTTCACGCATCAATTTCCATCAAGGGGCTAGACGTAATGTCAAGCCCATGGAAAACAAAGATAAAAATGATGCAAAGGGGAAATCCAATGCTCAAAATAATTCCCAAGGCACTTCCCACAACAACAACAACAACAACAATCGGTCCAAGGAGAAGGGAGTTTACAAAGGTAAAAACAAACTCTCTCCTGAAGAGCTTGAAGCTTTTTTCAAGGACCATAAGTGTTTCAAGTGTGGAGAGCAAGGACATGGCTATCGTTCTTGCCCCAAGAAGAATACTCGCAATGAGACTCCTAGGGCTTCCACCATCGAAGCTCCAAAAGAGGATGGTCATTGCAAAGGATCATCACTTTCCTATGCGTGGGGAAAGGTAAGAGAGCATGATGCCTTCATCTTGTTTGACCCAGGCTCTACTCTCAACTTCATATCAATAGCGTTGGCCACCAAGTTGGGCATTCAAGCTTTTGAGATGGGAGATATAGTAACAGCCGATGCAGCTTTCAAGGGACGACAAGCCTCTGTTACTCCCTTGATTGGGAAGTTGAGGCTTCATGTCCAAAGCTATGTCGACAAAGAAGAATTCATCATCTCTCCTCTCCAACATCAGGATGTTATCCTAGGGGCACCATGGTTTGATCACATGGCTGCCAACATGAAGTTCCCTGAAAGGAGAATTTACTTCACCTACAGGGGAAAGAACATGTATATAGATGCTAGTGAGCGTGGTCGCACTGTTCCACTTGTAAATCCTCTTTCTTTTGATAAATCAATGAAGAGCTCAGTTTCTGCGTACATGATTTATGTCAAAGAGTCTCTAAAAGCTAATAATGTTTTATTAAATGAAAATGATAGGAATCAAGAAGAGTTAGACTTGTCTACTTTTCTAAAAGGATTCCAAGATGTGTTCATCGATGATATCCCTATGGACCTACCTCCAAAACAAGGGGATGATGACCATCGTATTGAGCTCCTTCCAGGAAGCTCACCGCCTAACAAACCTCCTTATCGAGTCTCACAAGCTCAACAAGAGGAGATTATGAGGCAAGTACAGGAATTGGTAGACAAAGGGATGGTGAGGCCTAGTTCCTCTCCCTTTTGTTCTCCCATCCTTTTAGTGCAAAAGAAGGATGGTACATACCGTATGTGTGTGGACTATCGAGCACTAAACCATATCATTATCAAACACAGATTTCCCATGCCTCGGGTAGAAGATCTATTTGATAAGCTACAAGGCTCTACCTACTTCAGTAGGATTGACCTTAAGAGTGGCTATCATCAAATAAGGATAGTGGAAGAAGATATCCTAAAGACCGCGTTTCGCACAACATTTGGTCTTTATGAATATCTAGTCATGCCTTTTGGCTTGACTAATGCACCAGCTACTTTCAATTGTCTCATGGAGAAACTTTTTAGACCATATCGTAAATTCACTGGAGTGTTCTTTGATGATATCATCATCTACTCCAAATCTTTGGAGGAACATAAGCAACATCTCCAAGTGATTTTTCAAGCCTTGAGGGAAAACAAACTTTTTCTCAACCAAAAGAAAAGTGAATTCTTCCTTCAAGAGATTCAATATCTAGGTCATATTATCTCTCACGATGGTATTCGTATGGATCCATCAATGTTAGAGGTAATAAAATCATGGCCTAACCCAAGGAATCTACATGAGCTAAGAAGCTTTATTGGTATGTGTGCATACTATAGACGCTTCATAGCAAAATTCTCTCAAGTAGCAGGACCACTACACGACTTAACAAAGAAGAACTTTAAGTTTGTATGGACTGCTAAGGAGCAAAATGCTTTTGAAAAACTCAAAGAGAAGCTTACTTCCCAACCAGTCCTCGTGCTTCCGGATCTCTCAAAGCCATTTGAGGTCCAATGTGATGCGTGTGGTGATTGCCTTGGAGCGGTTTTGCTTCAAGAAGGGCATCCCATAGCATACGAGAGCCGAAGGCTCAATAGTGATGAACGAGTCTTGGGCATTTCTGAAAAAGAGCTTTTAGGTGTTCTACATGCCCTAGACACATGGAAGCACTATCTATTGGGGACTCCATTTATCCTACGAACCGACCACCAAAGTCTCAAGTATTTCATGACGCAAACCAAGCTTTCCGACAAACAAATGAGGTGGGCAAATTTTCTTTCGCAATTTAATTTCCATATTGCTCACATAGCTGGTAAGCACAATCAAGTTGCCGATGCACTTTCACGACGACCAAAAGTTAATGCGGTGTCTATAGCTACTCATAATGATCTATCCTCTATGATAGATGAGTATGCTACTGACGCTGAATTTAGAGACATAAGGTCAGCCCTTGCTTTGGGGAAGAAAGAGGAACCATTCACCTTGCAGCATGGTTATCTTCTCCATGGCAATAGGCTATGTGTTACCCATTCCCTTCGTGAGAAGGTTATGTATGAATCCCATGCTCCTCCATATGCAGGGCATAGAGGTATTCAACCTACTCTCCGAGGAGTAGAGACGTATTTCTATTGGCCTACCATGAAAGTGGACATACAAGAGTATGTTTCAAAATGTGTAGTATGCCAAAAGACCAAGTATGATAGAGGGAAGCAACCTGGATTACTCCATCCATTGCCTATTCCAAATTCACCATGGGAGAGTATATCCATGGATTTCATCTTTGGATTACCCAAGTCTATCCATGGGAATACAGGAATATGGACAATAGTCGACAGGTTTAGCAAGCAAGCACATTTTATTCCTGTCAAAAAGACTATTAAGGCACATCAAATAGCAACTCTCTTCATATCTCAGATTTTCAAGCACCATGGATTACCCACATCCATCGTGTCAGATAGAGATCCGGGAATGACCATTAATTTCTGGAAAGGTCTCTTTGAAAATCTAGGAACAAGATTGAATTTCTCTTCGGCCTATCACCCACAAACGGATGGCCAAAGTGAGGTAGCCAATCTTACGATACTCGATCTACTCAAGACTTATGTTATCGAAGTAGATCAACGCTCACAATGGAAAAAGTATTTACCTCTAGTACAGTATGCCTACAATAATACTGTACATACTTCTACGGGGAAAGCACCTTTCGAGATCATAGAGGGAAGACCTAAAAGTCCCTTGCTACTCAAAGTACATGGGAAGATCTTCGCCACCGATGAATATAGCCGTGACATACAAGAATCTTTTCAAAAGATTAGGGAGGCTATAGACATCTCTCAACAAAGGCAAAAAGCTACTGCTGATAAGCACAGAAGAGCCTTAATGTTCAAAGAAAATGATTGGGTCTTACTCAAGTTTCCTAAGGCTCGATTAAGGCAAACGACGGGCAAAAATCCTACGGGCCATCAAAAGTATTATGCTAAACTAGCAAAAAGATACTATGGTCCTTTCCAAATCTTGAAGCCTATCAATGAGACGGCTTATCAACTCAAGTTGCCCAACCATTGGCTTATACACAATGCCTTTCATGTAAGCCTACTTAAGCCCTACAAAGGAGAGCCACCAATTGAACCAATTATTGAAGACCCTCCCGAAATTGAAGACCAAGAAGAGGTGGTACAACCCGAAGCTGTCCTTCGGCATGAAGACAAGGTACTACGACATGGTAAGATAATACGATGGTATCTTATTAAGTTCAAAAATTATCCTTTTGAAGATGCTAAATGGATGCAAGGAGTACAACTTAAGGATAGTATGAACCTTGTCAATGCTTACAATGCTACATTAGAGTAAGCAAATGTACAACTCTCTTTTAAATGACTCATGTTTTTGTCTTATAAGACTAATCCTCTTTTTAATTGTGCACAAATTTAACTAGTATGCATGCTTAGAATCATGTTTGTGATGACGACGTCTCTCAAACACTAAGTAGAATTTGTCACTCTACTTTGGGAGAATGAAATGGACTAAAGAGCAGACATGCTTGCGGTAGCTATGTCTCCCAAGCACCAAATGGATTAGTCATCCATCTTGGAAAGATGTCGTAGGGTAAAAAAGGGATCCTCTACTCGCTAAGTACGATTGACTAATGACTAAACCTTTATCTCTTCTACCTCATAGTCGAGGACGACTATGATTTCAAGAGAGAGGTAATGTCATAAAATCTAATATCTAACTAACCCAAATGATTTTCTCATATTAAATTGATCACTTAATGTGGGAGAATAAACGGGAACAAGTGTTAAGATATAGATATGTGCTTATAGATCTATCTCAACATGGGGCCAATAGTAAAGGGGCCCAAATGGGAGATGGTCTATCAAGAGCAAGGCTAACCAATGGAGCATAAGACCTTAGGGTTAGCTTCATTGAAGACCTCCAATAATGTGTGTAAAAGTCCTTTGACCTTAGGTAAGCTAGGGCTGAGCTTGAGGTGGGAACCCGGCCCAAGCTCGAGGTGCTTGACCTGCTTGAGGTGCTTGTCGTGCTTGAGGTGTTTGTCCTGCTTGAGGTGCTTGATTAGGGTGCTTGAGATTCTTGACTTACTCCATGCTTGAGGTGCTTGACTTGCCGCTTGATTAAGGTGCTTGAGGTGCCTTGACATGCTTGCCTGAGATGCTTGTGGGAATACCCCCTAGTCCAAGTGCTTTGTCATGCTTGATGACTAAGGTGCTTGAGCTCCTAAAGTCAAAAGCATCCCTACAAGAGGGGGGGCGAGCCCTTTTCCTAGGTATTAGAGAGAGAACACACACTCACACTCACAAGGGAAGCCCAGCTTGAAGAGGCAGCAAGGACACATGTCAGGTCCCTACCCATGTTACCTTCATGTGTTTATTGAAGCCTATTGGCTAGGCTTCAAAGGGGTCCAATGATAAATTACTTGAATTATCTAATTTTTTTTTGCATTTATCAAGTCCTCTCTCTCAAAGGGGAAAGGGGGACACTTGTCCCAAGGCTATCCCTGTTGCTTGTAATGGCTTCTGCTTGTGATTGGCTAGGCCTGGAGGGGTCCAATGAGCTTCAAGCATGAGCTACAAGGGGGGGTCGACCCAAGAAAGCTAGGGGGGTGCTTAGGGGGTATACTCACCCACACACACTCACAAGCACTCTCATTGTGTGCTATGCAAAGTGGAAGATCTCCCTCTCCAAGCAAGTAAAGGTTGAGAGCCTACACCAACACTCTTGGCTATGGAGTGCAAATCCAACCAAGAGCCATGCTTCAATGCTTAAGCTTGCCATCTCCTTCTTCTTCATTACGATGCTATTATGTATGCTAGCAACAAGAGTATGATAAGTGAGGAAATAATTCTTTCTCCTATGAAATGTTTCTTCTTCCTCTTCCCTACCCTCATTTCCTGCTAGCTCTCTCCACCTTCGAAGGTGTTTGAGGTCTTGGGACTGAGGCTTGGTATAGTTAAAGCTTTCTTCAAGTTTAGGTTATGCTATGATGGTGATGCATGAAGCTTTCCATCTTCATTGCTTCACCTAGGTCACAAGGAACACAAAGAATGTATTGTAACAAGTCTCTCTTTATGGGAGAAATAATAATACAAATGCCTATTGGAGGGGGGACCGGCTCCACATAAATCCGGTCCTCAACTGTTGTCATGTTCTCTAAATTCTCTCTCTTGCAAAAGTATTGTCTATGCCAAGTTAACTAATTGCTATAATTATGTTGCTATCTTCAATTATGTCTACCCGCTATGCTCACAAAATCATTTCTTGAAAGTACTCTCATTAAACTCCGCTACTCTCAAATTGAATAGGAAAATTCCATTACACTAAATGTACATCCAAGTGTTATAAATCTCTACTTGTCACACGGGTTGCAAGATGTAGCCCAAGTTACCTGGAGGCACCCATGGAATTTGGTAGAAGGCTCAAACTCAAGTTTGAGCATAGATGCACATTCAAGTGTTAGAAATCTACGAGCAACAACATGTGTGAGAAAAAACCCAAGCTATGTTGAAGTAGCCTTGAATTTGGAAGGAGACTCAAATTGAAGTTCGAGCTATATTATACATTTAAAGAGTTGTAAGATGGATCCAAGGTAATGATGAGCTTTCACATCAAACCCAAGTTTCCTTGAATGACCTATCAAAAGAGTCGGAGCTTACAAGAAGGTGAGGCTTCAAAGTAGTTGCATGAGTGGCTCAAACTTAAGTTTGAGCCTAGTTAGTCATAAAGTTTTCTTTTAGGATAGGACAATAGTTCGAGTATAGGTGGCCTTGGAGATTATGCTATGACAATTGAGCGTTGATGGACATTCAAACTACAATGAGGTTTTTTTCTCAGTTGTTTATGTGTAAATCGATTCTTGCTGATTATAGTCTTGGTGTTTTACGTGTTGTAGCAGGACAATTTTACATGCAAAAAGGTGCAATGAAATCAGTTAAGGAAGAGGGTTGGTGGAGGTGGGTCCCTCACTCATTGATCCTAAGAGGTTTTAGCCAAGGGAAGTCAAAACTATGTCCAACTTGTGAGTATTATTTTCCCAAAACTCTCAAAAAACTAGTTCTAGACACCCCTAACTTTGTCGAATTTTTTGACCCCTTAAACGTCATTTTTTTGAAAACTTTTTAGGGTTTGTTTAGAAAAGCGTAGAGCCGCTCTCAAGCTACAGGCTCATAAAAAAAGTTTTGCAATCGGACTCCGTATGTGAAAGTTATGCTGATTTTTGTGAAAAGTTTTTTTTTCACTTCTTTTAACCATCATGAAAACCATTAGTTTTGGTCCACGCATGTGAGTTTGCTAATCTAACCTTGGTAGGGTTGGTGGGAAAAGCTATTAAAGGCTTTTTAATACCTTCTATATTATAATAGATTTGGATTTTTCTACAGACTGGGACGAATTCGACGACGGTGCGATAGGTGAGATTCTTTACTCCCGCATCTCCTTGACCTCTGCGAATCTGCTCGCGGCCCCACAAGGCTCTTTTTCACAACTCTAGATTAATTCTCTATCTCTCTCTCTCTCTCTCCCTCTCTCTCTTCTACATTAAAACAGGGTTTCGGTTTTTGTGCAGACAGTGAAAAAACTGACGACGACGTGACAGGTATGGCTCTTTACTTTCCCATCTCCCTCTCCTCTATGAATCTATTTGTAGTCCCAAAACTCTCTACATTAACTCTGTGTGTGTGTGTGTGCGCATATCTTTCTCTTTTTGATTGCAGGTGAAGATCTGATTGCAGTTTAGATTTGAAATTTGAATTTCAAATTCAAAAGGCTTATCCAGGTGCACTTCTTTGTCTCTCTCTCTCTCTCTCTCTCTCTCGTGTGTGTGTGTGTGTGTGTGTGATATCTTCTTCTAATCTTTCTGTGTAATTACCATCAGCTCCTCTTAATGACTCCCTAATCTCTCTGTGTAATCTCCCTTGCCTCCTCTTAATCACTCCCTAATCTCTTCTAATCTCTCTATGTAATCTCCTTTGCCTCCTCTTAATCACACCTCTTATGTACCTATTGGAGAGACCACAAAGGCAAACAAGTTTTGCTTATCATTGGGCACTTTTCATGTAGCAGACATGAATGGTAGCAAACTAGGAAAAGAAAATTCTATTGCAAAATTAGGATTGAAGATCTCCAGCTTCACTAATTAAGAAGACTCGGGTGTGGACTGTGTGGAAGACCTAGTGAAGGCAGTGAAACATGCAAAGCGAGTCTTGAGCTTACCAAAGAAGATTGTACCTGCAAAGAAACCAATAGGGGCACTACCTAAGAAAGTTGTGGAGAAGACAGGGAAAGCCATAGTTAGGAGTGCACTTGCAACATCAAGAGGTGCCCGTGCAAGCGCTTCAACACATGTAGAGAAGATCACTGCCACCATTAATTTAGAGGAGCAAGAAGGTTCACAAGGGCAAGATGCACAAGGACTCAGAAGAAAAAGAAAGGCAAAGGATGATTCTACTCTTGAGGAAGATTGACAAAAACTAGCAAAGAGGAAGATGAAAAAGAGTGTAGAAGAAAAAGAGGTTTCTGAAGAGGAGTTGATGGACATGGAAACTCCATCCGAAGATAACAAGGCACTGACCTCTTTAGAAATCAAGAAGGGATTCTATCCTTTTGGGATCAATGAAGTCTTTAGCATTGACGTGACAAGGTGTTTTCCTGCTCCATCAAACTATGTGTACAGAAGATTAAATCTAGATTGGGTCAGGATTATGACTTTAGACTTCATTCAAGAACCAAAGCAAGAGGAGATACTAGAAATTTTGATGCCTTGTGATCCTTCCAAAAAACATCCTCTTGACAAACTTTCCAAAGAGGATGTTCACAATGTTGATTACAGGATTATCTCTGGACAACACTCCATTAGTGCTGCAAAACGTTTGCAAGGTGCAAACGTTGCAAAGGTTACCCCTCAATTGCGTCAACCATTCAAATATAGACGATCAAAGATTATTCTCAATTGCCCACCAAAGATCTCTCGTGAAATCTCCAAAGATGTGAATCTATCTGTTGCAATGTCAATGCAAAAGGAGCCATTTCTTGACCAACTTATGTAAGCACGAGCACAATGGCATGCAAATGGTTTTCCTTCTAAGCCATCACCTGGTGTCAACCAAACCAAGAAGGACTTTGAGGCTTGGAAGGTACTTGTTTGATTCTTTGAAAACATGGATGTGAGTCTTTTTAATCAATATATATTTGTAAACTAGAGTCTATCATAGGCTCAAGCAAGACCTCCATGTGCTCATTTAGAACTTAAATTGAGGTTTTAACTTAAGATTTAGTGTCACTTGTATGAGGCTAGGCGAGGCTCGAACTTAAGTTTGAGCCCCACTTACACATACCCATGTATTTTGGACTTTGCATAGATGTATGTGAGCATATAAAGAAACAATTCAATCTAGCTAGGCTTGAACTTATTAAGTATACGTTGTCAAAAAGTGGGCGGTCTTGCCAGGAAGGCACCGGGCCTCTTGCTGTGAGAGTTTGTGAGGAAGCTCAAGGGTTATGAGAAGGAGCTAAGATGTAGATAACATAGCTTCTAGAGCTAAAGAAGAAATGTAGCCAAAGAAGCCGCTCCCTTTGCCTTACAAACACATACGTGATGGAGAAAACTCATGAAAGATAGTCAAAGCAAAACAAAAATGAAAACATCGAGATTATGATCATATCGTATTATGGGTAGGATAAAAGGGTTAATGGATGAGTTAATGATATTTAATCTTTGTTGTCCAAATAAGCTACGGATTGCTCTTTGGAACTGTAGCTTTGTGCTTACTATAATGTATATGTTTTGTGCGATGGGGATTAGTTGTGAGTACAAATACTCTTGATTCATACTAAAATAACCACACTCACATCAAAAGAGAAGTTATAGTCAATAATAGGTAGTATGATGGGATCTGGTGAGAGAAGTATTTCGTTGAGCCTTTCAGGACCAAATAGAAACACTATGCGTTGCTGAAAGTGAATCTTTCGACTAATCCAGATGTTGACCCTAATAGATTGCACAAAATGGAAATGAAAGAAATCGCCTCTATGTGGATTATGGTTAGTCATCGATGATATACTTAGTATGTTCAAATATAAAGGTGTGAAAGAAATGAAAGGAGAAGAAGAAGAGAGTTTCTCTCCCAAGCCCTATTGTTGTCCTTAGGCAATAAGGATACTACGGGGAGAGAAGTACCTGTAGTAAGGAGATTCTAGAGTTTGTGGAAGGGAATGAGAACCTTAAGAGAGAGAGAAGATGAGGCAAGACTTCAGACTTTCTTCAAGAGAAAGTGTGGCACTAAGATGAGTGTGTCACTATGGAATTGAGCTATTCTCACTCCTGCCCCAATGAAGAGAAGGTTGCCCTTTTTATAGGTGAGGGAGCCATGTTTTACATAATCACTTGATTAGGCTAAAGAGTTAGCCCAAATCAAATATTCTTTGGATATTTCTTAAAATGGGCATTATTAGGACTCAAAATATCATGAAATTCAGCATTTTTGGTCGTTGAGTCTCCATGTGGGTGCATGATGTATATGGGCCCCACCTAGGCATCTTCTATGTGGCTCCAGCAGGGGGTCCCAACTTGTGTGTCTTGTCGTTCAAGGCATCTTTGACGTGTCACATTCACATGCTTATGTATTTTATCCTCCAAATATCTTATTTTATGGAAAAATACCAAGATTACCTCTTTTCACTTGATTCACCTGTTTACCATCTCTTCTTGCAGTGTAGTTGTGAGAGGGTTTTTCACTGGTTTCCCTGTAACTTTTGACCTGTAACTCGGATTGACATGCTTCAAAAGGAAAGATTGGCCTACTAAAAGAGCTTGACTTGGTTTTGGCCTTTTATCCATGCCCTTAGGTTGGAATTTTTAAATTGGGATGGTCCAAGAAGCTTTGGATTCTCCTTTTCATAAAGTCTTCTAGTAGGCCCTTCCCTCTTGTATGTATCCAAGAAGGTATGCATTATTGAAGGGTTATATTATTAGATAAATGTGAAAAGAAGAAAATAATTTATATATGGTAGGGTATAGCTGAGATATTAGAAGAAATATACAAATGCTTTTCCCCCAGACAAAAAGAGGCACAATCATTGATACTTGCTTGCAGTACTTTCTAATAGTAATGTACATTTATATTACTTCAAAGGTAAATACTAAGGTATGGTAGAAAGCTTTTATTTATGCATATGAGTATTATATGAAGTATACTTATGCGTCAAAAAGTAACAAGATAAATCATTTAATGCCTGTTCCCACTATATACGTGCCACAACACGACATCCACCCCCTCTAAACCTGCACATCCTCTGGTATGTGCCATATTGTCTCTTTGTAAGATCAGTCCTCTTGTACATCTTCCTTGCTTTCTTCTTCACTGGATGATTCCAGAGCTTCATGTTCACTTTGATCTTCACCCATGTTTTGCTCTTCTTCCTCATCAACATCTTCTAGATCATTGTCTCCTGTTCTCTTAAACATTTTGATCCTTTTTCCTGCAATGGGAATCTTTACTTCTGTACCATCTAGTTCAAACAAGCTGTAAGTAGCATTTTCATGCACATGCTTTACAACATACGGTCCAAACCATCTTTTTGAGAACTTACACATGACTGTGTGCTGGTTATCAAGGCTACTATCATACACTAAAACCCAGTCACCTTTGTCAATTGCTTTGCTCCTGAGTCGATGTCGCTTATCAAAGTAGTCCTTGTTTTTCAACCTTGCATTTTTGAGTCGTTCTTTTGTAGCTTCAATGTCTCTAGGTCTTCTCTCTAGTTGCCTTATATGCAGTGCAAGGAGATCTTCCCTGCTAAGCCCCTCTTGCCAAGGTAGTACATTCCATGTGGGAATTGTATCTTCAATCGGCATCATTGGATTTTGACCATACATTATCTATGCAGTCATGTAGCCAGTTACTGAGCTATGTGTTGTACGATCAGCCCATAAAGCATATGGTAACAGTTTTGGCCACTCACCAACTCTTCCTTCACAAGCCTTGGCCAAAGCTTTGATGATAGGAGGATGCCCTCTTTCACTCTTTCGATTGCCTTCAGGGTTGTAAGATGTGGGAAAGCTTGATTCCTAATCTGGTAAAGAACTCCCTTGCTTCCTCAGCATCCAACTCACCTCTATCTGCAGTGATCTTTCCCACACAACCATAACGGCAAATCACCTCATCAAGAAGGAATTTGCACACAACTTCTGTGGTTTTAGCTCTTAATGCTCTTCCTTCAACCTGATTAGTTAGGTCCTCTCGTGCAAGAACCAAGTATCTCATTTGCCAGAGTCCTAAAGGCATTGTGACTAGATCCACAACCCATTTATAGTGCATGGCTAGTGGATATGTAGGGTGCAATCCATCACGATTTCGGACATTTGAATACATTTGACAAGTTACACATGACTCTACAAATTGAGATACATCTTTATACATACCCTTCCACCAGTATTTTTCTTTCAACTTGGAGAAGGTTTCCCACACACCTCTGTGTCCAGCCTATAGACTCTCATGAAACTCTTGCATGAGCTTTACTTGAGTCTCTTTTTTACATATAACCCGTTGTGGTGTAGCACCCTTTTGTTTAGGATGCTTCCACAAGTAACCATCCTTCAAAAAGTACCCATATGCTTTCCTGCGTATCCTCCTGAATTCTTGTTCAGACCAATCATCCTGTTTTGATAGAGTACTCAAATAGCTTCCAATAAGAAGCCAATCACCTTCATAAAGATATTTCAAGAACAATTCAAGTGTATTAGTCATGCAGACATAGTTACCTTTGACATGAGAGATGGAATAGAACTTTGTGCCCACATCATCTCCCTCATCAATCATCTGTGACTCATCTTCATACCTTGCCCTTGATAGCATATCTGCCACTGTATTGTCTTTACTTGCAATGTGCTTGCACTCGGGATTTAAGGACTTAATGTAGGCAATCCACCGCTTCATAGCAATGTCTGGCGTTGAGCAGCTTGTAATCATCCCAAGAAGTGGTAGACAATCTGTTTCTACAACCACACATGCACCAATTAGGTACTCTTTCCCACTTTTCAAGGCTGTAACCATACCCCATAGATCTCTCTTTATCTGTGGATAGTTTCTTTGGTGAGCACTTAGTACCTTTGCTCCAAATCTTACCACATACCTGTGTCCTTCTTTGTCATCTTGCCCTATTGCCCATCCAATCCCTGTAGGACCGGTGTCTACTGTCACAATTACTAGCCTTTGACACTCATAGTCTACCTTTCTCAAAGTCGTTGCTGACTGGAGAAACTCCTTTAGCTTTTTCATGGATTTTACATGTGCTTTTGTCCATTTAAACTTTTGATTCTTTCTAAGCAGCTGATAAAGAGGATCAGCTACATGTGCATAATGTGGAATCCAAATAACATAGAAGACACATGGTCCCAGAAACCTTCTAACCTCAGTGATGCTAGTGCATGTTTCTTTCATTCTTTGGATGACATCTACCTTTGTTGGACAAGGTTTCCTACCATATGGCCCACACATGTGACCCACAATGAGCACTTCATTGACACCAAACATAGACTTTTTCCCTGAAAATGTAAGATTCACTTCTTCCAGCCTAGACAAAATTTTATCACAATCATTTATGTGATTTACCACAAACCTGCGACATCCCTTGAGATCCAAAGCTTCATCTTTGTCACTTTCCTCACATCCTTTGATAGGAAAATCATCAATGAAAGGCATTGTGATTTGAGGAATAAAGTCACGTAAGACCTTATTCATCCCATTCATCATATGTGCAACCGAGTTGGTTGCTGTGGCAAGGTATACATACTTACCAAACCCAAAGGTGTCCTCATGGTTGTCAAGTCTCTGCTTTCGATTGCAAGATGAAATTGATCATACCCTGAGTAGAGATCCCCCATTGAGTAGATTTCCCTCCCTGCAAATGCCTCTGCAAACTCATCCACAATTGGACCTGTACCTACATTTCTAATTGTCACCTTGTTCACTGGTTGCATATCTTGGATGAAGCGTAGAGAATCATTCTTCTTTGGAACTGTGAACCACATGTTTGAGTATGGAGCACAAGAAGGCTCCAAGATTCCCATTTTGATTTTCTCATTCAGTAGCTCTACTAACTTTGGCAAATGAGCCTTTGGAACCGGAATAGGCCGCAGATTCCAAGGCACATGAGGTATTGTGAAAATTACCATTGGAGCTACAATAGAAGGATCAACACATCCTATCTCATGTGGCTCAAATGCAAAAACCTTACCATGCTTTGAAAGCATTTCTTTGAAACACTTTGTCTCCTCCTGTGTTAGAAACTCCTCGCAACCAATCTGCAACTCTTGAAAAGACTCCTTTGTGAAGGTATGCCCAATCTTTTTAGGATTCCTCAAACTTGGTTGTAAAGAAGCCCGCTCAATCTTTTCCCTGTTGTTGGGTGGTAAGGGTGAAGCTACTGGTTTCACCTTCTTTGCTACACTCTTGTATTTAATTTCAACATGGACTTCTGAGCCAACTGTTTGGCTTTCTTTAAAGGCTTCTATTACTTGATACATTTCCATAGAGCAAACTTCCACAACTTCATTTTCAAGATGCAAATTAGACCCCATTATAGCATCAAGCTCACCCATACTATCTACAAAAGAAACTTGTTCACACAAACCCAAAACATTTTCAGTAGGCTCTAGCAACCCACTCTTTTTCATGCCTATTTGTACATTATGCACATATTGCCTCTCACATCTCTTCAAATCTTCAAGTTTTGTAAAACATACTGATCCATTACTTGTTACCAAGGAGCCCGTTGAAAAAGTTTCACCTATTTTTGGATCAGGTGAGACCCTTTTTCTTTCTGTACCACTGCAATCTCTCTTTACAATGGTACTTGGCCAAAACCCATCATTTCTATATGATCATGAAACTCTTTGCTCACCTTTGGTAGAGGATGTTCTCTAAGGTTGTCACGATTTCTTTCATGGTTTACACAAACTATGAGAAATTGGACAGCTCGTTTACAATCTTTGCTACTTATCCTAGCATATGCTGAACCATCATCCATTACCTTTGTTTCCATTTGAACTCCCACAATGTAGGGTTGTCCAAGGATGAGATGATATGAAGATGTATCCTGAACAAAGAAGTTTTGGTCAATCTTTACATCACCTATTGTTACCTTCACACTTGGACATGCTTCATACAATTCACCGGATGAATTGTTTGCCACTTTTACCATCCAGCCATGATCTGTGTCCATCGGCCATTTGCACTTGTTGTAGAGACTCTTTGACATTATGTTTATTTCTAAACCATGGTCAATCAAGGCAACAAATGGCTCTTCAAGATCACCTACCTTGACCAAAGTTTCTGTGGTAGCCCTTGCCCAATGACTTCGTGAATAGTAACTCCTAGGAATATCTTCAACTTCTTCATCATCATTTGAGAAATGCACTTGCTTCACTCTCCCACTAGATTGGTAGCATCCTACCACAGCTCCATCCTCCTCCTTATTTTGCAGCTGCATCCCTTGTGTCTTCGAGGTTTCCCCTTCAACCTGTGGACGAGAAACTTCAGCAAGGGTTTGTCTCTTCCTCTTGATGATGTCAATGATCTCCTCATGGAATTCACGCTTTGCAATGCCAAGAACTTCTCCCAGAGTAAACTCAATCTTGCTATTCAAGATCCTTTCCTCCAAGACTTTCTTTAAATCTGTAGCAACCTCAATATCAGATTGTAGTTTATAAGTTGGGCCTTTTGTCTTACCTTTTGTTGGCTCTTTCTTCTTTCCTGTTGGAGACTCCTCCATGAGTACTTCAGGTGGAGACGCTCCTTGTGTTGAGGGTGTTTGGGAAGGCATTGAGTCGCTTCTTCCCCCACTTCTGGAAGCTCTTTTTGATGGTCCTTCATCAGCATTCTCATGTCTGCGCTTCTCTTCTACAATCGCCTCATTTTGTTGGCATTTTGTAATGTAAGCATGCACTGACAATGAGTCCACTGGATCATTCCATCCTGTTTCTAGACGTATGCAATCACCTGCTTCATGTAGAATCTCTTTTGTAAGATTTCGCTTTTTAGCTAATTGCATGACATTTGGCCAAATTTGACCATGATGGTCACTCGCCTCTTCATCATTAAGGTGCTCAATTTTTACTCCATAAGTAGCTGCCTCAACTGAAGAGCTGGCACGGTTAGTTGCCATATCTTCAACTACGGTTTGCATTCCCCCCTTCCCAAAGTTAGTTATCAAGGGTAGACCTGTCTCTCTTAAGTAGATTTTACCATCCTTAAAAAAGACAACATCTTTTGACAAAGAATCACTAAAATCATCACAATCCCTTCTTACATGGTATGTACTATCACACCAAATACATCTATTAACAAACCCTTCTTTGGGCTGTTGTCTTTTCCTAGGAAGTGGCCTTGATGGTTGGCCTTTTTCTTCAAGCTTTGCAAGCTTCACCTTCAAGTCACGCATTCCCTTCACAAGTTCATCTAGCATAGACTCATCAAACTTAGGAGCTATAGAAGTAGGCTTTACCATTTTGTCAGAAGTTGAGGTTGAAGGACTTGTAGTGTTTACTACCATCTTGTCCCTTCTTCTTTGTCGTTTGGCAAGCAACGAGACAACACCTTCAACTTCATTCCAGTCGGTCTTTAATCCTTTCTCAGCATCTTTATCGTCAAGGAGAAGCTCCAAATTTTCTTGAAACTCTTTACTTGCGGATTGTAAGAAAAGATGTGTCTTCTCTGCATCCAGTGTGGCCCTTTCTGTCCTGGTGAGTTGTGCATAGCGCCGCTCAAATTCCCTAAGTAGCTCTGTTATTGATAGTCCTTGCTTTGGCTTGACTACCGATTCTAAGAATGTCCTTTTGGTCACTCTCTCCGAGTCCTCCATGAAATATTCCTCCTTTAAAGCTTCTTTGAGCTCTTCCCAATTTCTCCCATGCCCATCTTTAATTGCCCTAACATGCTCCCAAATTTCTGGAGCAACAACTAGCTCAAAGATTTGAATCATCTCACCTTCTGACACGCGATGCAGCTCCATCTCTTTCACATACTCGCGTAAGTACTTGGTTACATATTTGCCATTGAATTGATCCATTCTGTTGACGACCGCTTGTATGGCCTTCATTGCTGAAATCTCCCTTCTTTCAGAAGCATGTTGTTGTTGCATGAACATTGCAAATGCTTGAAACATTTGCATTGTTGCTGGGTCAAAATGCATACCCTGTTGCTCAACATGATCACCCCTGGTTACGCACAAACTCTCACCCTGGCAGTCTCACTTCGGGTTCACCAAAAATATGTCAAAAAGTGGGCGGTCTTGCCAGGAAGGCACCGGGCCTCTTGCTGTGAGAGTTTGTGAGGAAGCTCAAGGGTTATGAGAAGGAGCTAAGATATAGATAACATAGCTTCTAGAGCTAAAGAAGAAATGTAGCCAAAGAAGCCGCTCCCTTTCCCTTACAAACACATACGTAATGGAGAGAACTCATGAAAGATAGTCAAAACAAAACAAAAATGAAAACATCGAGATTACGATCATATCGTATCATGGGTAGGATAAAAGGGTTAATGGATGAGTTAATGATATTTAATCTTTGTTTTCCAAATAAGCTATGGATTGCTCTTTGGAACTGTAGCTTTGTGCTTACTATAATGTATATGTTTTGTCTAGTGATGCGGATTAGTTGTGAGTACAAATACTCTTGATTCATAATAAAATAACCACACTCACATCAAAAGAGAAGTTATAGTCAATAATAGGTAGTATGATGGGATCTGGTGAGAGAAGTATTTTGTTTAGCCTTTCAGGACCAAATAGAAACACTATGCGTTGCTGAAAGTGAATCTTTCGACTAATCCAAATGTTGACCCTAATAGGTTGCACATAATGGAAATGAAAGAAATCGCCTCTATGTGGATTATGGTTATTCATCGATGATATACTTAGTATGTTCAAAGATAAAGGTGTGAAAGAAGTGAAAGGAGAAGAAGAAGATAGTTTCTCTCCCAAGCCCTATTGTTGCCCTTAGGCAATAAGGATACTCCGGGGAGAGAAGTACCTGTAAGCAAGGAGATTCTAGAGTTTGTGGAAGAGAATGCGAACCTTAAGAGAGAGAGAAGATGAGGAAAGACTTCAGACTTTATTCAAGAGAAAGTGTGGCACTAAGATGAGTGTGTCACTATGGAATTGAGCTATTCTCACTCACTCATAACTTGCCCCAATGAAGAGAAGGTTGCCCTTTTTATAGGTGAGGGAGCCATGTTTTACATAATCACTTGATTAGGCTAAAGAGTTAGCGCAAACCAAATGTTCTTTGGATATTTCTTAAAATGGGAAATATTAGGACTCAAAATATCATGAAATTCAGAATTTTTGGTCGTTGAGGCTCCATGTGGGTGCATGATGTATATGGGTCCCACCTAGGCATCTTCTGTGTGGCTCCAGCAGAGGGTCCCAACTTGTGTGTCTTGTCGTTCAAGGCATCTTTGACGTGTCACATTCACATGCTTATGTCTTTTATCCTCCAAATATCTTATTTTATGGAAAAAGACCAAGATTACCTCTTTTCACTTGATTCACCTGTTTACCATCTCTTCTTGCAGTGTAGTTGTGAGAGGGGTTTTCATTGGTTTCCCTGTAACTTTTGACCTGTAACTCGGATTGACATGCTTCAAAAGGAAAAATTGGCCTACTAAAAGAGCTTGACTTGGTTTTGGCCTTTTATCCATGCCCTTAGGTCGGAATTTTTAAATTGGTATGGTCCAAGAAGATTTGGATCTTCCTTTTCATAAAGTCTTCTAGTAGGCCCTTCCCTCTTGTATGTATCCAAGAAGGTATGCATTATTGAAGGGTTATATTATTAGATAAATGTGAAAAGAAGAAAATAATTTATATATGGTAGGATATAGCTGAGATATTAGAAGAAATATACAAATGCTTTTCCCCCAGACAAAAAGAGGCACAATCATTAATACTTGCTTGCAGTACTTTCTAATAGTAATGTACATTTATATTACTTCAAAGGTAAATACTAAGGTATGGTAGAAAGCTTTTATTTATGCATATGAGTATTATATGAAGTATACTTATGCGTCAAAAAGTAACAAGATAAATCATTTAATGCCTGTTCCCACTATATACGTGCCACAACACGACAACGTCTCAATCCCACAAGTTAGAGCCTTGTCAATATTGATGTTGGAATTTTCAATTTTGCAGACCTTTGTTGAGACAACAGAGCACACAGTTCAAAAGGGATTTGTCAAGACCGACTTGCATTTGCTTCTATGTGATGAGAAGATATGGAAGAATTAGGTCAAGATCATGAGACAATATGCTCAAGGATTGCTACCAAATACAAAGGGAGAAACAATTTACGAAGGTTCCAACGAAAGTCCTAAATTTCTAACTATGAAGGTTGGTCAGATTCGACAAGCACCTGGCACAACAACACTGGCACCTACATTGTTCAGGTGCATTTTAGGCCTCGAGAATAAAGAAGTTCTTAAACTACAAAATGCAATCCTGGACAAAACCATCTTGCTAAAGAAGAGCAAGCATACCCCTCATAGAATGGACATGATGAGATGGCTTGGAAGCTAAAAATAGATCGAGTGTTGAAAGAAGCAATAATATCATTGTTCTTTGATTTGACAAGGGAAAATTTATCTTGGGAGCAAGTTTGTGAGAAGTACAAGCTAGGAGAGCATGAGTACAATCAAATGAGGAGCTATAGCCAGTACTATGTCAAGGACTCCCTCAACAGAGCAAAGAAGACTCCACCCTCACTTCCAAAAAGTGTAATAACTCTCCTCAATCATCTTTATAGAGATAATATAGGCATAATATCTCAAGATGAGTCTATTCCATGGAGAATCAAGGGGGTGGGCTTTGATATGGGGAAGATCAAAGACTTTTGCAATACAGAGAATGTACCATTTCAATTGGTTGTCTTGGATCTTCATGGTACTAAAGAAAATCTCTCTATAGATTTTTTTGCAAATTTGGCACTTAATCTAAACACATTGAATGCACAATACGAATATGTGCTAGTGTGTTTCATTGATTTCATCAATATCGGAATGCTTGTTGAAGGGGTTTCTAGCCAGTCAACTAAGGTCCATATTGAATATGGAAATATCCAAGCAACAAGAGATGAATCATGGATAGATGGAACTGTGGACTCTGCAATGGTTGATCTTTTTGTTAGCAAGGTTGATAGATTTGAGGCTATTGACAAAGCTCATACAAAAAGAGTCTTTTTCTCAGGCTCTTGTGGCAAGGATCATGAATTTATTGATAGAAACTTCATTGATGGCCTTATCACAGGGTTTTGTCCTGAGCAAAGCTAGGTGCTGGATTTTTTTTGTGGTGGAGTTGTGTTGGAGCAAAGCTTATCGAAGAAGAGAAGGGCAATTGCTCTATGTAAAGATGATTTTGAAACAATGGAGTTAGAATCTCAATGCTCTAGTCTTTTGGAGAGCAATCTGTCCTTGTTACAGGAGTGGTGTGGTGCAAGTCAAGCATCACTTGCGAGACAAACAGTGGAGCTGGATGATAAAGAAAAAGAAGACCTTAACAATATTGACATCGATGAGCAACAAAGAAGTGGAGAGGATGTTGATGGAAATGAAGACAACGATAACGTAGACAACATGGATGATAGTGAAGTTCAAGAAGCTACGAATTTTGATCATCAAGGGGGGGCAGGTAATGTTGGAGAAATGAGTCCAGTTGTGGATGTTGAGTGTGCAAAAGAAAATGATGAAGATAATGAGGATGATGATGCAGGAAATAAGGATGCACAAGAGGATGATAGAGCCCCTCAAGACATTGTAGTAGCTGATGAAAAAGGTGCGAATGCTTCCTAGAGTATTTTTGATACTAGGTTTAATGATGCATGCCATTATCATGTACCAATAGACTCCTAAAGTATAAAAAGGCAGGATAGTGTATTGAATTGATCAATTGTGATACTTTGGGTCCTTCAAACACTATTTTCTTAATACTATCTTGTGTCTTTATCTAAATGTATGTCATTTTAATTAGATTTAATTGTTGTTGTTTTAAAAAATGATGGGGGGGATCAAACTTGAGCTTGAGCAATCACAAAGCACATGTCTTTATTTAAAGTGTCAATTCACAAAGCATAGCTAACATACATGTGTTTTAAGAGTAAGAAATTTCGGTTTTGGTGAGACAATAATGAAGCATTACCAAACACTAATGAGGCTCAAACTTAAGTTCAAGCCTAACAAGGAGAGATAGTGAAGCACTTTTGTATGAACTTCAATCAAAAAAGTCATGGCGGCTGAGTTGTTCTAAGTGAGACTTGAACTTCCTTATCCTAGTGTAGCACTTGCATATGTTACGTGAAACTCATAATGTCTTTGTACCCAGCAAGGCATTGAAATTTAGTTTGTAGGCTCGAACTCAAGTTTGAACCTTGCCTCCACATGTTAGTGTAGCACTACCATGTGAGGCCGAGCTCATGAGCACTACCATGTTATGCCAATCTCAAGAGCATTGTAGTTATATAATCTTCCAAATAGCAATAGTTACGGAGCATGAAGTAAAAAGGATCATATCTTGAAAAATTCATAGTTAAGAGGTTTTCTGAATAGGTCCTAGATGTGCACAATATAATAATTTTATACATAGTGAATGCGTTGCGATTAGACATGGCTTGAGATTTAAGCCTTACACTTGAAACATAAGATTAAGGTTAAGACTTAAGCCTTTGGCATGAACTTAAGTTTGAGCCTCAAAAGTCCTTGTCATAGAATCCTACCTCAACAACAAAAGTCCTTGTCATAGAATCCTACCTCAATACTTCCAAGTGAAGCTCACAATTTCATATCCTATTGTAGCGATTACATATGTTAAGAAAGAGAAAGAGTCATAATATATAACAAGAAACTGAAATTTATTTTGTAGGATCGAACTTAAGTTCGAGCCTTGCCTTTGTATGTTAGTGTAGCACTACCATATGAGTCCAGTCTCATGAGAATTGTAGCAAAAGAATGTTACAAATAAGAAAATACTTATAGATTATGAAGAAAATTGGATGATACCTTGAAAAATTCATAGATAAGGGGTTTTATAAATAGGTCTTCAGTGCACATAGTATAAAATGTTTTCATATAGTGAATGATGAAGACTAAAAAGGGCTTAGGACTTACATTTTAAACTTCAAACATAAGCATAAATTTTGAGACTTAAGTTTTAGGCTTGAAACAAAAGCCTAAACTTTGAGACTTAAGCCTTAGGCTGGAGCTTAAGATTAAGTCTCACTTTGAAATGTGCTTTAGGTATCATTCTAGGTTAGCATTTTTGTGTTAATGTGCTAGATGGAGCCTTTCTAGCATAAAATGTCTGGGTTAGATGATGGAAATGAAATGGATTCATAACATATCTCAAGCAGCACAAGTGCTACCCACCATTGTTGGAGAGACCGAGTTTCATAAAGGTGATCTTGTAGAACAAACCTCTCAAAAAACTTCAAATGACATGACTAAAGAGAGCGAGAACATGCTACCTACAATTGGAGAGACCCAAATTCATGAAAGTGACATTAGGAATAGTGAAGAGGAGATGGTGGTTGTAGAGCATCAAAGTGATTTTGTTGTGCAAAATTCTCCAAAACCTTCACACAACACTAACAACATGCCTCAAAGAGATGAGGATGCAGAGGGTAGTGAGAAGAAGGGTGAAGCCAATGAAGAGCTCCAAGCGACTCTTGCAACCAAGGACATACAAGAAAAAACTGACAAAGGGACAGGAAAAGCGACACCAAATACAAACAAAGTCCAAAGCATTCAAGAAAGGGAGCAAGGGATTGAAGTTGGTGAGAAAAACAAAGTACTTATTTGTCCAATGTGATTAGTATAGATATGGCCCTTTTTGGAAGATAATACAAAATTCTATTATGTTGTCTTTGCAGGTGAAATTGACATTCAAAATCAAGGATCCAGTGTACCACAAGTAGACATCAACGTTGAGGAGCTACGTCTTGATGCATGAAAACGTAGGCCACTTGGAAGCTTATATTCTTTTGAGAGAGATGGAGATAAACTAGTCTTTCAATCTTCCCACATCAATAGAGAAATGCAATCACTTTTAGGAGACATCATTATAGATGAGTATGGGAGTATGAGACGTAAATAAACGTGTGCAATTTACAATTATGTGCTGCAAATATATGGTCCCTTGTTTTGAGATTTATAAGTGCAAAAACTTAAATTGTTATCATTCTTTTGTATCGTATGCTGAAAATATTTCTCATGCAATCAGCATGAGAAACATGCATTCATTCTTGATCTTAATGGAGTTTTACTCATCAAAGAAGACAAGAGGTATCCATGTACAGATTGTGTCAAAATTGACCTTGGTCACACCACAATTGTTGTTCGCCCGGGTTGTTTTGAATTTTTGGATGAGATATGTCAGTCTTTCATGTTGGTATTTGGTCCACCATGCTACAAAAGAATGTTTGCACTTATGTGAACACTCTTGAAAAACATACACATAAAAAATATCATTTCTTTATGGTATGGGGACAAGAAGATTGCTACATCCATAATCTTCGAAAAGTGTATAGACCAGATAAGCCTAATGTTGAGGCTATGTTTAAGCCTTTGTTGAGGGTTTGGTATCAATGCAGGAATTTATGCAGTACAAAGAATACATTGCTCATTGATGATGGCCCTTTCAAGGGATGTATTAACCCAAATGATAACTGCTTATATCCTGAAAGTTTTCAAGGGAGGCCTGACTATCTTCTTTGCAATGAGCTTCTACCATACCTTTTAAATCTAAATAATATAGATGACATTCGATCTGTTATTTCACTCAATCGGCTAGGACAATCTCCAATCACAGAGGTTCATGACCTATTTACAAAGTTTCAAGACATTGTGGAAGAATGGGGCATGTTCAATGTCCAAGTTCTAAGGGAACAACCTGACAACAATTCAGTCGAAGTGGAAAGCTCATCTCGTGCATCTTCATAGGTACCATTGTGCAATAACAAGTTAAGTTATGTTCAAGAAAGTAGAGGCAAGAAAGTAGTAAACTCCTTAAGCAAGGATCCAGCTATGTTGGCATCCAAGTTTGGTGTGCCACTATTATCTTCAAACCAGCTGAACTTGTTAAAATTGTCTCACAAAACAAAAAATTTGAGTGATCAACATGCTATTGCTTATGCTACTAGCTTGGGGTATGGTCGTGGTCATTTCATTAGCGGAGTTGCAACAAAAGCATACATATCAAAGCTACAAAAGGCTTACTTAAGCTTATGGGTAGGACTCACTTTAGATTTATCAAAAAATATAAAAAATAAAATCAAATTTTTATCTAATCTAGCATATTTGTTATTGCAGGTGGAAGAAAACAACCAATAAGGGCTTGGCGTGTGCGTTGACTCAATCATCTGGAATGTTCACATACATCTAGAGTGGTGCAAATGTGTTAAGAAGATTTTGACCAAAACAATGTGTTGGGCTCTAGTATTCCAGCCAAAACAATGTGTTGGGTCCAATTATTTGAACATGAACCATATATGTACACTTTTATATTTCATCAACTAGATGTTATTCAGCCTTGGAAAAGAAGTCTCTCTTTTATCTTTGTGGTTGGAGCTCTTTGTACAAGATTTCTTCTGTGTATTGAAGAAAAATATTTTCTTTTGTTGTCTTCTCAAGGTTTAAGTCTATATATATCATGGATAAAATAAATAATTTGGTGCACAGTGTGTTAATTGAAAATAATATCTCTTCCATTGACCATCATGCATTTTTTTTTGGAACAGGAGATTCTGAAGCATATAAATTTGATTTCAAATGTACAAATCATTTACTATTGAGGTAGCACATGTCATTGAGGACTCATAGGCCTAGAAGGAAATTGATTCCACCACCCTCAGATACTATACGGAAACAAAGAAGAGTATTGATCCTTGAACTCAATGGTGTTTTACTGAAGACCATTGAAATGCAACATGGTGATGTATGCCCAGATTGGGGAAAACATATGCATCTCGTTGAAGAGAGTACAAATGTGTGGCATTTTATTCGCAAAGATGCATTCACTTTCCTTGATTTTTTCATGAAATGGTTTGAGGTGTGGATTTGGAGCACTAATAGATTGCAAAGGACTCGTTGTATTCTTGAGTTATGCTTTCCACAATACCATCAAAAATTTAATGTCATAGCAGGACAGGCATCATGCCAAAAGACAGATCTTCTAATTGGATATCGATTTGTATACCACAAGAACTTGGATGTAGCATGGAGAATTTTTCATGATCTGGATGGAAATAATACGTTAATTTTTGATGAGGCCCTTTACAGTGTAATGTGGAATATGTCCGAAACCTACTTGATTTTTCCAAAAATGTGGAATCAATCAAATGAAGAGCTTGAAAGTTTTTTGGAGAGAACAATCACTGCATGGTTACTTGGTTGGATCTATGCAAGGGACAAACGAGAGTATACTTGCAATATGTTGGTAAATTAAGCAGCTTGTGATAGAGAAACCTTGTATGTATTGGAGCAATACATGAGAAAACGCAAAGTTTAATGATGTATTTATAGTCATTGAGCCTCTTGACATAGTATCATTTCCTCAGATGAGTTGTACAATACTTGGATCCATGTAAATATGTGAATTGGATTTTATTTTTTATCTTGGTGTTTCTAAACACCACACTATTTTGAGGTCCCTTCAATTCTAAAATTTGTTTTTGATTATTGTAGATTCTTTTTATGAGTGCTGATATAGCCAATTATTTAATGTTAATGTCTCAAATCTGAGCTACTGACTCAAAGAACTTTTTCTACATGAATAATGTAGTATAATGCAAATTGAGTTAGTGCCATGCTTCCCTCATTCTTTTGATGTCATTGTAGTTGATGCATATAAGTATGTATATAAATACACATATCCCTATAGATATGTGTTAAGGGGTATATGAAACATAGAGTGTAACCGTGAATAGATGATAGCTCAAACTACAAAAAAATACTAAGTTTTTTAATAGCGTTATAAGAAATGGGACTTGAGTCACTCCAGTCGACACTCCTCGCTTAGGGGCCCAGACTCCAGTGTAGACACCTGATGTTGATGGAGCAAAAGATGTCGTGCACACACTCACACACCTAGACAACTCAACACAACACAAGCAATTTACTTGAATTCCTCACCTCACTCACTACCACTCAAAAGCTTCCTGAAAACTCTACCCACAAGCTCAATTCAAACTCCAAACGCCTCGACCTACAAGCCCTTGCCTGCTTGCAAACACTACAAGGTGAGTCGAGGTGATCAACACTTGAAATCACGCTTGATGGTGACCAAAATATACAAGAAAAACCATCAAAAGCAAAAAAATCCAGCCACAAAAGGCCACTCTCAAACCATTGCAAAAGCTTCACCAAACTCCACTCTGTTGGACTCTTTGGAGTAGCACCAACCCTAATGGCACCGATACAGGGTCACATAGTCTTGCAGAAAGCCGCACCTTCTTCCCTCGATTCCTTGCACACAAACATCCATGGAAACCTCAGAACTTCCATAGACTCTCCCAAGTGCAAAATTGAAGAGAGAAAGGTCTCATTCACTCCTCCATACACTCGAAAACAGGACGAGAACGCAACGGGACTGCACTAGATCACCTATAGGAACCCTGCTTCCTCCCACACACAGAGGGGTGAAAGTGTTGATATTCCTCTTCAAAAGTCCTCCCTCAGCTGGAACACTCACGCCACCGTGAGTGATGTGGAAATTTGAAGCCATTTCACACCTTTTTTTACCATTTTTTGACCTTTTTTGGTCCAGTTTTGGCCAGTTTTGACCCCTAGCGGGCATTTTTCGCAGGAAAAACCCCAAACGCACTCCAAAATTCACCAAATTTTGCACGCTTGATCCTCGATACCCATAGAACATTTCCACATCCCCACATTGCATTTTTGACCACTTCTAGGGCGATGCACGTATCACCGCAGATCAGGGGCCGCAAATAGACAATTACCGCATGTGTCAAACTTCTCGAGCGGGATGAGAGTACGCACACTTGTCACTTGAATTATTTACATTCTAGAAAACTCAAAAACATTATCTAGAGCCAAAATAAACCACCTAGAACCATATCCAAGGCCTCGATACCCTATATGGGCATGTACATGTGTCCGACTGCCGACACGCAAGCACGCATATTTACAATGTGCACACGTTGCACTTTTTTTTAAACTTGAAACCACTTTGCAAAGCTCCCAAATGCATGTATTTACATATTTTTGTACATATGACCATGCATATAAACGCTACTTTGTACACGCCAAAAGCGGTCTATGCCCACCTTCTAGGTAGAGCATTTATGCTCAACCAAGAGACTATTTGCATTTGGAACCGCATCCCTTGCAAAATATTTCGTCAGTCTATAACCATTTATTATGTAGTGTAAACGTTCACCAGACAATTTTTCCAACGCATAGGTGCCATTAGAAAATACATGCTTCACTCTATATGGACCCAACTATTTGTCCCTCAATTTCTTCTAAAAAGTAAAATCCAAGCGAGAATCATACTTCATCACCAAATCTCCTTCTTTGATCTCTTTCTCTGGCAGCCTCTTATTCATTTTCTCCATCCTTGTCTCTGCTTGTTGAAGATAATAATCACTGGCTTTCTCTCTATTCATTCGCAGCAACTCTAGAGAAAGAATTCTTTCTTGCAGCTTGTCATTATGCTCACCTTGCATTCTGCACAAAAACTTCAAGGCATCCAACTGCACTTGTATGGGCAAATGAGCTTCCTTTCCATAAACAAGTTCATATGGTGTAAACTGTGTTGACACTCTATACGCAGTTCTATAAGCCCACAAACACTTTTCCAAGTCCAAGTCCCACTCTTTAGGATGCTCTCTAGCATAGTTTGATAGCATCTTCACAATTTGACCATTGCAGTTCTCAACCAACCCATTGCATTGTGGGTAGTAAGGAGAAGAATGCCTATGCTGAATTTTCAATTTCTCCATGAGAGCAGCAACAAGTTTTCCCCTAAATCCTTGTCCACGATCAGAAATGATAACCATAGGAGCTCCAAACCTGCAACACACTTGTTCATATAAAAAAGATGCCACTCTTCCTACTGTTACATCTTTTACTGCTTTTGCCTCCACCCCTTTTGTCAAATAGTCCACACCCACAAGGATATACCTTTTACCATTGTTGGTCCTTGGCATTGGACCTACAACATCTACTTCCCATTTTGCAAATGCATCAAAAGACATTATAGCTTTTTGAGGCTCAGCTAAAAACTTCCGATTTGCAAACACTTGGCATTCATGGAATGACTTGCACAAAAAATAAGCATCTCTCATCATAGAGGGCCAACAGTAACCTGCTCTTAAAACACGAAAGACAACCTGATCCTCACCTTGATGGCCCGTTTCTTCATGGCAATGCTCCAAAATCAAGTCTATCTCTTCTTTGTATGGCACTTTTCTCAAAATGCTATCCTTGCCATACAGCATGAGATCCTCACCTACCAATGTGTAGTTTCTTGCTTTTGCAACTATTCTCTTACGCCGAACCTTTGACATGCCCTCTGGACATTGCCCTTTACCAAGAAATACTTCTACATCTTGCAATGATTCCCTTCCTGCATACAAGGCTTCCTTGACCTTTAAAGGAGCTACCAAGGCATCCAACTTGTCCCTAGCCAACTCATCAGCTTCTTTATTCTGCTCACGAGGAACATGCTTAAACTGGATCTTCTCAAACTCATGCAAAAGCTTCTTGATGCCATATAACCACTTCTTCAAATTGTCTTTCTTAACATTCCACAAACCAAGCAAATGATTCATGACTAGCAATGCATCCCCTTTTGCAATGACCCTCTTCAGTCCAAACTCATCAGTCCAAACTCAACACACTGCTTCAACCCAAGGAAAAGCGTGAGATACTTGACCTCATTGTTACTTTCAGCTTCATCAAGATTGTAAGCTCTAGAAAAGATTACATTGCCTTTTGGGTTCTTAATGACTACCCTACCACTTTCCTTTTGAAGAACTTTCCTGTATGCACCATCAAACATGATTGTATACGCATCTGTAATATCTACTTCCTCTTCATGATCATCCTTGTCAACCCTTGGGTAAGATGGAAGCTCCCCCCCCTTATGTATCACTATGTCTGCCAAGTGAGCTTTAACAGAATGATCCACTTTAAACTCAAACTCATACTCTTGAAGCTCCAAAGTCCACTTTAAGATGCGCTTGCTAGGCTTCAAATGTTGTACTACATCCGGAAAAAGATTCGATGTGGTGAGCACATAGAACTATTGGGGAAAAAAATAGGTTTTAAACCTTTGACAAGCAAGAACCAAGGCGAATACCCACTGTTCCATTTCCGTATAGGAGAACTCGCTTACATTCTTCATCTTGCTGTCAAAATAAAATGGCTTGAAGTTCCTTCCTTGCTTTTGTAAGAGAACCGACCCAAAAGCTACTGACCCCACACTAATAGATACATAGAAAATCGACTGCAAGTCGGGAGGACTCATTGTTGGTAAAGCACACATACCTCCTTGATGCCATCAAAAGCCTGTTGCATGTCTTCATTCCATTCAAACCCTTGAACTGTTTGACTCAATTTCTGGAGAGGATACACATACTGACAAAGCATCCAGAAAAAACATGACAAGTACCTGAGCTTATGCACAAATGATGCCAAATCCTTTGTGTTGCTGGGCGGATCCATAAGCAATAAAGCCTTAACTTTCTCTGGGTTAGCTTCTATTCCATTTTGGGAAACCACATGTCCTAGCAAATGGACTCTGGCATGAGCAAACTTACACTTCTTTGGGTTGAGTTGCCCACCCTCTTGTTGAAGCCTTTCAAAACTCAACCTCAGCTTCTCCAAATGTGTGACCCTTGAGCTATAACACCCAATGTCATCCATGAAAACACGAATGAACTTACCCAAGCAGGGACCAAAAACTCTATTCATCCATCCTTGGAAGGTAGCATATACATTAACTAGCCCAAAAGGCATTCTTTTGTAGGGAAAACAACCCCAAGGAGTAATGAAGGTCGTCTTCAATCGATATTCAATCGCTATCAAGATCTGAAAGTAGCCAGAAAATCCATCCATGATTGAGTAACGTTCATGACCTGCAACCTGATTGAGGATTTCATCTAGAAAGGGTAGTGGATAATGATTCCTTTTTGTGGAAGCATTCAAAGGTTTGAAATCGACACATATCCTAAATCTTCCGTTCTTCTTGGTCACAATAACAACTGGAGAGATCCATTCGGACTCCTCCACTCGAAAGATGAAATCTGGTTCCAAAAGCTTCGTCACCTCTTCATGAAGTGCCTTCTCATGAATGACCCCCAACCTCCTAAGCTTTTGAACCTTTGGCTTGGCACATTCTTTTAGATTGATTCTATGCTCGACTCCTTTAGCTCCTTGCAACTCTGTATATTCAGTGGCAAATAGCTTTGGAAATTCCTTGAACATGTCTTCATACTCCTTTTTTTCTTTTTCTGTCAAGTCCTCTCCTAGCATGCTCCTTACATTCACTTTGACAGGCTCTACAATTGCTTTTGGACTATCCTTCTCCTCCTTGACCTTCACATCATGCATCGATGCTTCCTTTTCAACACTTATCCCAAAAAGATCACGACATAATTGCATCAAGCCTTCCTCTACACTTTCTTCTGATGATGTAGACAAAGCATCACTATCGTATGTTGTGGTTTCCGTCGAATCCGTATCTTGCATCTCCACTAGGGGTTGTGTACGGCTCTCGTGTGTCTTCATGTTGTAGACAATGGTCCTTCCTTTCTCTTTGTCGGGGATGGTGATCAAGCCCGTGCCCCAATCCTGCTTAGCACCAAGGGTTATAAGCCATGGACTCCCTAAAATGATTGGATACGCATTCTCACCCGCTTGCATCACGTAGCAATCAACCAAGCACTCAATCCGAAAGACTTTTATCTTCACATCTTCAGCTATTCCAAGACACCTTGTCTTTTTGTGGTTAGCCATCCGCATACGGATCGAAGCATTCACTGACATCTTGACACCTCCTTCTTTCATGATAGCCTTGGTCATGACACACACCTGGGCACCACCATCCACATATGCTTGCACTTTCGTCTTCTTTCCCAGCATACCTTCAAATATTGGCACCATATCCACTGGGTGACCAACCCTCAAAGATGACACCATGCTTTGATGCTTTTCCTTCTTGGAAGGAAGCCGCGTACTCACACACTTGGTCCACTGCCTCCTCAATTTAGCATTCGAAGACACCAACAACTGACCAAAAGATATATTTGCCTTTTGATTTCATATGTCGTCGACAATATCATAGTCTTCAACACCTTGGCCAAGGAGGTAGTCCTTTGGACCAATTTTCCTTCTTCGCCGCCTCTTGCTATTTTCTCGTTTGTCTTCTACCTTAGCCTTTCCTTTCCTTGCTCTTGTTTTCCTCTCTTCTTCTGTCTCTTTCTCCCTATCATGCCTAGCTCTCTTATTGGCCAAAACATCCACATCTTCATGCTCAAGGGTAATGATGTTAAAAGCCCTACCTTCTCCATTTGCAGGCAACGATTGCAGTTGTTGCTGCGGTGGAAGTGCTTCTAGTGCCCATTCTTGATGATTCTCTTCTATTCTTCCTCGACCACGTCCATATAGGGGGTATATCCCTCCTCTCTCTCTTGGTGGTTCAGGACAATCAGGGGCGTAGTGATCCTCTTCATCACAATTGTAGCATCTTCCTTGTAGCCTTCGTCCCCTACCTCTCCCAGCTGGCCGCTCTTCTTTTTGGTTTCTATTCATTATGTTAATTCTTAATTCTTGCAACTGACCGGCAAGATCATGTAGAACCTGGGCCGTAACAGGATCTGGACCTTGAACCACTGGCTCCACTCTATCATCCGTTGTCACAGGGACCATTGGTTGCACCACAACTAGCTTAGCGTGTGTCATGCCTTGCTCCCACCTTCTCTTGATCTTCTTGCTCTTGGCCTCGGCAATTTCCACAGCTCTTTCAAATGTAGAAGGCTCCTCTTGATCGACCTTCTCCCTTACACTTGGATGGAGACAATCCATAAACTGGCGTACTTTAAAGAAATCCCCTGGAGGTACTTGGGATGCCGCCTCTAATTGAATCCAAAGCCCTTTGAAGTGTTGCAAGAACTCTTTAAAGTTAGCATGAACATCTTGCTGCAAACCTCTCAATTTTGTTGTCACTTCTCTTGTGGTTCGTTTCTTTCCAAACCTGTCAAAAATTGCCAGCTTCACCTGCTCCCATGTTTGCTTTTTTTCTTCCTCTAAACCTTCAAACTACTCCCGAGCTTCTCCTTTGAGCGCAAGAGGAAATACATGAAGCTTTGCTTCGTCATTCACAATGTGCATACCAAGCGTATGCCACTCAAAGTCCGCAATCCAGTCCTTCACATCCTCCTTCCCTGTGAACACTGGCCGACTATACGCCATCCCTTTGAAGTTGCTTCTCCCTTGCGTGAGTAATTCCACAAAATTTGAAGTCTTGCACCTCAACCAAACCACCACTTTTCTTCAATGAAGCTCAAACTTCACAGCAAAACCGCTCCACCTGGGTGCACAACCGGCAAATTTTCGCTCCCCAGCGGGATCGCCAAAGGATGATGGAGTAAAAGATGTTGTGCGTACACTCACACACCCAGACAAATCAACACAACACAAGAAATTTACTTGAATTCCTCACCTCACTCACTACCACTCAAAAGCTTCCTGAAAACTCTACCCACAAGCTCAATTCAAACTCCAAACGCCTCAACCTACAAGCCCTTGCCTGCCCGCAGACACTACAAGGTGAGTCGAGGTGATCAACACTTGAAATCACGCTTGATGGTGACCAAAATATACAAGAAAAACCATCAAAAAACAAAAACTCCAGCCACAAAAGGCCACTCTCAAACCATTGCAAAAGCTTCACCAAACTCCACTCTATTGGACTCTTTGGAGTAGCACCAACCCTAATGGCACCGATACAGGGTCACATAGTCTTGCAGAAAGCCGCACCTTCTTCCCTTGATTCCTTGCACACACACATCCATGGAAACCTAAGAACTTCCATAGACTCTCCCAAGTGCAAAATTGAAGAGAGAAAGGTCTCATTCACTCCTCCATACACTCGAAAACAGGATGAGAACGCAACGGGACTGCACTAGATCACCTGTAGGAACCCTGCTTCCTCCCACACACAGAGGGGTGAAAGTGTTGATATTCCTCTTCAAAAGTCCTCCCTCATCTGGAACACTCATGCCACCGTGAGTGATGTGGAAATTTGAAGCCATTTCACACCTTTTTTGACCATTTTTTGACCTTTTTTGGTCCAGTTTTGGCCAGTTTTGACCCCTAGCGGGCATTTTTCGCAGGAAAAACCCCAAACGCACTCCAAAATTCACCAAATTTCTCACGCTTGATCCTTGATACCCATAGAACATTTCCGCATCCCCACATTCCATTTTTGGCCCTCTTTGCTTGCATCCCAGGGTGCTGTAATGGGCTCCTTTGTGTCCTTGACGACATCCCCAAGGCGCAAATGAGGCAGACTCACCTCAGATCTTTCAGGCTCCTCCGCAAGAAGAAACACAAAAGTCACCAAGCGACTTAAAAACTGGGTACCGACCTTCTTTTTTTTCAAACGTGAATCTTCAATGTAGTGACCTGCCTCACCCGCAATTACACAAAATCGCTGAAGTCGCTGGGTGAAAGGCCAATCGCCTTTGTGTATGTAGCGAAGCAAATCGCATGGAATCCACAATTCCCCTTGTCCGACAATTGGTACAGCATACTTGTCGATGTAAAATTCAAGAAATTCCAAGATAGGCTGAAAAGATTGGTTGTTTAGGTGAATAGTTGCGTTCACATCAGGGAATTGGGTGAAGAAATTGTGAAGATCGTCACGATCTTTCCACTCGGTTGTTTGTAAAAATGCTTGGAAGCGTTGTAACACCGTGGCTTCAGGAGGGGTGGAGGAGGATGCCATAATTCTTACAATTGTGATATTATAAGAAATTTAAGTACAAAACATAACTACTCTAATGATAAAATTAAATTCTCTTCCAACGTCCACGCCTTTTCAATTTGAATCGTGCTCTCCATGCGGCTACCAATCTAGCAAAAAAAAAAAGAAATAACATACCCAACTTAGAGCAGGGAATAATCAAAAGAACATAAATATAACATAATTAAGAGAGAAAAATCATTCACCTTACGTCGGCCGATGCTTTTCAGGCACGAGAGTGGTTGCTCCTCCACAAGGCTAGAAGGGAAAACATCTACATAGAAACAAAACAGTCCGTGAGATGTAAAAAGTCCATTTTTTTGTTACCACCAAAACCATTGAAATGCAAGGGACATACAATTACAAGGAAAATTCCTTGGGTTGGTGATCCCTCTTAGACGCATGTGTCCAAACATGAAAACATGTTGAACGATTGCCACCGTACCCTTGTCTCTTACTTTCTTGAAGCCTATTAGTATTCCCTTCCAATGGAGATCAACATTTGTTCTTTCACGAACACGATGGGGACCGATTGCGGAAGGTTGCATGTAGACACACGCTCCTTCTTGAAAAACCTGAGGTTCCCATTGCTGCTCCTCATTCTTCGAGTTGTGGAGAACCATACTTTGACTGATGGGTTTGGGGCGTCTATTTTGACCATTGTTTGCCATGGATGCTAGTGGGAGCTTGAAATTGCAATGGAGAGCTTGGGGAAGGAGGAGGGAGACAGTTTAGAGAGAGAGTGGGAGCTTACAGTTGCAATGGAGAGCTTGAGGAAGGAGGAGGGAGACAGAGTTTAGAGAGAGAGTGGGAGCTTAAAGTTGCAATGGAGATCTTGAGGAAGGAGGAGGGAGACAGTTTAGAGAGAGAGTGGGAGCTTAAAGTTGCAATGGAGAGCTTGAAGAAGGAGGAAGGTGTAAGAGTTTAGAGAGAGAGAGTGAGAACTTTGTGTTATGGAAAGGGGCTATGGAGGAAGGGAGTCTTGGAAAAAAGGTTCTAGAGTGAAAAAATGACTTTTTGATCATAGGGTAGATTTGGGGGGAGTTTTGGATGGAATATTTTGTTTTTTTTTTTTAAATTTGAAATTTTAGGGATTTTGCAAAAACGTATCTGTGGACCCACCACTCCCCCCCTCCCTTTTTCCCCCTTCCTCTTTTACCCATCCACCTCCCTCTAGGATACAAAGCAATAAATGAGTGGACAACCCTATTATTCTCTCTACTTTCTTAGGTTCTAGAATTATATACATTGCTCTCCTCTTATTGGCTGGAGCCTAATTAACCTTAATCCTATATGGCCCAAGGAGAGTCCACATTTTTCCTAATTTGAAAAGGGAAAGGGGGACACATGTCACAAGGCTATCAATTATGCTTCTAAATTCTTATTGGAAAAGCTCTCCAAGAGCCAATGGGAATCCATCAAGAGCTTTTGGGAAGAGGGGTCGACCAAGTAGAGAGAGAGTTGGCATTTTTAGTCTAACCCACTTTGCTACACACACACACACACACACACACACACACACACACACACACACACACACACACACACACACACACACACACACACACACACACACACACACACACACACACACAACTCATGTGTTGAGCAAGAACTCCATCTCCTTCTCCAAGCATTGAGAAGTAGAGGCCTACACCAGCAACTCTTGGCTATGGAATGCAAATCCAACCAAGAGCCAAGCTTCAATGGCATGATCATATCCTCTACCATGCTAATTACTACGCTAAGCTATGCTATTAGAGTGATATGTGAGGAGAATACTTCTTTCTTGTAAGATACATATTCTTACTCTCAATCTGTCCTCATTCCCTGCTAGCTCTCACCATTTTTGAAGGTGTGTAGGTCTTGGGACTGAGGCTAGGCCCACTAGGTGTGCTTTTCAAGTGTAAGTCGGTGCATGAAGATTCCATCTTCATTTCACCGATGAGTTTTGTCAAGGAACACAGAGATTGTGTTGTACAAAAGTCGCCTTTAATGGGAGAAGCTATAATACAAAGCCTTTTTGGAGGGGGCCCCGGCTCCATATAAATCTGGTCCTCAACTGTTGTCAATTATTATATTTCTCTCTCTTTTCAAGTATTGTCTATGCCAAACTAGCTCGGTGTAAATTGCTATGTTGCTTTCTCAAACTAAGTACTCTCTCTATGCTCATTAGGAACTTGTTCTTAATGAAATTCTCACTATGTTATCATTTTCCACTACACACGAGTTACTAGTGCATTAAATACTACATTGGTATCGAAGCTATTGGTTTCTATTTTCTTGCTCAAGAAGAGAGTTCCTCAAGCTTGCTACAAATGGTTGGTGTTATTAATTGCAAAAGAGTAAGTAGAATAGGGATTTTTCATCCTTGAAGCACGCCTTTTTTATGCAGTTAATGGGGATACCGTCCAAAGCTATGGTCTTAATAATGGAGTCGTACGGGGATTGCCTATGTCTTAACCATTATTGAGCTATTAGAAGCTTGAAAAGAACTGGTGCTATCTTGGCTCTGTGAAACCCTCTCTTCTATTCCTTGAAATTAATAATATTCGAGCCATGGGTATAGATGCTTCAGTGCTTGGAGTAGCAACTAGGGCTTGAAGTGTCAAAGTACAAGTAAAAATTTACATCTAAAATTTGGTAGTATGGCTGACAAGGGAAAAGAGATTGAAATGAATGTTGATAGCTTTGATTTTGCTAATGAAAAAGCAATCAGTGATGCCCCTATATACTTGTAACTATCTTGTTTCTAGGCTTCAACAAGCCATGTCAATCCATCCCTCCAAGGTGAAGTGCTACAGCAATTGCGCACCCATGGTATTCTCCAAACTCCCCACCAAGAAGAGAGAGTACCTAGGAAGGCTCCTGGTCAGAGTTCCAAAAGAGTACTCTCTCCGATAAGGGAAGAAGAGGAGGATCTGTACAAAGGGCTCAAGAACTTACTACTCGATGACGAATCGCCCTCCCAAAGGAGAACCCAAGTTTCAATGGTAAAGCCCCCACCAAAAGAACGAGAAAGAAGTGTGTCTCCTGCCACCTCGGCGAAGATGGCTCCATGAAGACGGCGCACAAAAACCTCTCCAACACCCCCTAAATGGAGAAGACCATCGCATACTCCTCTTCACCATAATTCAAAGAGGAAAGAGACAAGAAAAAAGAATAAAAAGGCGAGAAAGAGGCCACTCTCTTCTCCATCCTCCTCATTCTCTTCCTCTTCTGAAGAAAGTGATGGTGCAGCTCTAAAACCGCCCAAGAGAAGAGGCCATAGGAAACCCTATGCCACCTGGAAAAGGCCATCCAAGCTCAAAAAGTTCAAAGAGGGAGGAAAGAACATCTCTTTCCTTACCTATGATGGGACCTTTGGTGCTACAAACAAAGTCTTGGCCTTTATCCAACAATTTGATGTGGCGTTTGGAGATGAGGGCTTCACGGAGTCCTCTAAGCTACCTCATGTAGCTATGCATTTTCGAAAGTCTGCCAGGCAATGGTGGTCTAGCCTATGAGCAAATGGTGAAGTTCCACGAACATGGAAAGCTTTAAGAGCTTCCATCATGAAGCAGTTTTTGGCTAGCGATGCCAAAGACAAAGTACTCACTGAATGGAAAATCTTGAAGCTCTCTCCCTATGAATCTATTCACAAATATATAGACAAGTTTTGGGATTTACATGTCAAAGCCACTGTCTACAAAAAGATGGATTTTGGAGAGCAAAACCAACAATTTTGTGCGGGTTTATATGAGGATATGGCAGAGTACGTTAGCTCCCAAAGGACTCACAACATATCTGCGGTCATACACCATACCATGGTGGCTTCAAGGATCAACTTCCAACAAGGGGCTAAGAGAAATCTTAAGCCTATGGAAAACAAGGACCGTAGTGAGCCTAAGGGGAAGGACAACATCCAAAAGTCTCCCAAAGGTAACTCCAACAAGAACATAGCTAAGGAGAAGGGAGTTTATAAAGGAAAAAATAAAGTCTCTCTTGAAGAGTTAGAGAATTATCAAAAAGATAATCGTTGTTTCAAGTGCGGGGAGCAAGGACATGCCTATCGTGCTTGCTCCCACAAGAATACACGTAATGAGTCTCATAGAGCTACCTTGGTAAAAATTCAAGAAGAGGATGCTCATCACAAAGGATCCCCTATATGTCATGCTTGGGGAAAGGTAAGAGAATATGATGCTTTCATTCTCTTTGACCCTGGTTCTACTCACAATTTCATATCCACAGAGTTGGCCACCAAGCTAGGCATCCAAGCCTATGAGATGGGAGATGTCCTACCTGCCGATGGTGCTTTCAAGGGACAAGAAGCCTCAGTTACTCCCTTAATTGGGAAATTGAGGCTCCATGTCCAAAGCTATGTGGACAAGGAGGATTTCTTCATCTCTCCTCTCAAACATGAGGATGTAATCCTAGGGACACCATGGTTTGACCGCATGGCTGCCAATGTTAAATCCCCTGAAAGACAAATCTATTTTAGGTACAAGGAAAAAGATATGTACATAGACGATAAGGAGTTGGGTAGCACCATACCAATTGTACATAAGCAAGCTTTCAATAAGTCAATAAAGAGCTCTATTTTTGTGTACATGATTTTTCTTTAAGATTCTCAAAATGAACCTAATGTTTTAGCAAAAAAAGATATAAGCAATCAAAAGAATTAGAATTATCCAATTTCCTCAAGGGATTCCAAGATGTTTATTGACGACATCCCTTGTGAGCTACCTCCCAAAAGAGGGGATGATGACCATGCAATTGAACTTCTTCCAGGAAGCTTACTGCCTAATAAACCTCCTTGATTTTCTCAAGCTCAACAAGAGGATATTATGCGGCAACTACATGAGTTGGTTGAGAAAGGCATGGTTAGGACTAGCTCATCTCCATTTTGTTCACCAGTGTTATTAATGCAAAAGAAAGATGGCACATATCATATGTGTGTCGACTATAGAGCACTAAATAGAAATCACTATCAAGAATAGATTTCCTCTTCCACAGATAGAAGACCTATTTGATAAGCTACAAGGGTCGACCTACTTCAGCTGGTGGAGTGACCTAAAAAGTGGCTACCATCAAATAAGGATAGTTGATCAAGACATTGTAAAGACCGCATTTTGCACTACGTTTGGTCTTTACGAGTACATTGTCATGCCTTTTGGCTTGAACAATGCACCAGCCACATTTAACCACCTGATGGAGAAGCTATTTAGGCCTCACCAAAGCTTTACTGGAGTGTTCTTTGATGATATAATCATCTACTCTAATTCATTAGACGAACACAAGAAACACCTCCAAGTAATATTCAAGTACTTACGAGAGAATAAACTTTATATTAATTGAAAGAAAAGTGAGTTTTTATTACAAGAGATTCAATATTTAAGTCCAATTATCTCTCAAGATGGCATCCAAATGGATCCATCAAAGTTAGAGGTAATAAAAGGGATCTGCATGAACTAAGAAGCTTTATAGGTATGTGTGCATACTATAGACGCTTCATAGAAAATTTCTCACAAATTGCGGGACCATTACATGACCTTACAAAGAAAAACGTTAGGTATATATGGTCCACTAAGGAGAATTATGATTTCGAAAAGCTTAAAGAGAAGCTTATCTCTCAACCTGTGCTTACACTGCCGGATCTCTCAAAGCCATTTGAGGTCCAATGCGACGCCTGTGGTGATTGCCGTGGAGCTGTTTTGCTTTAAGAAGGGCACGCCATAGCCTACAAAAGTCAAAGGCTCGACCCTGTTGAGCAAGCTCTAGGTATATATGAGAAGGAACTCTTAGTAGTTCTACATGCTCTAGACTCGTGGAAGCACTATTTATTGGGGACAAACCCGAGCAAGTGTTTATATGCAATATGGTAAATTTTATCATCAACAAAATATTTATTGTTTGTTATATATTGACGCACTACAACAAAAAGAGTTTTTAATGAATAGACTACCTCCTAAATTCCAAAAGATCAAAGTTTACTTTTAAAAAAGTAGCACAATATTTGAAAATATTATCTTCTGGCTCAATGTCTATTTATCTAACGGTAATCTCCTATGCTTCTACTCTTCTTTGGCTCGGATTTTTCTCGCTTGGGCTTCACATGTTTGAGCATGAAGTAAGATTGAGGGATACTCTCTCTCTCTCTCTCTCTCTCTCTCTCTCTCTCTCTCTCTCTCTCTCTCTCTCTCTCTCTCTCTCTCTCTCAGTCAAGAGGATAGAGAATCCTTGGAACACCATTACTTTTCAAGTCATAACCAAAAATCCTATTAACTATTTGAGTATCCAGACCTCCACTTACAATTTTAATTGGTCAGGATCTTCCAATCATTCAAATTGCATTGCTAGAAAGTGGATATTTACAACATGACTCCATCAATGTTGATGACTAGCCTGTGTGCTACCCTACTACATGGTAAACATTATACCAGGAGAAGATGAGACAATAGAACCACCAGAACAAGAGGAGTTTTATAACTCCTTTGAACATCTGGAAGTAAATGATGATGCAGATAATGAGTGTTCGGACACCTCAAGTGAGTGTGGAAGGGAAACCAAGAATATCAAGTTTTATGATTTTTCTAATCTACACCCTAGACGCCAGGAATGCTATAGGAGGAAACGATCAGGAAACAAAGTGAGAGAGAACCTGATGCCCAAGATAAAAGGTAAAACTCACTATTTGATGCTTGTAAAAGCAGAGGATTGTGTAAAAGATCAAATATCAGGAAGATTCTCAAAAGATCAAAGGGAAAGAATGCGAGAGCAAATAAAACAGGAACGAAAAGCTAAAACAGAAACAAAATCACAAAAATCTCAAAAATAAAAAAAAGAAACAACAAAAGACCAAGAGTGGACCAAATTGGAGCGTAAACAGAAATACCAAGAACTGAAATGGTCTTTACGTGAGATATGGACTACTGAAGAAGATAGTGATGGTAAAGGGGAGTCTGAAAAGGGAAACATGAATGTACCATCACACTATCGGAAATTTACCATCTAGGATAGAAAAATCATCATGACACCACGAGTCAAGGAAAGAACCAACCAAGAATCTTACGATGGGCCAGAAAATGCGAAAAGGATAGACCTTGCAGAACTAGGTGAAAAGCCTCAGCCGGTCTATATAGCAAACGATTTGTTAGGAAATAAGACGTAGCTAAATAGATAATTGAGTAGATTACTTAATGGAGAGAGACAGATTTAGATACACGAGATTATAGAGTAGAGTAGAGAGAGAGAGAGAGAGAGAGAGAGAGAGAGAGAGAGAGAGAGAGAGAGAGAGAGAGAGAGAGAGTACACACGATATACGTGGTTCACCCAATGTGGGCTACGTCCACGGGAAAGCAGCCACTCAATGGCTTTAGTACTTCAAAACAAGAAGTAGTTTACAAAGGGATTATACCCTTAATGGAGCTCCCACCTTGCTTCACTCTCACCACCTCACACTCACCTTGTTGCATCAACTTCACACTATGAAATGTGTGTAGAAATGGCCTCCTTTTATAGGCCAAAAGGGCTGCCCTCTCTTATGAGAGACAGCCATGTGTAGCCGCCCTTGTGCGAATAAGTCCAAATCGGACCCTCCAATCCGCCCATGTGTGGCCGCCCTTGAGAAGACAAGTCCGCTTTTGAATTCGGCCACCGGCCATTGAATTCGGCCACCGGCCACCTGCCATTGACTTCCGACCACCGGCCACCGGCCATTGACTTTCGACCACCGGCCATCGGCCATTGACTACCGGCCACCGGCCAACCGACCGGTTGTTTTCCGACCACTTTTCGGCCGCCGTCCGGCCATAATATTCCGGTGAAAAAGAATATTCCGGCGAAAAAGAATATTCCGGCAAAAAAAAGTCTCGGGGGCCTCCGCCCCCGAGGCCTTTAAAGTTGCCCCTGATTCTTGTCCGTGAAAATTTTGGTTTCCGGTGAGTGATTTTCCTTCACGCACGATGGCTTCTCCTCATAATGGGGGCCTTACAAATGTGCGCTTTTACCACAGAAAATTACAAGGGTAAGTCAGGCTCCATACTTAACACGATTTAGAGCCGGAAGAAGAAGAACGGCTAACACAATTTCTCAAGAAGTATAAAGATATGTTTGCATGGTCCTATAAGGACCTCAAAGAAATTGATCCATCGATATGCCAACATACAATTCCTTTGAAATCAGATGTAAAACCTAGCAAATAATGTCCTTATACTTATAATGACACATTTGCTAAACGAATCAAAGAAGAGATTGATAAGCTGATGGAAGCTGAATTCATCTATGAAATCGAACATACAAATTGGGTGTCACCCATTGTGGTAGTTCCCAAAAAGAATGGAAAACTGCGAGTGTGTGTAAACCTCAAAAAGGTAAATGCAGCCACCATAAGGGATAATTATCCCTTGCCAATCACAGAACATGTACTTGAGCGAGTAGTCGGGAAACGGGCTTATTCGTTTCTGGATGAGTTTTCAGAATACAACCAACTGGCAATATCAAGGGAGGATCAACACAAAATAGCGTTTGCCACAGAATGGGGAATTTATGCGTATCGAGTTATGCCGTTTGGCTTAACTAATGCCCCAGCTACCTTCCAAAGGTTAATGATGCACACGTTCAAAGAATACCTAAGAATATTATTAGAATTTACATGGATGATCTTTTTGTACACTCTCTTCTACGAGAGGAACATATTGACCATTTGAAAAAGGTCTTTGAAAAATGCAGGACATATCGAATCTCTCTTAACCGGGAAAAGTGTATATTCATGGTTAAGCAAGGCTGCATCTTAGGACACATTGTCTCAAGAAATGGCATAACCACTGACCTAGACAAAGTCAAAGTCATAGTGGACCTACCTAGGCCTAATAATGCTAAACAAGTGCAATCCTTCATGGGACACTGTGGATATTATCGAAGATTCATATACATGTATGCCGTTATCGCACAACCTCTGTATCATTTGCTAGTCAATTTCGATTGGACCGAGGAGTGTGAAACTTCATTGCAAAAGCTGAAGGAAAACCTTATATCAGCACCTGTACTGAAGGCACCAGATTGGGGAAAGATATTCCATGTTCACATTGATGCTTCTGCATATGCAATCGGGAGTATTGTGGCTCAACCTGGAGACGAAACAACGGATTTTTCAGTATGTTATGCAAGCCGACAGTTAAACAGTGCGAAAAAGAACTACACAACCACCGAACGAGAAGGGTTAGGAATGATTTATACTGTAAAGAAATTTCGGCATTATTTGCTCGCAAACAAATTTGTGTTCTTTACAGATCATCAAGCTCTTTTGTATCTGGTAAATAAACCATGCAATATAGGGAGAATTGTACACTGGTTTATTATATTGCTAGAGTTTGACTTCACAGTGGTGGTCAAAAAGGGTAAAACCCATCTACGAGCGGATCATCTTTCAAGGATACACAACGGGGAAGCTCCTGAAGGAGTAGATGATGACATACCAGATGCTTATCTTTTCAATGTTGAAATGGTACCCAAATGGTCTCAGGAAATTGTTAGCATTATTTCCTTTGGAAGTGGGTTTGATAATATGGAATACAGTTACAAACAACAAACAATTCGACAAACAAAAAACTTCCAGTTGATAGTAGGACAGCTGTATCATCTAGGCTCGGACCAAATCCTATGATTATGTATAAATCCGGAGGAATTCGAGTGCTACCTTGAGGAAGCACATGTCTAGGATTGTGCATTTCATTGTTCAACAGTGAAAACATACTAGAAACTGAAACAGCTAGGGGTTTATTGGCCAACTATGCATGCGAACACACATTCTTATGTTACCAATTGTACTATATGTAGTGCCAAACGACCAAAGGATCACGCAACATTGTTTCAGGTAAACATTGCACCTGCATGGAGTCAATATACCATTGATTTCTTAACCACCAGGACGTTCCCTGAGAACATCATAAGAGCACGGAAAAAAGATATAGAGCTGGAGGCCCGTGACTTTCAGTTAATTGGGAACCAACTCTATAAGCGAGGAAAGGACAATCAACTTAGAATCTGTGCAAGTGAAAGCGAATACGTGCTGAGTCTAGAACATGCACATAGCGGAATAAGTGGAGGCCATTTTTCGGGCGATAAGACGGCAAAAATAGTCTTAACCGCAGGTATATGGTGGCCTACATTACATATGGATGCTGAAGAGTTTGTAAGGCGTTGTGACGCATGTCAGCGCACCAAGGTACCGATAAAGAGAGATGAGATGCCACTACGGACAATGATGGGAGGAAGAGCATTTGCAAAATGGGGCATTGATTTTGTGGGACCTATCTCACCCCCTGGATATCGCACCCATACCCAATATATCATTGTGGCTACATAATATCTCACAAAATGGGCGGAAGCCAAGGCAACGCAAAAAGCAAATGCACGCACCACTGCACAATTTTTGTATGAGAATGTTTTTGTACGATACAGGTTACCTATAGAAATTGTCAGTGACCGTGGGACACATTTTCTTAATGAAGTCATTGAATATCTGCTAGAGGAATTCATGGTCATACATAGGAAATCTGCTCCATACCATCCACAGGACAATGGACAAGCCGAGGCCACAAATAAAACACTATGCACGGTTCTTACAAAAAAAGTGTCAGAGTCAAGAACAGATTGGGATCAACAGCTACACTCAACACTATAGGCATACAGGGTAGCTTACAAAACATCAATAGGAACAACACCGTACAGCATGGTGTTTGGTCTAAATGCTATACTACACATAGAGTTTTTAATTCCAACTCTACGAGTAGCGAAACGCTTAGAATGGACAGGGCATGAGCTCTCTTCAAGAATAGATGATCTTGAAAAGCTAGATGAACTCCGCTTGAGAGCTGTAGCTTCAATCTATGCTAAAAAGAGAAGACAAAAGGAGTTTTTTGACAAGCACGTGCGCACTAAAGAGTTCAAAACAGTTGATTATGTACTTGTTTATACTTTGAAGCAACATGCCAAGAAAATTAAAAAGCGAGGGATGGGACCCTTTGTGATTAGTGATCTATCACAAAGTGGAGCTGTCAAGCTTGCTACATTAGCAGGTGAAGAAATGCCGAACTGGATTAGTGGATGTCCGACTGAAGAAATATCATCTGCCACTCACACAGGAGATGCTCCAACAAATTCATCAAGGAAAACAACGATAGAAGGAAAAACAGAGAGTACGAGAGGAAGCTCAAGCAGAAGCAAAGGAATGCATTGCAAAATGAAGACTTCTGTGACAACAACAACAAAGTGGAGCACCATTGCGAATCAATGCCATTTGACTGACGAAGTTGGATGAAGACACAGTGGAGCCAATAATTGCAGTCAAAGTGGGCAGCAATCAAGTTGAATTGACGGCATTGCTTGATTCTGGAGCTCAAGCAAATTTGATCTCTTACGGATTATACCAATAGCTCAAATCCACAGGTCAACTTAATCCTACTCCTCAAGTGCTGGAAAGTAGTACATCACATCCGTTGAAAACATCGGGATGGACTATATTGCATGTTTTACCCACACAAATTCTATGTGGTGGAGGTTGAAAACACACAACACCCAATGATGTTGGGACAACCTTGGCAAAAAGAGTACAATGTGCAGATAGATTGGAATGCAAAGGCAGTCAAAATTCAGCATGTACATGAACAACAGGTGATAGCCTTTGCTCAGCAATACCGGAATAATCAGCTGCTGTTATCACAGGAAAAAGAGACAAAAGCAAGAATGCCACCAAAGAACAACATGATACCCAAAGCTAACAAACAAGTAAAAGCAAACCATGCTGACTACGTACATACAAAGTCACAGACCGCAGTGCAAAGACCTCGCTTACCAAAACAACAGAAACAAGTATGGATGCGGAAGGATACAAATGACATGGCAGACAAACAAAAATGCAACAAAAGAATTCAACCGAAGCAGATAGTTCAACCAAAAACCAAGGGCATAAAACAGATATGGATCCCAAAGAAAATGCTCAGCACTAACTCAAATGTCACTTGCATTTGGATACCCAAACAAAAGCAAAAGGAATTCCCTTCAGTACAAGCAACAACAATGGAAGGCAGATAGATGCATTTGAAAAAAGGCAACCGACTTATGTGGATGCCAATCAGCAACAAAACAGTGGCAACAAACAAAGTAGCAAAACATCTACAAAAACCGGCAAAAACAAAATACCAATGGAAAGCAAAGGCAATACGGTCCACGGACATTCCGGCCAAGCCAATCCTCTCCATAGAAACAACTACGACTATATCAACAATAGCGGGCAAAGAAATTGCCTGTGGAGAAAAAGACAATTAAACAAAGAGCAGTAGAGTTACAGGTGTTACTTGCAAAGAAAACAGGAAATCTCGACGGCGAATGCCAATAAGCATCTTGCTTATTCCCTTCTCTTGCACAGCATTAATTTTTTCCATGCATTGACCGAGTATGCATAAAATAGAGCCACATTCATCGGGCCAAGCATTAACACAAATTTTTCAGCCTATGTACGGCACATACTCCGAGGCGAGACCTTGTCATCCGGGAGGACTCCGGCTAGGAGGGGGGGAGGAATTCTCAAATGTGGAGCCAATAGCAGAAAGAGCAAAAAAGGGCATGATTTTCTGGACTAACCCAAGAACATATGCCCTTATACATCATGTATCTATAGGTATATGGGGCCAAACGCCAAATCAAGCCCCTAGGTGTGTGCATATAAGTAGAATTAACCATTTTTCGGACAAAATATTGGTAAAATGGAGAAATCCAGCCATAAAAATTGCATGTGAGTGAATATAATGTTTTGTGGTGATGTTTGTGATTTATTATGATTTTTGGGGATTTTTTGGGTTTGATTTGCTATTTTCCTTTTAATTTTGCTAATTTTTGGCACAAAAACTTCAAAAATACAAAAAGCAGGTGAAAAACAGTCGTAATGAAAAACAAAAAATATGGGGATGATCAGTGACAATAGGACAACCTATGGTACAGTGGGGGTGCAATTATGAGACTGGAGCGGAAAGCGTGTTTTGGCCAGGTTTTGACAGAAATGCCAAATTTCTGGTAAACAGAGCAAATGGAGTCCAAATCAAGAAATTTTTGAGCCTAAACCGCATCTCTCAAGAAGATAGGAGCACATGTCAAATTTCATGAAAAGTGGTTCGGGGACCTCCATTATAAGAAATTTTCACCTCATTTTTAACTCATTTTCACTATTGACTTTGTGGAGAGAGCTTCTGCCACCTAGAGCGGACGGACCTTCCATCAGCTTCTACGACACGTACCGCTACCCGAAAAGCTTTAGACATGAGAGGTAGGCTCACCACCTTGAGCTTTTCGCGCATGTTTGTCATTATGTCGCGAAAACTAGCGTAGGGATAACACACAAAGCGGGCGGTAGAGACCTACAAGTAGAGACGACGACCTAATGGCTAACCCAAAATCAACAAGACTTCATCAGCAGCTTACCCTAGCATAGGAGACCAGTCCTGGATGTCCAAAGGAAGTAGAAAACCATCGAGAAAAACCCTAATTCCTAGAATCCTGTAAAAGAGGCCACCAAATGGGAAATCGGCGAAAAGGCGACCAAATGCTACCAAAATTCATGGGTAGGATCATCTCGACATGCTCGACAAGTCTATGTGACCCGCATGACCAAAAAGTGACCCAAAGCGGCACTAAACTTCAGAAACCGCATCAGACAAGCAAAGCATCAAATTGCTCTCGCGGCCAAACCGCATGCCTGTTTGCCACCAAACTTCACGAGCGGCTTTCCTAGACCATCAACAACCAAGTCCTATGGTGGTAGACCACCACTAATCATCGAAGACATGTAAATTCAACCATAGGTGCTTCTAGAGCGACAAATTTCCAAATGAAGCTCCGGTGAAGCCAAAGTCGACAAAAACCATACGGCAAGGATCCCCAGGGGATCGGGAAGCTATGGAGACCAACATCAAGAAATTTCATTGCAAAAAAGCACTCCAAAAGTCAAAAAACGGCTCGGAGGTTCTGAAGTCCACACAGGGAGTTATTCTCTATCCATTTGACTTTTTTGTTGAAATTAGGCTTACAAGGGACTCAGGGGGACCAAGGGCAGGCACTAGGGGCACAGTCCATGAAAAGATCATCAAGAGACATCCTACGCGTAGGACGTCTCAAGGGCATTTCGGGGCACAGATCCCAACATTTTTCATCATACACATTTTCTGAATGACTTTTCATGCTATCCACCAAGTCTCATCACATTTGGACCAAAATTGACCTCATATGCATGAAAAAACGCAAAGTTAGGTCATAGAGGCAATAATGGGCCATAGACCTACCAATCCTTGTCCAAATCACATGAAACTTGCACAACACATTCACCAACACATCACCAACCAATCTGTGTGGTCATAAGCAAAAATTGGTGAAGTAGACATCCTACGCGTAGGATGTCTATTTGACTTTTTGGGCCTGCAGAGGATGTTTGTTCATTACAAATCCAATCACCTCATCATCAAGAGCTCATATATCAATTTTGAAGCCATTCTAATCATTTTTGACCCCCAACACCTTCAAGATACACTTTTTGAGCCCAAAAACACTATACAGGCTCTTACAAGCATCAATCCTTGTCCAAATCCAAATCCAAGAGCATATCCATGTTCCATAGGCCAAGGATTACCCACTGAACAAATCTCATGTCATTTTGATGAAAAAGACATCCTACGCGTAGGATGTCTCCAGCATAATTTGGACCTTCTGTGCAAAGAGTGACATAATGGGAGCCAATACCATGGTGCAAAGAGCCCATATACCAATTTTCAACCCAGTTGGACATCAATTGCTACTTGTTATGGACTTTCTACCCAATTGGTGACCTAAGGCCTGAATCAGCCAAAAATCCACTTTTTGATGTCCAAATCCATATCCAAGCATATATCCATGTTCCATAAGCCATGCAATACCAGCATGTTAAGTATCAACTAATTCTGATGAAAAAGACATCCTACGCGTAGGATGTCTAAATGGAAATTTTTGGCCAGAATTGCACTGTGAGCACATGCACAGCTTCACAAGTTCCTTTTCAGCTTTATTTTCAATTTTCAAGTCATTTGGATAGTTAAATCTCAGTTTCTCAGCTAATATGAAAAAAAAACGCTAACTTCGGACTACTGAGTGCAACAGGATCTATGGCAGCCGCGAAGTCACCAGCAAAGAAGAAAAGAATGACCATCAAGGATTACCTAGAAGAAGTGGAGCCTTTCGTCATACTAGAAGGAACACTAAAGCCCACCAACACATGGATCCAAGAAGATCTGTTAGAGTCCAACGACCTAAAGATCTACCAAGGAGTGTTCAAAGACACTGAAGGGAATGTGATCGAGCTACCAATGTTGCCGCGAGAACTCAATGAGTTCGTAAGAAGCAAGATGGCCGGGTACTTGGAGAAGATTGATCTCCACAACTACTTTGAAGCAGTACCGGCAGGGGTGGACATAAAGAGAGTCAGGGAGTTTGTGACAACCATCAAATAAGATGGAGTGGCCAAAGTAACAGATCTACAAGGCAGGCCAGAAACAGAAATAATCATCACTGAGCAGGTTGTAGCACATGCACTAGACCTCTCCAACAAGGGGGATAGTGTCACTAAAAGAAGGGATGATGTCAAGGTGTACAATGAGAAGAAAGGAAACTACACCTTTAAAGATATTCCCAACCCAAGAGTGGCAATCATGAGCCAGTTGTACAACTAATACTTCCATATGTGCACGAAGTGGCCACAAAAGTACAGAATGCTACCAGGTGCAATTGCCACGACATTCACTTGGGCAATGACGAAAGGCACCCCAAAGATAATCAATTATGCAGCGTATATACATGACAACCTAGTAAAGATGGGTAACAAGAAGCCAACATATATTGTGCCTGGAGAACTAATCACTAAGGTGATTTATGGAGCATTGCACGCAAAAGGAAGATGGCTTGACCCCTCATCTCAGAACGATTGGCTGAGGCTAAAAGAAGACAAAGAAGACGAGCCCCAAAGAGCACCAAGGGTTGCCACAAGACTGAAAAGACGGCTAGAGCCTGTTCAAGAAGAGCAGCCAGAGGAAAAGAAAGGAAAGAAGGAATTTGCCCAAGTGCCTACAAAAGAAACAAGGTCACAAAAAGCGGCTAGACTAGAGCGGCTAATGGAGTCCTTCAGAGCAGAGAGAGCCCTTAAAGGTGATTTGAGTGAACTCTGGAAGCCATCTCTAGAGTCAATGTCGGGATCATCCCGAAGAGTGCAAAGGGACACATTTGAGGATTATATCAAAAATTTTGAGATTCTTGATGCCGCATCAGAGAATATCCCGCATGTACCTTTCACAGAGGAGGAAGTGGAGCAAATATGGCAGAAACTGCTAGATGAGCAAGAGAGCCAAGAGAGAGAAAGAAAAAATAAGGCATACAGAGATTTAAAGAAAAATCCTACATCTCTATCGGCCAGCCCTAAACCTAGCCCACCACCCTCACCACCTCCTCACAGCCCTCCACAAGAAGATAAAGAGGAGGAGGAAGACAAACACAAAGGCCAGGAGGAGCCCAAGAGACAACAAAGCCAGGAAAGGGAAGAGGTTAAACCCAAAAGTGGGGGGACAAAGCCAAACGAAGAATATAACACATTTTTGGACCTGCTAGCTGCAGGATACACAAAAGAAGAGGCTGCCACAGTCGCATTCGACTTGGCAAGCACATGGCCTAAAGAACAAATGCAAGGCATCAGGCTAGTGGAACTAAACGAAATTGCCACAGATACAGTGGATCTGCACCCGCCCTCCAACGACTCGGATGTGGTGATGACAAAGCTAAACGGGTTGAGAGCGCAGTCCATGGCTTCAGAAAGTGAGATGGCAGCTCTTAAGGCCATGGAAATAAAGATAAAGCTGGAAGTAGACTCTCTACAAGGACAAAGCCAAAGGCAGAAAGAGAGAGAAGCTGAGATACAGGCCAGCCTAGCAAGGGCATTGCAAAGATGCTAGGCACGGAGGAAGAAAATCAGGCAGCAAAAAAAACAATGCAAGGAGTTGAAGAGGAATGTCAGCAACTCAGCAAATCACTGATAGATGCCGAGAGGGAAAGGGATAACCCGACCCTACAGATGGTTGAGGAATCTAAAGAAGTTCAAGCCATGAGAAACGCCAAAGAAAAGGCGGAGATAGATCAAGAAGCCAACCAGGATGAGGTCCTTGAGATCAAGGACCAGCTCAAAGTGAAAGATCAGACCATCCAGAGGCTGCGGGCATCCCCTGCCAGAGTCAGAGCTACTAGCTCGACTCACATCACTACGGAAAGTCAACTCTATGAAGAACAGATGCAAGAACTTCAGAAGGAGCTGACTCTAGAGAAAAAGAAAAGATTGATGATGGCAGAAGGGTCTATTGTCATGCAAACAAGAATGGAAGAAGACCAAAAAGCCCTGCAAGAGGAAGTAGAAAGTATAAAAAGAAAGCTCGAGGAGGTGGAGAGGATAAACGCCGAATTAAATGACCTCCTCATGAATATGGGCGAAGAAGCTGAATCAGAAAAACAGAAACTCCTAAAGCAGATTGAGGAGCTGAGAGGATGGCAAGCCGAAGAGCAAGAGGGCACAGGGCTAGCAGCCAATGAAGGCATTGATTTAGAAAATGTGGCAGATCCGGTGGACACACCTATGCAAGAGGAAATCCTAGAAGGATCCTCTCAAGAGCCACAAGATCTAACACAGGAGGAGGAAGAAAAGTTGCGTAAAGCAATAGAGGTGGAGATCAGAGAGACAACAAAGGAAGCCTTGGAGTGGGAGCAGAGGGTTTTCAAGCCCATGAACATCCAGAAGATCGACGCCAGCAACCTCAGGTGCGAATGGCTTCAACCCTCTCTCCCATATCCATTGCTAAAATATGAAGCAACCACCATCAATAAGCGGATAAGAGAAGAGCCGACCGTACCACTCTACAACGCAGATACCTCCCAACCAGAAGGGGTCAGGCTAATTGTTGACTCTCAGCCAAAATGGAGGAAGGCTTGGCTCACAAAGTACCCATAATACCTAATCCACTTGGTAGAGGCACCGAAAAACATCAGAAAACCTCAGCTTTTGTCCTCTACCAAGGATCAAGACGTGGAAAGCCCAGGAGATCTTACAAAGAAGACAACCCACTTGGCTGAATTACCCTAAGCTACTGGGCTTGGAGACAGGTGAGAGAATAAGTGTCCAATACATGGTGAAAACCCTAACGAGCGCCATCAAATTGTTCACTGGCTCACCTGGCCTTACGTGCATCATGATGAAGAAAATCTGCAAAACCCTCTTAGCAATATTTGAGACATTCAAGCCAGGCCAGGTGACAGACAATATCTTCTTCTTCCAAGATACTTATAGATGTGCTTATGATCTGTTTGGTCAGCCTTCCAAGGAGGTGATACATGCACTTTATCAAAGGATAATGTTTCTACCATCCTGTCACCTCCAGGCCTTTGAAGAAGTGTTCTACACAGGCTTCTTCACCATAAACACTGATATTTTTGGCCCAACAATGATGAACCTGCATGCAAGATACGAATCACTGATCAAGATACGTGAAACCACACGATGAAGAAGCGGATCAGCGGCCATGTCGGGGATGACATGAGCAAGGAGGGGGGAGTGTTAGAAGCTGGACACACCCCATAGAGACTAACTACTCGTAGGGTTATCATTTTTTTCTAATTATTCATTTATTGAGGAAACCTGATTTTTCACCTTGTAAATATTGGGACTTACAGAAGTTTCCAGATTGTATCCCAGTTTTGATAGATAGATGGAGTAGTTGGTTGATTTTGGAACTTTAGGATTTGAGAATTGTAAGGTATATATACCACTTTTTGACCTTAATGAAGGACCTTTTGTCATTTTTAAAAACAAGTTTTGAAGTCTGTGAGTGAGCGTACTGTGTACGAGAGAGAGTTTGAGCTTCATCTTGACGCTACGTGTGCATCAGTGGTCGGAATCGAGTGCAAAGAAGTGTAGCGTGTTGCCCCCGACGAGAGCTACGCGCCGATACCTGCATTGCGTGCGTACGGTCCAGTTTTGCAAGCTCCTTCTACGAGCTTCATCTGGTGATTGGGTGAGCATACGTTGTCCGATTTTGCATTGCAGCATATCCACGCGATCACATTGAGTAGAGCTACACATTAGGCACTTTAGATTTTGGAAATGAAGACGTGCATATTTCGGCTAGACATCCTACGTGATTTTGCACCGGGTGTTTTGGGTTGGGATTTTGGTTCATAGACCTTAGGGAGAGCGACCTATTAGTGTTAGTAGGGTCTCCTTCAAGTTCTATGGTGTTTCGAGATGGTTTGATGGGTGTTCGGCTCTAGACAGCGTTGTAGGAAGTTTCCTCTTATGCATTCTTGAAGGCTGTGACTTAGACAATTGGTAGAGACCTCTGTAGGAATTAGTTAGGAGAGTCGGTCGAGTGTAGGTTGACACCTTATGCTTGCTTCCACGCGCCTGCGGGTCCTTCGTCCTTAGCTGACATTATATGTTAGGTGAGTTCTCGCTGTGCTGACGTCTGTCGCGGCATAACCGTCCAACATTCACTTGATCTAAAAACTTGGAGGAGGGGATTGACACAGACAACAAAATAGCTCAATTTTAAAGAAAGAAAAAAGTGTAAAAAAAATCTCACACTCTCAAGGGATCCAAGAAACCCAAATAATTCAAGAGTAAAATGGAATGTAAATCCTTATGATTGCATCAGAAAAGATATTCAATGGCCGAAAGAAAAAAAATATTTCAAGTGCACCACCAATTTGGCAAAAAAGGATGAGGCCGATCCTATCCTCAAGGTAAACCCAAAAACAAAACAAAAAAAAAAGCGGATGAAAATTCTTCCAAAAAATTGGAGAACTCAAAGGGAGAAAATACAATTCCATTAATGTGGAATGATGAGAATACATTAGGGATAGGAAGTGTATCATAAAAGAAGCTTGGGCAGAATTGGTTGAAAGGACTACTAATGCGAGATAGCAAAGTCCTGACCTATTGGCACATTTTTAATGCTACATTTTACAAGATAGGAAATTTTTATTGCAAAAATGTAAGTGAGAACCTACTGTGCTAGCAAGAGAGTCCTATAATGAGCACAAAAAGTCTAGGCAAATGAATTTGGTAGAAGTTGATAAACCACCCAAGATTGTGTCCTTGCTTGTAAAGGTGTTTTTTCATGGTCATAAAAGGACTTAACACTAGGCTGGTAACCTAACAGGACGTAAAAGTGTCCTTTGTAGGGTTGAAGGAAAACTTAACAACTCCTAGAAGAGGACCCCATTCACAAAACCCTTCATTGAGTATATTCCCAAGACCCATGTGCTTAAGGAGAAATTATAAGAATGTTTAAATGTACAATCCATTGGCAGAACTAAGCTCTCAAAGTAAGTGCGTTTTTACAAACAACAAAAAACAAGGAAGTTCATTAGTGCGTAGCTTAGTGCTCTAAAAACCAATTTGGTCTAGCCATTCCAACATTTTTCTAGGAATCTATAATAGTATAGATTTCAAATGGATGAGTGCCTATGACCTCAAAAAATCTATTAGAAGGTCCACATTTTACTACAAATTATCATGTTTTGAGACAATTTGAGATATAAGTGAATGTTGTGCTACAAATAGCTAAGTGAGAGTTCAATTTAGTACACCAAGCACTTTATGACCAAAGTAACTCTTGCTAGATATCAGTGACACAAAGAAGGCACTTATTTTCATTCTCTATGGATAATGAGAAGGATATTATTCATGACAAGCTATTCCCCAGCTACAAAACACTGAAATACTAGTAAGTTATATTGCAGAGGAACAAATTTGCAAGCTTGAAACAAGGTCCTCCATGAAAATATTTATACATGTTCCCCATAAATAGGGATGACCAAAAAGTGATATACACATTAGCAATCAGAAACCATTGTATAACAAAGTATTTTCTTCTACAAAGATAAAGAAATCTCTTATTAGAGCCATTCTAAAAGATAGCATGTCAAAGCACTAATCTATAATAAAGGACAAATTATTCCAACCTAAAATGCATAACACATTGGTCATCATCACTACACTTCCAAAGGCTTGCACATATTACTCTTCATTGGGAATAAGTTCTAATGACCATAGCCTCTCACAACGATAGATAGACCTAATGAACAAAATCATACAACCATGTGGAAAAGATCCATATGTACATTGGCCAAAAGGATAGCTATAAATTATAAGCATTCTAGCATCTTCAAAATCATAAGTGCCATTCTAACATAGCCCTAACCATAGGAAGGCAACAATGCCATGATAACCATATCTGGGCATATGTTTCAATTTCATGTTTCAAGGAAACATAGTCTAAAACACGTTTAGTGATACCATAAGCTTCTTGAGATAGGAGCTGCCACATGTTCACAAGACCATAAGTCATCCACTAGATCAACATATAAGACCTATCAAGAATACTTTGAAAGGTGTAAAATGCTTGGCATCATACACAAGTGCCACAAACCTTGGCATACATAAACCAAAAACCGTCGCAAGACCACAAACCTTGGTGATATGAAAAACACATGGCACAAATATTTGGCATCTAAAAATATCACCACAATGTATATGTAAATCACACCAAATTTTTCCAAGTGAACATTATACACTTGCGCCACAAACCCTGACAAAATCCAGCATAAACATTCAATGAAATATCAAATAAGATCGAACAAGAGTAAAACACCTGGTAAAAACATCGGGCAAGATTAATATAGAAAAAATACTTGGCAAGATCATAAACTATGGTGGCAAGATATAAAACACACGTATTCAAAATACCTGGCAAGATATGACAGTCACCTTAGCACAAACATAAAGCACCTCATGTACTTGATGCAAAGAAATACATGGCTGCCATAACTAAAAGACAACCACGATACCATAACTGGAAGGTGAGCAAGCAACCCTAACACTTGATCCAATTGACCATAAACAAGTGCTGGGAAACTCCTGGTGAACCATGGCAAGAGAGAACCTGACAACAAACGAGTGAGATAAAACCCTAGCAAGAAAACACCTGGTGAGAAAACCTGGTAAAAACACCTGGTTGCAAAGCTTGGTGCGATTTAAAATCCCTGGCAAGAAAGGCAACCCATAACTTCAAGAGGGAAATATCAAGTTAGATGTAGGCTACTTTGGAACCTTTATTATGAGCAACAAAAAGTAGACGTAAAGGCACCCAAAATACACAATCCTAGACTGGGAGAACTTGCATAACGTGGCAAGATAAAAATTGGCGAGATAAAACCATGGTGAGATTACAAACTACTAAAAGAGAATTACATACATGCCACAAGCCCTGGCAAAAGTGGGTAGGATCTCATCATAAACTCGTCATGAACTGACAAGCATAAAATATATGGAAAAGTACAATTCCATGAGACAAAAACCTGGCAAGAGTGAACCATGGCAAGAGAGAACTTGACAAGAGATAAAACCCTTGCAAAACAATGTGTCATAGCATAGCCACCTATTAAAAAGACCTGGCGAGAAAACGTGGTCACAAAGCTTGGTGTGAAATTAAACCCCTAGCGAGATAAAATCCTGGTGAGACACACAAGTTCCACAAGCCTTGACAAAAGTGGCTAGCATCTCTTCAAAAACCTCGCAAAAAGCCTCATAGAGAGAGAGGCATAATATCCATGTAGTATTGTATAGCAATTTATCAAAAACCACAAAAATATATAAGAGGACAATATTATTCAATCTATGAAATGACTTAGCTTCACACCTGCAAAACCTCTCCTGCAACCATAAAACATCCTGCATAAAATCAGTCTTCACTAACCATAAAAGGATAAAACCAGCCATGAACCCAAACCATAAAATCAACCACCATTAAACAATAAAATCATCCATAAAAACAGCCATGAACCCAAACCATAAAATCAGCCACACCTAAAGAGAAAAGTGATAAAAAATCTTACATAAAGGTGGAGGACATCGCCTTGAAATTCTTGAGTGCCCATCATAAACAATGTCAACAATAGCCCTCACATGGTATTCCTTGAAGCAGGGGGGAACACACATAACCTTCTTACAATTACCACACCCTCAATTTGTGCGTGATGGCTTTGAACCATCGACGTCCTTATGCTCTGCAAGGAGCTTCTTTTTCTTGTCAGATCAAACAACACAGTACTTGCTTGCCACATCATGTAAACGGATGGGAAAGTGACCATTGTATGCATCCTCAAAAATTGGCCTCTTGCACACATAAGGCCAGAGCATTTGAAAGATCAAACAAAATAAAAAATCAACCTTGCCACCTCTGGAAATTTTGACGAAGATAACGAGAACAATATTGGCTTGGTTTATGATGATGTAGTGTGGGCATTCTCTCAATTGTACCTTACCGTCGATTTGTGCCAGGGGAGGCTTGTGTGTGTCTACACCCTGATGGTTTGTATGCCTAGAGCCTTTGTCTCTAGGGGAGGCAACTTTGTGTTCAAGGGGAGGCTTGTGAATTGTGTGCCTCACCCTAGTGTGTTTTGAGGGGAGGATTGTGTGAGTGATATGCAACCAGAACCCATGTAGGGGAGGATTGTTGGGATGCGAGATTTTGTTGCATCTCTTTTGTGAATAGTCTCTTCCACCTAGAAAAGCCTTACGTGTCAAGCCATGTGAAAAAACTCTTACAAACTTTGTGTAAAGCACCATCACTTGTATTTGTGCATAGGCAGCCACCTCTTGTGCTCATGTGTCAAAAGGTTGTCTATTTATAAAAGCCTATCTAGAGGCACATTCTGCTGAATATTTGTAACCCTTCTTTTATCATTTGCAATATACCCTATTGTATTGTGAAAAAGTCTCTCTCTAGCTTTACACTAACCTCTCCAAAGCATGCCATCAGCATGAATGGCACACTAAACTATCCACCTTAACCTACATGACTCATCTTTTCACCAAAATTAGGAAATAGCAAAGAGCCTCTTACCTCACCTTTTCAATAATGTTGCTTTGATGGCATGTACTATAGTGCCATGCCCAAAGCTATACCCATGAATCATAGGAAAGAGTGCCGATCCACTGGAGTCTATCTCCGCATAGAATCATGCAAGCTACCACATCTTTGCCTTTGTTTCTTGGCATATGCATTAGTATCACTGATAACATGATCAACAAGGTCAAGTGGAAATAACATAAAAAACAAGTGAAACTCACAAAATTCACGTGGCATATGTCCCAAGTTTGGTCCCTTGATACCATTGAAAGGAGGAGGATCCCAAAATGTATCATGTGGCTCTTGCTCTAAGCCATCACCACTCTTCCACTTTGGAGGAATCACATCAACAAAATGTGCATCTCCTTCGGGAGAGTCATCAAGTACAGGAGCCTTGGCTTCCAATGCCTCACCATCACCACATTCAACCCCCTCACCTTCCGATGCATGCTCATCCTCACTTTCATCATTGTTAGCAACATCAAATGGGCTACTTGATGTACTAGGCTGTCCCCGTGCATGAGTAGGATTATGTTTACGAGGTTGGCTAGCAACTGCAATTTTACTATATTCGGGTGATAAATTTTTGGATTATTCATTTGTATGCATGCATGGTCCCTTTGGTCTACCCTGTTTACATGATTTACGTGGTCTTGCAGGACGCCTACCAAGTGGGGTTGGATCAAGAGGAGTGTCTTCACCCTCTTCTTCAAAATGCAATATGTTTTCGTACCTCCCCAAAAGCATTGCATCAAAAGAATATTCAGCCCAAAATTAAGTACCGCAAGCGTAGGGGCATGATGTGATTCACCAATTTCAAATGTAGAAGGAGGAGGTGTAGATGCTTGACCTACCTCACTTATTTTTTGAGGAGAATGCATCCATTGGGAGCTTCACACAACAAAATCCACAACATCATCCCATGAAGCCGCATATTGTTTGGGATCTCCCTCAGATCGGCAAGAGAATTTCTGATTTTTTAGTGAGAATTTTGCAAAACACCAGAAAAGGATACCTCTTCATGATTTTCTCCATATTCTTGCTCGGCCCATGATGCACCGAACCAGGCAGCCAGAATGTGCAAGAGTGCACCTTCTTGGTCTTGCAAAAACGTCGAGTCGGGGCCAACACGTCTACATCCGACATCCTCCACAGGGTAGCGCCTAAGTTTCAAGGCCATGCATGCAGTAAAAAGTGAACTCTAGAGAGGAGAGAACCTATGATTTGGGCCGCATTTGAGTTTATGCGCTCATCTATCTACAATAAATCGATTTTGGGGGTTTTACTTTCATCCTTGGATCCTCTTGTTCAATCCATGGCCGCAATTCGCCCCCCAATTTTCAGCCTATGCATGCAATTTGATCCAATTGGATTGCATGACATGCATGCGGATATTGGACAGTTATAACAAATTTGATCAATTGAACTAAGGATTCAATTTATTACCCCACTTAAATGGCATGCAATGGATCTAAAAAAAAAGCAAGCTTTTTTCAAGTTTTGCGAAAATTTTGAGAGTTGGTCTCATGCTCTAATTGTCTTTATATTTCTAGAATTAATTCAGACAAAATTACGAGTTAATAGGACATAAAAGTGTCCCAAGACATAAATCTGTCCTTTTACCAACCTAGTGTTAAATGGTGTGGGTTCGTCAAGCTTCCAACACAGTATCTCTCTCAAGGAGGTTGGCAATCCACATAAGTAACACCCTTACAGGTACAATGAAACATTTTCCCTAAGGATTAGAGATGAGATTGATAAACTATCAATGCAAAAATTTACCTACATATTAAACACATAGAGTGGGTATCCTCAACTATGGGAGTCCCAAAAAAAAGAGGTAAAATCACAATTTATGTGAATATTAAGTAGGTGAACGCTACCACCATTAGGGATAACTACTCCTTATCAAACATGTATTTGAGAGAGTGTAAGGCAAAGAGGCATGTACTTTCTTAAATGAGATCTCTATCTAAAAGGTCAAGGGGACTGATAAATGCTCCTCTCCACTCAACCACCTCCTCTTATGAGCCTCCTAGCCCATCTTTACAAGCCCTTGAACTTGCATGCTTGGTTGCCCCCCCCCCCCCCCCCCCCCCTCGGTCCTACTCTTTTTTGACATTACTCCTCCCTTGAGGGAGTGTTTTTGTCCTTAGAAACATCAAAGAAATAGATTTATCATGAGAATATCATTTTTTTCCTAATCTTAACCTACATCAAGTCAACTTATCCACTTGATAACTACTAAGTCACACATATGTGGAATTGTCTTCTCATAGAAATAATTCAACTTGTCGATTGCAATAAGATATCCTCTTATAGAACTTTTCTTCATCCAAACGAAACCTTTACTTGAATCTCATACAAATAGTAGAGCCTATTTCAAACAAGATGTTCTAGCTAAGAAAAACTTATTTCTCTCTTCTCAACTAATAGTAGAACATGTCTCAAGAATGATGCTCTAGTTGAACAAACCTTATTGATCTCTCTTCTCAAAAAGTTGCCTCCAAAAAGTGGAGGGATTTCTACTAACATAGATCAGTCAAATGTGCATTTGAAAATGCTTGTGACACATAAATTTTTTTTGGGTACCTTGTGTCTAAGTCTTTGGGTACATTTACTCTTCACATGTGGAGTAGATTTTCAAAGATGAAGAAATTGAAAAGAAGAAGAGCCTTTTGTGGAGTATCTATGATAAACTTGATCCTTAGAACTTCTAGACTCCACAATCTGAGGGAGGTTACAATTTTCTCAGTCCTAGATGCACGATAAAGACATTTATCACACACATGTAGTGTCATGATGTAGTAAAATGTTCTTGGTTTCCATGTTGCTAAAGATACACTCAACATCTACCATAATAACTCATAGATATATACTAAAAGAGATGCTAATGAGAGCAGATCAAAATGAGAAGTTTCTAGGCCAAATATAGGAAAAAATATGGGCACGACATTGAACCATCCATTCCTAGAGAGCCATGCCCACCCTTACTGTTAGAACAAAGGCAAAACCAAGGGTGGGAATATTCATGGACACAAAACTTGCACGAACAATTTGGTAGGGAGAGTTTAGAGCCTCCTAAAGATTGAAACATGCCCTGTAAGTGGAGGTGATTTCTTGGAGAATAGCATGCCTCAGTCGCTTGTCTTCACAATAATGTTAGTATAAAAGGTAGGACCAAGGATGGGTATCACTTTAGAATGATCGGCTAGGCATGGATGGTTCAAGAGGTCCTAAAGATGGGGAGATGGCGTATAAGAGGAGGTACTTGGGTAGAGAATGAAAAGCCTCAATTCTCTCTCTCTCTCTCTCTCTCTCTCTGTCTTTCTCTCTCTGTCTCTCTCTCGATGAAGGAGGAAGAAGATGGGGAAGAGGGGCTATGACAGGGCATGAAGGGAATGTGGCGAAAGCCACTAAGGCACCATGAGGGGGCACAAGATATTCAAACCATGCAAAGAGGCGGGTTCAAGACTTAGAAGGGCTATGGGAAGGACTACTTGGCCACATGGAACGGAAGGAGGTCATGATCGACCCCCACAAAAGTCAACACTAATGGTGCCAAATAGGGTCACCTTGGAAAAAACCTCTCTTATGGCCTGTAGCATTGTGTAATGAATCTCTCTCTCTCTCTCTCTCTCTCTCTATATATATATATATATATATATAGAGAGAGAGAGAGAGAGAGAGAGATCTCCCTCTCTCTCTCTCTATATATATATATAGAGAGAGAGAGAGAGAGAATATATATATATATAACCTCTCTCTCTCTCTATCTCTCTCTCTCTATATATATATATACTCTCTCTCTCTCTCTCTATATATATATATAGAGAGAGAGAGAGGGAGATCTCTCTCTCTCTCTCTCTCTCTATATATATATATATATATATATAGAGAGAGAGAGTATATATATATATATATATAGAGAGAGAGAGAGAGAGAGAGAGATAGATAGATAGATAGATAGATAGATAGATTTTATTATCGTCCTCGGAGGTCAAATATGACCTATGGGACGAAAGTTACATGTGATGTAGTATGTGTATGGCTGATGAGTGACTCTCGATGCTCCAAAATTGTAGTGATGACAGTCGCAATGGAGAGCCCACACTTTGGCTGGGAGAGGAAAGTGTGTAGGTCTAAGTTATGGCTGAAAATGTGAGAGAAGCAAGTTCGGATGTGATCAAAAGCTGAGCACTCTAGTAGTGTGTGGTACTCAGACTCTCAAACTTGCAGTGAGCATAATGTGCACAATCGATTTGACTCTTCTCCATTGCCCCAACGCCCTATCTCGCATCGAAGGAAATGGGAGCTAAGCCGAATTGCTGCGATAGTGCGTATCGCGGACAAGGGAATAGGCTCAAGCATGTAAGTGTGAGTACGGTTTCCTCTCTCAGCGAAGAACATGGTTTTGTAGTTGGGGGCAATATAGGTGGTGTAATGTATGAAGCGTGAGCCACCGGATTTCTCCCAAGCCGTAATACATTGGCGTTGTAGAAAAGCTTCATTCACTTGAGAGTCAATTGAAGCATCATGTAGCAAGTGTAATGCATCCCATCTCCCAAACCACTTCTTTATGTCTTGCATCCATCCCGTGCTCAAGATCTTGCTTTTATGCGTCTTTTGAACTTTTTTGCTTGCTTCCCATGCAATTGTAGGAAGTCGATGTGAGGGGTTTTGACGCATCTTTATCATGTACTCCACAACCCTTTCCATGCCCATAACCTCAATTGGAAGAGATCCCGACTCAAGAAGTAGGAGCATATATGGTGTTTGTGTCTTAACTTGGAGAAAGTTTGTAAGAAAACGCTTTTGGACATTCTCAAACTCTTTCCAAGTAGACTTTGAGATGCTCCCGCCCCACACTTCAACTCCATAAAGAAGAACCGGTGTCACCAATGCATCAAAAAGATACTTCTTGAGAACCCAACACTTGATGTTTCCCGCATTACACATGTTCTCAAATGCATAATATGCTCTCTTTCCCGCTTCCAAACGACGCATAGCATATTCATGCCACTTGTGATTGGATGGAACCTCAAGGCCAAGGTACTTAAAGCTCTCAACAACTTCAAGTGTCTCGTTGTTGTACACAATGCATGGCTTCTCCTTATGGTTGGTTTTCACAAGCATAACCTTTGTTTTGGATTCATTTACAATCAGCCCACTATGCAAGCAAAAGTTCTCAAGGACAACCATAAGCTTTTGTGCATCTTCTAAAGTGTGTGCTAGAAGCACTACATCATCCGCATACAACAAAAGCATGATTACCGCATTGCAAATAGTGACCTCTTCAATGCCTTCTTCTTGCATAAAGTCAAGTACCATTTGTTCCAATTGATCGATGCATAGACCAAAGAGAGTTGCTGACAATGGACATCCTTGTTTAACCCCAATAGTACTTAGAAAAATTTCTGAAATTTCTCTTCCCATGCGCAATTGACAAATCACCTTCTCATAGATTCGAGAAACCGCAAGCATAAACTCACTTGGCACTTGGAGTTCTTCCATCCTTCTCCACAAATTGTTACGTGGAATCATATCAAAGGCTTTCTTAAAGTCCACAAAACAACAATACAATCACTTGCCTTTCAACCGACTTTCCTCCATGAGAACACGAAGAGTGACAAGATGATCAATGGTGCTATGGCATCGACGAAAACCCGCTTGTCCCTTTGCACGCTTGTCATTCTCTTCAGCCCAATCACTCAATTTCATCTCCATTATGCACCCAAACAACTTTTCCATAAGAGACCCAATCATTATAGTCCGGTAGTTTCTTACATTCTTTACATCCCCTCCTTTATGCAAAGGCTTAACCCAATTAGTACTCCAATCATAAGGCATACCATGTTGAAGTGCAAGGTTGAACATATCACACATCCACTCATGGGTAAAATCTCCCGTCCATTTGATCATCTCTGGCTTGATACCTTGAAGATCTCCCGCTTTGCGAGTGGCCAACTTTTCAAGCCCACCGCATACATCCTCAATAGTAAAAAAAGACGGCATACATGGGAGTGAACCATAAAATGGCATTTTTTCAGTATTTGCTTGCTCATATAATTGCCTACAATGTGTGTACATATCCACTAGACTCAAGTTACCAAAATTCTCAACCCGCTTGCCTCTCAAGTTTCTCCAAAATCTTCCACATGCATGTGCCTTTTCTTGGACTTGAAATTCTTGTTGCTTTACTTCCCATCTTCTTCTCTTCTTTTGAATCAATGCCTTGTATGTATGCAAATGACTTTGATAGTTGTCTTTGTCCATAGTTGCATCAAGCTTTATCAAGGACTTTCGAGTATCTTGACATTCTTTATCAAAACACCTTTTGCGTGATCTATCTTTGTTGATACCATGGAGATGCTTTATGGCAAAGC